>NW_027522284.1:20000-320000 GCF_052094955.1 Ictidomys tridecemlineatus | reverse complement strand
ACAGAAAGCAGAGTTTGGAGACTGGGGTTCAGAAGGCCCCTTACAGAGAGCAGAGGTTGGAGACTGGGGTGGAGAAGGACTGTTGCAGAGAGCAGAGGATGGAGACTGGGTTGCAGAGGGACTCTTGCAGAGAGCAGAGTTTGAAGACTGGTTGCAGAAGGACTATTTCAGAGAGCAGAGGTTGCAGAGTGAGGTGCAGAATGACGGTTACAGAGAGCAGAGTTTGGAGACAGTGGTGAAGAAGGACTGATACAGAAAGTAGAGGTGGAAGACTGGGTTGCAAAAGGACCTTGACAGAGAACAGAGTTTGGAGACTGCAGTACAGAAGGACAGTTGTAGAGAACAAGGTTGGAGACTGGGGTTAAGAGGTACCAATGCAGAGAGCAGAGGTTGGAGATTGGGGTGCAGAAGGAATGTTACAGAGAGCACAGGTTGGTGATTGAGGTGTAGAAGGAGTTTTACAGAGAGCAGAGTTTGGAGACTGAGGTGCAGAAGGACTGTTACAAAAAGCAGAGGTTGGAAATTGGGGTGTAGAAGGACCGTTACAGAGAGCAGAGTTTGGAGACTGCCGTACAGAAGGACTGTTACACAAAGCAGATCTCGGAAACTGGGGAGCAGCAGGACTGTTGCAGAGGAAAGAAGTTGGAGACTGGGTTGGAGAAGGAATGTTACAGAGAGCAGAGTTTGGAAACTGGAGTGCAGAAGGATCTTACAGAGAGCAGAGTCTGGAGACTGTGGTGCAGAAGGACTGTTGCACAGAGCAAAAGTTGGAGACTGGGGTCCAGAAGGATCATTGCAGAGAGCAGATTTTAGAGACTGAGGTGCAGATAGAGTGTTACAAAAAGCAGAGTTTGGAGACTGAGGTGCAGAAAGACAGTTACAGAGAGCAGAGTTTGGAGACTGGTTTGCAGAAGGACTGTTAAAGAGAGCAGAGTTTGGAGACTGGGGTTCAGATGGATCTTACAGAGAGCAGAGTTTGGAGACTGGGGTGCAATAGAAACGTTGCAGAGAGCAGATGTTGGAGACTGGCATGGGGTAGAATCTTTGCAGAGAGAAGAGGTTGGAGACTGGAGTGCATAAGGATCTTACAGAGAGCAGCGGTTGGTGACTAGGGTGCAGAAAGACTGTTGCTGAGAGCAGAGGTTGGAGACTGGGGTGGAGAAAAATCATTGCAGAGAGAAGAGGTTGGAGACTGGGGTTCTGAAGGCCTGTTACAGAGAGCAGATTCGAGAGTGTGTTGCAAAAATCCTGTTACAGAGAGCAGAGGTTGGAAACTATTCTGCACAAGGACTGTTACAGAGAACAGAGTTTGGAGACTGGGTTGCAGAAGGGTCTTACAGAGAGGAGAGGTAGGAGACTGAGGTGCAGAAGGATCGTTGCAGAGAGCAGAGGATGGATACTGGGGTGAAGAAGGATCCGTGCAGAGAGCAGAGGTTGGAGATTGGTGTGCAGAAGGATTGTTACAGAGAGCAGAGTTTGGAGACTGGGTTGGAGAAGGATTCTATAGAGAGCAGAGTTTGAAGAATCAGGTGCAGAAAGACTGATAACGAGAGTAGATGCTGGAGACTGAGGTGCAAAAGTAACGTTTCAGAATAAAGAGATTTGAGACTGAGATGCACAAGGATTGTTACAGAGAGCAGAGGTTGGAGACTGGGGTGCAGAAAGACTGTTGCAGATAGCGGATTTTGGAGACTGGGTTGCATAAGGACTGTTATAGAGAGCAGAGGTTGGAGACTGGGGTGCAGAAGGACTGATTCAGAAAGCAGAGATTGGAGTCTGGGGTGCAGAAAGACCGTTACAGAGAGAAGAGGTTGGATTCTGCAGTACAGGAGGACTGTTACAGAGAGCAGATGTTGTAGACTGGGGTGCAGAAGGACTGTAAAAGAGAGCTGATGTTGGTAACTAGGGTGCCGCAGGACTGTTGCAGAGAGCAGATGTTGTAGACTGGGGTGGAGAACAACTGTTGCGGAGAGCAGAGGTTGGAGACTGGGGTTCAGAAATACTGTTACAGAGAGCAGAAGTTGGAGACGCTGCAACATTCATAAAACAAATTCTCCTCAAGTTCAAGAATCAAACAGACCACAACACAATAATTATGGGTGACTTCAACACACATCTCTCACCATTGGACAGATCCTCCAAACAAAAGTTGAATAAGGAAACTATAGAACTCAATACCACAATCAATAACCTAGACTTAACTGACATATATAGAACATATCAACCATCATCAAATGAATATACTTTTTTCTCAGTGGCACATGGATCCTTCTCAAAAATAGACCATATATTATGCCACAGGGCAACCCTCAGTAAATATAAAGGGGTGGAGATAATACCATGCATTTTATCTGATCATAATGAAATGAAACTGGAAATCAATGATAAAAGAAGAAAGGAAAAATCCTACATCACATGGAAAATGAACAATATGTTACTGAATGATCAATGGGTTACAGAAGACATAAAGGAGGAAATCAAAAAAATTCTTAGAGATAAATGAAAATACAGACACAACATATCGGAATCTATGGGATACAATGAAAGCAGTTTTAAGAGGAAAATTCATTGCCTGGCGGTCATTCCTCAAAAAAAGAAAAAACCAACGAATAAATGAGCTCACACTTCATCTCGAAGTCCTAGAAAAGGAAGAGCAAAACAACAGCAAATGTAGCAGAAGGCAAGAAATAATTAAAATCAGAGCGGAAATTAATGAAATTGAAACAAAAGAAACTATTGAAAATATTAACAAAACTAAAAGTTGGTTCTTTGAAAAAATAAATAAGATCGACAGACCTTTAGCCATGCTAACAAAGAGAAAAAGAGAGAGAACTCAAATTACTTACATACGGGATGAAAAAGCCAATATCACAACAGATGCTACAGAAATACAGAAGACAATTAGAAATTATTTTGAAAACCTATATTCCAATAAAATAGAAGATAGTGAAGACATCGATAAATTTCTTAAGTCATATGATTTGCCCAGACTGAGTCAGGAGGATACAAACAATTTGAACAGACCAATATCAATGGATGAAATTGAAGAAGCCATCAAAAGACTACCAACCAAGAAAAGCCCAGGACCGGATAGGTATACAGCGGAGTTTTACAAAACCTTTAAAGAAGAATTAATACCAATCCTTTTCAAGTTATTTTAGGAAATAGAATAAGAGGGAGCTCTTCCAAATTCATTCTATGAGGCCAACATCACCCTGATTCCGAAACCAGACAAAGACACCTCAAAGAAAGAAAACTACAGACCAATATCTCTAATGAACCTAGATGCAAAAATCCTCAATAAAATTCTGGTGAATCGAATACAAAAACACATCAAAAAAATTGTGCACCATGATCAAGTAGGATTCATCTCTGGTATGCAAGGCTGGTTCAATATACGGAAATCAATAAATGTTATTCACCACATCAATAGACTTAAAAATAAGAACCATATGATCATCTCAATAGACGCAGAGAAAGCATTCGACAAAGTACAGCATCACTTTATGTTCAAAACACTTGAAAAACTAGGGATAACAGGAACGTACCTTGACATTGTAAAAGCTATCTATGCTAAGCCTCAGGCTAGCATCATTCTGAATGGACAAAAGTTGAAGGCATTCCCTCTAAAATCTGGAACAAGACAGGGATGCCCTCTATCACCACTTCTATTCAATATAGTTCTCGAAACACTGGCCAGAGCAATTAGACAGACGAAAAAAATTAAAGGCATAAAAATAGGAAAAGAAGAACTTAAATTATCACTATTTGCAGATGACATGATTCTATACTTAAAAGACCCAAAAGGGTCTACAAAGAAACTACTAGAACTAATAAATGAATTCAGCAAAGTGGCAGGATATAAAATCAACACGCATAAATCAAAGGCATTTTTGTATATCAGCGACAAAACTTCTGAAACAGAAATGAGGAAAAACACTCCATTCACAATATCCTCCAAAAAAATAAAATACTTGGGAATCAACCTAACAAAAGAGGTGAAAGATTTATACAATGAAAACTACAGAACCCTAAAAAGAGAAGTAGAAGAAGATCTTAGAAGATGGAAAAATATACCCTGTTCATGGATAGGCAGAACTAACATTATCAAAATGGCGATATTACCAAAAGTTCTCTATAGGTTTAATACAATGCCAATCAAAACCCCAATGGCATTTCTTGAAGAAATAGATAAAGCAATCATGAAATTCATATGGAAAAATAAAAGACCCAGAATAGCAAAAGCAATTTTAAGCAGGAAGTGTGAATCGGGCGGTATAGCAATACCAGATTTCAAACTATATTACAGAGCAATAGTGACAAAAAAAACATGGTACTGGTACCAAAACAGGCGAGTGGACCAATGGTATAGAATAGAGGACACAAAGACTAATCCTCAAAGTTACAACTATCTTATATTTGATAAAGGGGCTAAAAGCATGCAATGGAGGAAGGATAGCATCTTCAACAAATTGTGTTGGGAAAACTGGAAATCCATATGCAAAAAAATGAAACTGAATCCCTTCCTCTCGCCATGCACAAAAGTTAACTCTAAATGTATCAAGGAGCTTGATATCAAATCAGAGACTCTGCGTCTGATAGAAGAATAAATTGGCTCCGATCTACATATTGTGGGGTCGGGCTCCAAATTCCTTAATAGGACACCCATAGCACAAGAGTTAATAACAAGAATCAACAAATGGGACTTACTTAAACTAAAAAGTTTTTTCTCAGCAAGAGAAACAATAAGAGAGGTAAATAGGGAGCGTACATCCTGGGAACAAATTTTTACTCCTCACACTTCAGATAGAGCCCTAATATCCAGAGTATACAAAGAACTCAAAAAATTAGACAATAAGATAACAAATAACCCAATCAACAAATGGGCCAAGGTTCTGAACAGACACTTCTCAGAGGAGGACATACAATCAATCAACAAGTACATGAAAAAATGCTCACCATCGCTAGCAGTCAGAGAAATGCAAATCAAAACCACCCTAAGATACCATCTCACTCTAGTAAGATTGGCAGCCACTATGAAGTCAAACAACAACAAGTGCTGGCGAGGATGTGGAGAAAAGGGTACTCTTGTACATTGCTGGTGGGACTGAAAATTGGTGCGGCCAATTTGGAAAGCAGTTTGGAGATTCCTGGGAAAGCTGGGAATGGAACCACCATTTGACCCTGCTATTGCCCTTCTCGGACCATTCCCTGAAGACCTTAAAAGAGCATGCTACAGGGATGCTGCCATATCGATGTTAATAGCAGCACAATTCACAATAGCTAGACTGTGGAACCAACCCAGATGCCCTTCAATAGATAAATGGATAAAAAAAATGTGGCATCTATACACAATGGAGTACTATGCAGCAATAAAAAATGACAAAATCATAGAATTTGCAGGGAAATGGATGGCACTAGAGCAGATTATGCTTAGTGAAGCTAGTCAATCTCTAAAAAACAAATACCAAATGTCTTCTTTGATATAATGAGAGCAACTATGAACAGAGCAAGGAGGAAAAGCAGGAAGAAAAGACTAACATTTAACAGAGTCATGAGATGGGAGGGAAAGGGAGAAAAAAGGGAAATTGCATGGAAATGAAGGGAGACCCTCATTGCTATACAAAATTACATATAAGAGGTTGTGAGGGGAATGGGAAAATAAACAAGGAGAGTAATGAATTACAGTAGATGGGGTAGAGAGAGAAAAAGGGAGGGGAGGGGGGGATAGTAGGGGATAGAAAAGGTAGCAGAATACAACAATTACTAATTGGGCATTATGTAAAATTGTTGATGTATAACCGACGTGATTCTGCAGTCTGCATTTGGGGTAAAATTGGGAGTTCATAACCCACTTCAATCTAATGTATGAAATATGATATGTCAAGAGCTTTGTAATGTTGTGAACAACCAATAAAAAAAATTAAAAATTAAAAAAAATAAATAAATAAAAAGAAGATTTATCAAAACGATGTCCCAGTGGCTGATGGATGTGTCTGTGGCAGAAATTGGCCTTTGGTTTCTTTTTACAGAGAAGGCAGGTGTGCAAGAGAAACCTATTCCCAGGGTCTCCTCTAAGTTGATGTCAGGAACAATGGTAACACGAGTGGAGAGCTTGAGAAGGCTTCCACCAGCATCTAGGAGCCAGAGAAAATGCGTAGGCTGCTCCCAAAGGAGCCTCCCTGAATCCCCACTCTCTTCTTTCCTCCCACCCCTGGCTCTGCAGAGCCTCTGCCCATATGGCTCTTTCCAGTCTTCCTCTCACCCAAATGCCATCTCGCACATCTTACATAAGTCATAATTAAAAAACACCCACCAGTTATGTGAAGTAACCCCCTATGGTGGCCCTAGAAGTCTAGGCCCTGCTGTTAACAGGGCTGAGATCTGTTCTCTCCATCTAGGAAACCACACTGGAGTAAATGATGACCTGGATTCATTCCAGTCTGACTCCAACCCCGACACTAATAATCTGATTCAGAATAAACTGAAAACAGCCTTCATTCTGTTCTGTTCTCAGATACCCAACAGAACTTTAAATGCTAAGCCTTCGAATCTCTTTGTTGGAGTGTATTTCAAGATTTTCACATTCCAGAGTCATCCTTTTCTTTGGCTACAGATTTGAGGGGGGCAAGAAAAAGCCACCCAGGTTGGAGTCAACACAGGATCATCGAAGGATAGGGGGCTACACTGTGCAAATAAAACACAAGATGCCCAGTTCATCCTGAATTTCAGTCAACACTTAATTTTAGTGTAGGTGCTGATCTGAAATTCAAATTTAACTTGGTGTTTTACATCTTATCCGTCAACCTTATTGGAAGTTAAGCTGAGATAGTTTACAAAAGTACAGAGCTTTCTAAACATGAGTTTCCTTTTACACATTCAGTATCCCTTTCAGATAAATCCAGGAGGAGTTTATTTCTGACTCTATAAGACATAACAGAGCATAAAACATGCTTATATTTCCTTAAGAAAATATTTATGGGAGAAAACAACTACTTTTACGTTATGAATGCAAGGGAAATGATTTTTAAAATAGTTTTGTAGGAAAAATACATAACGGTGCGAATCCAACTACAACGTTCTGTATATAATATATAAGAAAACAGAGCTGGATTTGAAATAGTAGCCAACTAGTGCTGAGAAATTATGGAATCACATAGCTAATAGAAATACATAAGTGGCAGTGAGTGCTGTAACACAGAGAGAAATACCCAAAATGTGCTTGGAGTTGGAGTCTGTCCTCTGTAGGAGTCATTATGAGAACAAATGCCAGTAGAGTGGCTGATAGCCTACCGGTGACTAAAAAGCAAGGTGCACTGTGAAATAATTGGCACCCACATCAATTCCCACCCTCTACTTGGAGGCAGAGTGAATTGGGCAGCAAGAATAACAAAAAAACATAAATTTTGAAGGAATTCCCTCCCAGGGAATGTGGCAACTTAGATGTGGATTATATGTAGACAAAACAATTTTTCAGTAAATATCAGTAGAAAACACTGAAGGGGAAAAATGGATTCCAATATCATGAGCACACATGCAGAAGAAATTAAAACTTCACTCACCGTAGAGAACAGCCAATTGAGAAAATGGGTGCAATCTTGGAAAACTGAGCTTACTCAAGAACTCACCAGGACTTCCATCAGCATTCAGAACAATCCAACATTGTAGCAGCAATAAATAAGAATAAAATACACATACAGGAAATAACAATGAAAATTTTCTGGGGTTTCTTTGGTCTTGTTATTTATGCAGAGCAAACCACACTTAGATAGGTGATTTCTAGCTGCGATGCTATTAGCTCTCCCACCCGAGAGTAGTAGCATAGTTACTGTCCTGAGAGCCACTCCCTGTAGCTCTACCAAAACTGCCAAGCAGCTATTGGCATTTGGCTTGTCATGTAGGTTTCATGGCCCTAAATAATTTTAAAATAAGTTGCTTTTGGAAAAAGCCATCAGACAGTGCTCCAGTTTGAAAAGTAGATGGCACCCTTATTTGATCAGAGAGGTTGAGGGAAAAAATACTGTTATAACAGCACCCAGGGTACGTTTTCTGTGTGCTGCTTGATTCCACTTTCCTGACTGGATCTGTTTTCACATATCTAATAAAACTTGTCACTGGGTCTGGAGGAAGTCCTAAATGTTACATACCTCCTTGTTTCAATGGCTCTCCCCAAATTAAAGTTCATAGGAGGCCTCCCAATCTGCTGTTCTCCAGGAAGTCCGTGTTCTCTGGTGTCCAAGGTGAACATATGCAACAAAACTTGTCAAGATATTGGGTGCCCAGGGGCCAATCAGATGCTCTCAATGGCATTAAGCTACAGTGGGGGTGGGCATGTGTATTGTGATGTCACAGGTTCCAGACCTGTAGCCCCTTGAGCCAGGACCAGAGGAAGCACAAGTGGAAGCACAGAGGAGGGAGCCACCATGAGATGACAAGAGACCCAGGGCAGCCGGAAGATGGCAGAGCAGGTACAGGAAGCCACCCTGGACTCTTCCACAGCCCAGAACCAAAGCAACAAGAGGGCCCAGAGGGGACTTCTAGAACTCAGTGTTGAGCAGGTCAGAACTTAGAGGGATTTGAAATTAGACCACAGGAGTAGAAAATAAGGACAGAATTACTTGACCCCAAACGCTGACCAGGGTAGAGTAGGGTACGGCGGGGGGGGGGGGGTTGGGGGCGTGGGGAGAGAGAAAGATTAAGACGAAAAAGCCCGCAGCTCACTTCCTCAACAACAGCTAGAAAGAGAAGAAGAGTAAGTTAAAGTGGGAGGAGCAGCAAAGACTGTGAAGGAGGTCAAGCAGCTGAACCCAATATACAGGCAGAGAGCCATGCTGGGCAGGGCAGCAACTTGGTACAGTTTATAGCCAGTCCCCCTAGAAGAAATTAAATGAACACAGCTTCTATCCATCTTCTGATAGCAGCAAATAAAACCAAAGGGAACATCTCTGGAGTGGGTTGTCTCAGGAATCAATCTCAAAAGAACATGTATAGGGATTTTTGTGAAGGTTACAGAAACCCCCTCCCCATCACCTCAGGAAAGGGGAATGGGGTGGAGCTTAGCTGAGCTAATCACTCTCAAAGGCTGCTAACCCCCATCTAGTGCTCCCACATCATCTACAAGAGCTCAGATACCACCCCTGTCAGTGATGGGCCAACCCTGGTGGTGTGCGGGAGCCAGGGTGAGGCTTCTGGGTCAGAGATCACCCCCACAGAGCCTGCATCCACAGGACCCCCAATTACAGACAACCAACAAACACTTAGCACCACAACCAAGAAGCCGCAGCAGAGGGGCGTGGCAGCTCAGGAATGTATGGCTGCCAGCTGTGGGAGCTCAGAAGAAGGTGGTCCAACTGCAACCCTGCCATGGGGATGGTACCCCAGGATAGACATCAGCCAGGGTGGAGGCTTCTGCAACACAGCCTGCCCACAGAGGGTCTGCATTCACAGCCCAACAGTCAAAGACAATATGAAGAAGCCCGTGAGGAGGGATTTTAAGATCCACAAGAGAAAAATTGTGAGTCACATTTAGAGGTAAGCTAACGAGGCTTTCTTCAGATCTCTCAGCCTGACATTAAAAGCCAGGAGGACTTGGAATAATACATACCAATCCCTAAAAGATAACGGGTGCCAATCAAGATTACTATATCCTGCAAAAAACTAGACTTCATAATTGAAGGTGAAATACATCCTTCCATGATAAGCAGAAATATAAAGAATTCATAACCATTAATCCTATACTACAAAGCCCACTTAGTAAAGTCCAGCATGCAAAAGAAATTAAAAGTAAATGCCAGAGTCAGCATGTGGATGAATGTTGCTAGAAGAATAGTCAAGGGACAGTCACTCTCAATCATAGAAATAAAACAGAATGGCAGGAAATAAAAAATGATCTCTCTTTAGTAACACTGAATATGGATGGTTGAAACTCTCCCATCACAAGACTGACATATAGACTGACATAGTGGATTACAAAAGAAGACCCAATGATATGTTGTTGATAAGACACTCTATAGACAAATGGAGGCCAACAGTGAGCAAGAGTAGGTACTCTCTCATGTCAGACAAAGTAGAAGTCAAGCTAAAATTATTCAGAAGACATCAAGAAGGTCAACTCATAATGGTTGAAGGAGTCATCGAACAAGAAGTAATGAGAGTGAATGTTCATGCCCCAAACATTGGTGCACCTCAGCCATAAAACAAATCCTACAAAATGTAAAGAATCAAATAGGCCCAAGGACAATAATACTGGAAAATTTTAACACACCCCTCTCACTATTGGATAGGTCATTCAGAGAAAACCTAAAATTCTCCAGAACAATTAAAAATAATTTTAAAACAAGTATTTTTTTAAAACCATTAATCAAGAGAACTGAACAGACATCTTTTGAATACTTCATCAACAACTGAATTCACTTCCTTCTCAGTTGCTTATGGAGCTTTCTCTTAAACAGAGCATACTTTAGGACACAAAGCAAGTCTTAGCTAATACAAAAAAAAAAAAAGATAATTCCTTGAATCTATAAGGTCATAGTCGGATTGGATTAGGAATCAATAACAAGTTAAAAAAAATAGAAAACATTGTTAACAACTGAAGATTAAATAAGACACTTCTGGATAATGAATGAATCATAGAAAAAATCAGAGGGTAAATTTCAAAAATTCTGAGAAACAAATGAGAACAGAGAACTGACATTAAAATCTACTGGATAGCATGAATGCAGTTCTAAGAGTAAAGTTTATATCATTCTGTGCCTACATTAAAAAAATAAAGATATCAAATAAGCCATATGACACTACCCTTCAAGGTGTTAGAAAGGGAAGAGCAAGTTAGTGTCCAAATCTGTAGAATACAGAAAATATTTTAGAGCCAAAATTAGTGAAATTGGGAATAAAAATATAAAGATTCATGAAACAAAGAGTTGGCTCTTTAAAGAGATAAACAGGATTTATAAGCCCTTATCAAAACTAACCAAAAGAGAGAGAAGAGTTAAATTATTAAAAAGAGATGAGAAAGGAAATATCACCAATGATTCTTCTGATATCCGGGAGATCTTTAGAAATGTTTTGAAAATTTATACTCCAATAAACTAGAAAACCTACAAAATACTTTTAAATTCTTAGACAAATGTGACCTACCCAAAACAAACCAAGAAAATGACGAAAACCTAAACAGAACAATATTAAGCAATTAGATTGAAAAAAATCTGACCAAAAAATTTTTTTTCAGGACCAGATGGATTCTCAGCCAACTTTACCAGATTTAAAAAGAAGAAATTGTGTTAATCTCCAATAAATTAGTCCATAAAATAGAAAGAGAGGATTTAACACTCTCAAATTCATGCTATGAAGCCCTGTCACCTGATGCCTAAACCAAACAAAGACAACAAGGAGAGAAAACCTCAGAACAATATCCTTTATTAACACAATGTCCTTAATAAAATATATCCCTGATGCAAAAATCCTAAACACAACATTATCAACCTGTGTTCAAAAACACATTAAGAGGGGGCTGAGATTGTGGCTCAGTGGCAGAGCATTTGCCTCAAATGTATGAGGCCCTGGATTCGATCCTCAGCACCACAAAAAAATTTAAAAAATAAAAGTATTAAAAAATTTAAAAATCACATTAGGAGGACCATACCACATAGACAAGATGATTGTATCTCAGGGATGCAAATTGGTTCAATATATACAAATCAGCAAATGTAATTCAGCACATAAATAGAATTAAAAACAGGAAGGGAATGAACATCTCAATATAGGCAGAAAAAAGCCTTGAACAAAATCCAGCAACTGTTCATATTAAAAACACTGAGAAACTAGTGTTAGAAGGAACTCACCTCAACTGCATGAAGGCTATTATGACAAATCCAAGATCAACATCATACAAAAATGAAGAAAAACTGAAACATTTTCTCTAAAATCACAAATAAGACAAGGATGTCCACTTTTTGCACTCCTATTCCATATAATTCTTGAAGTTCTATGTAGAGAAAATATCAAGAGAAGGAAATTAAAAAGAGACAAACAGGAAAAGAAGAAGTCAAATGATCTGTGGACTGATGACATGATCCTATATGCAGAGGACCCCAAAATTTCACAAGAAGATTTCTAAGGCTGATAAACAATTGCAGCAAAGTAGCAGGATTCAAGACCAATGTAAAACGACCTTAAGAAAACAATTCCTTTCTTATACTCTAATAATGATTGTGCCAATAAAGAAATAAAAAAATTATTTTGCTCACAATAACCTCAAAAAAATTTGAAAAATACTTAGAAATAAATCTAAGGAGGTGAGCAATCTCTACAATGAAAACTACTGAACACTGAATTGAAGACATTAAAAGGTGAAAAACCTCACCTGTTCTTGGACAGGCAGACTTAACACTGTTAAAATGGCCATATCATCAAAAGTGTAACACAGGTTCAATATCATCCCACTAAAATACCAATGACATTCTTCACAGAATGAGAAAAGTCCTAAAATTCATATGAAAGAGTAAGAGAACTGGAATAGCCAACACAATCCTGACCTAGAAGAGTGACACTGGCAGCATCACAATTCCTGACTTCATGTTGTACTACAGACCTACAGTAACCAAAACTGCACAGTATTGGCATCCAAACCTACTCAAAGACCAATGGAATAGAGGTACAAAGACAAACCCACATAGTTCCTGACATCTGAAACTTGACAAAGGTGCAAAGTACATATGCCAGAGAAAAGATTGTTTTATAAGCAATAGGGCTGGAAAAACTAGATATCCACATGTAGAAGAATAAAACTCAGTCCCTGTCACTCACCCTGCACAAAAGTCAAATCTAAATGGATCAAAGACTTAGGAATTAGAAACCTGTGAGTGCCAGGAGGAAATGGGGTCAATGCAATACTCCAACATATTGGCGCAGACTTCATCTTCCTCAGCAAGACCCTCAGATTCCAGAAAGAAACCAAGAATCAGTCAATGGGATGACATTCATTAAAAAGTGTCTGCAAAGTAAAGGAGAGTGTGAAGAGAGAACCCACAGAATGTTTCTCAGCCACTCCTCGGATAAGGAACTAACATCCAGAATATATGAAGAACTCAAGAGCTTAACACCAGAAAAAAACAAAAACCAAATCTTTCAATGGGAAAAAAAAACTGAACATGTTTATTAAAAGAAGAACAACAAATGGCCAAGAAATATATAAAGACATGTTTAAATATGTAAAAAGAAAATGTTGATCATCCCTAAAAATGAGGAAAATGCAGACCATAGCTATATGGAGATTTCATCTCACTCCAGTTAGAATGGCAATCATGAAGAACACAAAAACAAGAAAATTCTCCTCAGCATGGGGTGGGAAAAGGTGCACTCATGTTGTTGGTAGGACTTCAAATTAGTTCAGCCTCACTGGAAAGCAGTAGAGAGAACCCTCAGAAAAGTATGAATTAAACCACCATAGGACCCAGCTATCCCACTCCTTGGTATTTATCCAAAAGAACTAAAGTCAGCATACGATTGTGAAACAAGCATGTCAAGTTTTACAGCAGCACAATTCACAATAACCAACTCGTGGACCCAACCAGGTCCCATCAACAGATGAGTGGGTAAGAAAATGTGGTGGATGTACACAATGGAATTCAACTCAGCCACAAAGAGGGGTGACACCATGTAGTTCCCTAGTAAAAGGCGAGAACTGGAGAAGATCCTGCTACGTGAAATCTGCCAGAATCGTAAAGTCAAATGTTTTCTCTCCTGAATTAGAGTGAAATTTTTAAAAAGAGAGGGGGGGAGGATTCAATGAAAATAGAAGAGAGATTTGTGGAGCAGAGGGAGGAGAGGGAGGAGGGAGAGCAACAGAGACAAACAGTGCAGAGAAATTGACCAAATTACACTGTGAACCTATATGAATACACCACAGAGAGTTTCAATTTTACACATATCTAAAATACACCAGTTGGAAAACCAAGAAATAAACAGAAGAAAGACCAATAGAGGAAAAGGAACAAGAGAGGGAGGAGGAGAGAGAAAGGGGAAGGTATTTGAAATGAAGCAAATGATACCCCATGCTTGTATAATGATGTCAAAATGAACCCACCGCTGTGTGCGACTCTACTGCACAAAAAAAACATTTTTTGAAAAAGGAGACCAATGGCCTCCAACTTACTGCTAACCTATTTTTTCATTTCTGTTTCTGGATGGAGTGTTAACAGCTTAGTCTCACCTCTCCTTTTCTTAGATCTTCCTTCTTACCTGACCCTGGATCCTTCCTGACATAAAGGAAAATTTCAGGGAAGACCACTCTGCGATCTAAGTGCGTTGTGACCTTGGGCAAGTTACTTAACTTCTCTGGGATTCAGATTCCTCATCTATAAAATGGCAACAATCAGGTCTGTAACATCAGAGTTGTTCTGCAGATCAGAGAAGCACACTGATGTTCAAGAGCTGCGTGTGTCACCTGACACACCAGCCATGCCCAGCAGAACCATTGCTTCCACTCTTAATTAGGGACTTAGTTTTTCTGAACTTTCCCTGTGTGCGGGTCTGAATTCCAATGGCTTCTGCAGGAATCTGTGTTCCTTCAGGGGACTCTCTGCCCAGGATAAGCAGATTCCTAGTGAAAACAGTTCCTAAAGTTGATCATTGCAGTTAACAGCAAAGACATTGGGGCCACTCCAGGGTGGTCCTGGCTCCACCCCTTAGTGGTTGTTTGAGGCTGGGAAAGTTAACTCACTTCTTTGCTCCCCATTTTCCTAACTTGTGAAATAGGAGTGACTCTCTAAAAGGATACATTGAAATAAGTCAATGTAACTCAGCAATTTAAAGCACTTTGGGTGCTCTGTGGGTGTCAGCTGGAGTCACACTAATATCCAATTTCCAGCCAGCAGCCAGAGTGGCAGCCCTAGAGCACAGATCTGCCCTTGTGATACTTCTGCTCAACATCCCTGCGTAGCTCCCATCTCCCTTGAAGTTTTTGCTTCTTGTGCAGACCATGCACTCGTTACCTTGCGCCTGACATCTCTAGGCTTGTCACCAAGTCACAACATGGATGAACCTACAGCTAAGCCAAATGACCAGACATGGACTTCTGCACAGTGTCACTTACTGGCTGCATATAAAATAAACCCATGGAAGCAGAGAGTAAATGTTGTTTTTTAGGGGCTGGGTTAGGAACTTGAGGAATTGCCATTAGTAGGTATATGTTGTCAGTTACGCAAAACAAGTAGCTCCTGAGGTCCACTTTGCAATGGAGCACTTTATTGTGGTGCACTTGGAAACCTATTGAGGCAAGGGAAAGAAGCCCTCACTAGGTGGCCCTGGCTGAAGGAAGCTCTTTGTGGGGCCAAGCATGGGGCCAGGACCTCGAGCTCTGCCTTGATGCCAGAGAGGCCCCTTTAGAGTGAGCCAGAGGGGCAGCAGCCTCCCTGGGCCATGACATCAGCCCCTATATTCAAGTCCTTCAGGTAGAGAGCCTTTTCAGATCCAATTTAGAGATATTTGTATCAGGGAAAAAGGCAGTTGTAATTACCAAAATCCTGCAGGCTAAGGGAATAAATGATGTCAAAATCATGGCTTCATCAGGTGAAATTAGCCAAAAGTGGAGAAATAAATAAAAATGAAGTGTGTGTTTGGTTACTGCTAGACGGAGACTGATGGTTGAAGAACTCGTTTGCCATTCTTCCACTGGTTTATTATTAATCACAGACACCCTTGTTTGTGCAATGTTTTGTCATTCATGAAGAGCTTTCTGACAAACCATGAAATTGTCACTCAGCCACATGAGCAGATGAGTTGTCCCCATGTTGTTTTGGATCTGGTGGCGGGACTCAGTGAGGCTGGTGCAGACAGACCTGTGTGGGGATCTTGGGCCAGACACATAATTTGGAGCATAACCTTAGGTCTGTAAGCCCAGGAATCCTCTGTCTCCTCTGCTGTGACATGGTGGAAGGCACTAGCAATGGTTTCCATCCTGGGTCTGTCACAGGACGTGATGCTGCAGGTAGATCTTTCTGCATGGAGCTGGGCACAGGGTCCCTGCACTGTGCAGAACAGCAAGGGGAGAAGCCCACAGGGCAGTGGCTTTGGACAGCACCAAGACACCACCTCACAGTTCGTAGGTCAGAAGTCTGAGCTGCGTCTCGCCAAGCTATGAGCAAGGCACTGCAGGACCGTGTCCTGGCTGGAGGCTCCAGAGGCTGCTTCCTTGATATCTGGGAGGTTAGTTTCCATTCCTTCCATGGTAGAACCCGGGTTCTGCTTCATCATGTCATCTGAGGGTTGTGGTCAGCTGCTGGAGGTGGCAGCAATCCTGGACCCCTGGTTCCCTTTCTCCATCTTCAAATTCAGCCACAGCAATTCCAATCGTTCTGCTTCAAATTGTTCCTGCCCTCTTGAGGGACCTCTGACTCCTCTGCATCCCTCTCCATTGTTAGAGCCCACCTCGATGATCCAGGATAATGCCCATACTTTCAGATCCATTGATCAAGGACTTTAACTCCCTTTACCATGTAATGTCACCTATTCCCAGGGATAATGCCAGGAAAGAAAACCGTGATTCCAAACTCCCACCTGCCACAGATGGCATTTCCCATCTGCAAATCTGAGCCTCTGGAGACTGCTTCCTAGAGACATGATTTGTCAGGGTCTGAGTGGCTTAAGGGCTACAAGAGCAGACCTGAAGCCAGGCTTGTCCATCGTGAGTCCTTCCCCAGGGCTTCCAGCTGTGATCTGGTGGAGTGGCTTGCTCTGCATGCCTCTCTCTCCAACCGAGAAATGGACATAATTGTCTACCCCATAAGCCTCTTGTGAGGATGTGCAATAAATGTCACCTGAAATTATCATTACATCTATTTGCACTGCCTTCTCTACCTGTTAGAGAGAACCTATCTCTGGAACAGTTTGCAATGACCCCACATACAAGCCAGGGATAATGACATTCTTTTATTGTGCACAGACAGCATTTTATCTACATCACCAGGAAGCATTACCACAGTGGACATTTCTGTGGAGTTGGTATTCCTGCTGTACAGATGAGGAAGTCAAGTGAGGAGGGGAGAGAGGCTTGCTGCACCTCCCCAGAGGTCCTAACCAGTGGAGGAGGGGAAGCCTCATCAGGATGGGGGACAGTGGAAACCCAGGGCTCACACAGCCGCCAGGGCTGCAGCTGCAAGTGGAGATGGGCTTGACAGCTGGAGTGTTGGTGGTGGGGTGGGAGGACTAAGAAACGTTGGAGTGAACCACTGAGAACCACCTCTGAGTCCTGGAATTGGGCAGGTTAGTAAGAGACCAAGGACTTTCCCCTACTCCAGCCTAACAATCTGTTGTGGAATTGCTGGAAATGTTTTTGTAAAGTTCTCCAGTGAGATTCTAATGCACTATAAGCATTGAGGACCACTGGACTAAACTAGGAATTCCATGAAGACCCAAAGAGTGTCCTCTGTCACAGTAACCCATACAGTATCCCAATTACATAGCATGCAGCTGGTATTTGATCTAATAGAGCTGTGACTATTCCTGCTCCAGGCACCTGAATTCTGCTCTATACCCCACGTGGGGTCTGCAGTCTCCATGCCCAGTGTCTGGTCCCACTGTGTTCCCTGTGCTTTATGCTATTATGAAGTTCCACTATCACGAAGGACTAAATCAAACATCTGTGTGTTCATGAGGGCAGCCCTGAGCTCCCCAGGAGGAAGGTGCTTCTTTCTCCGGCATGTTTCCCAAAACCTACCCACACTCAATTTGCAACCGAGCTCATGGGAGAGCATGACCTCACCTACCTGCCTAGATCTCCCTGAAGGCAAGTCCCAGCCAAGGTGACCTCAGCCCCCCAAAACCTAGAGGGCATCCAAGAACACCACAGGTGCTCAATAAATGTACTAAGTATCATGAGAAAAGACTGGACCCAGGTAGAAACTGGTCTCATGATGCTCTCACCTCAGGAAACCAGTCCTGCTGACCTCCACTAACTGCAAGGACATGAGGAAGGACTGGGGGCAGTCTGAAGAAACAGATTTCAGAGAGATCAGGACCTGGGTTTGGGAGCTTCAGACACCTTTATGGGAGGGCCCCCATGGACAGACCACTCGGGGAGCCCCCGTTGGAGAGATTCAGCCCCAGGCCTCCTCCCCTGGCATCTCTTGGCTCTGTGTCCCCAGAAGAGCCTCTGATTGGCCAGGCTCGGGTCCCAGGAATATGGCCAGGGTAGGGAAGGGCCCTTTGGTACCTGATCCTAAAGGGCTCTCCTGAGGCTCCCTGAGGAATAAGTGAGGTGCTGATGGGAAGGAGGGCAGAGCAGAAACTGGCCAGGCAAGACCAGGAACCTCCGCATGACCCCCTGCTCCATGGCTTCAGTTTTTTTCCGAGGAGCAGAAGAAAGGACATGGTCCTGGAGAGGAATGGGTCTGGCTGAGGGGTTCTATGATCATTCTTTTCTACAGATTTATGACATGCCCTGCTCTGGGGATCATCTGCAATGACCTTCTACCTTTCCCACTCTGTATTAGTCACACCCAGAAGTGCAGTGTGAAGCCTGCTTTTCCTCCCCACCACACACTGGGCTGTGATTGGGCTGCTGTGGCCTCCATTCCTTTACAACATTGCCATATTTTAATGGTACTTCTGAAGAAAGGGAAGCCAGTTAATAAGCAATATTTGTATACCTAGAATGGATGCATATGTTTTATTTGGATATATGGGTAACAGAGCTGGAGGGGACCATTACACTGAAAAATTTAGTGCTATCCTAAAGATAGTGGACTTTCTGCTACTAAGTAGGGGAACTTCCCCAGCTTGAGGTTCTAAACAACCACCAGCTGGGTGATGTTGGGCAAGTTATGCCATCTACCTGGCTCTTCATTTCCCATCTGTAATTTGAGAATGGAGTGTCTTCTAACCCAGAGGGTGATGGTGAAGTTAGTGAGTAGACACACAGTAGCAGTATCAGGCCTGTAGTAAATGCTGGGTTTGCTTTCACGAAGGATTTTTGCTATGATTTGGCTTATATCAGAAGATTTCTAAATCCTCTAGATGAAAGGGCCCGTGCTCAGTGTGTTATGGCTGCAAACCTGTTCCATCCAGACAAGGAGGATACAGTGGGACCTGATCTTGATTCTATCCGCCTCCTTCTTTCTTCCTGATGCTTTTATTCCCAACGTGGGGAGAAGCAGCATCTTTTTTTTATTTTATGGCCTTGTTTTCTTTGGTTGGTGTCACACCGTTAAACCAAATGCATATCCTGGCCTTTAGAAATTCAGCGCAACTGGAACGTTAATATCTCTGCAGATGGATAAGGGCACGGGAAGTCACCAAGATGGCTTAAAATGAGATCCCCTTTCCACTCACTTAGGAAGACAAATGGCAGGCGTCGATTGTCACCAGTCAACAGGACCATAAGCATTTCCCTTATTTAAAAAATATGTCAGGCTCTTCCAGAGCTGCATTCCCACTGGCTGGCTGGGGACTTCCTATGTGACATCCTTGCAAGTCTTGCTCAGTTGTCTGGAACCAGATTAGGGAAGGACCACTGAAAAAGTGCCACTGGAATGCAAAGTGCACAGTGGCTGGATTGGCTTACATGGTTCACTGGACGGTCGACAGCCCCTCAGCTGCTGCTCCCCAGTGTGTCCTCCTGAAATGACATTAGCACTTAAGTTCTTAGGTCCCCTGCCTTTTGCTAAAAGTCAACTTACTTAGGCTCAAATCTAAATGCAAACTACCTTAGTACCCGCCACTTCCCCGAGGTATTGCTATTAATAAATAGTAATAGCTTCACTCTTCCACATGTCCATCATGTACCCGTAGAACCATCGTCCCAGCAGGGCCCACCCATGTCTTAGCTTGTCACGTTCCTTCTGTGGGGGATACTGAGATCCCAGCCTCAAAGAGCACCTGGGTCGAATGGCCAGCCATGCCCTTGGCAATCATGCTCACACAGGTGAACAGGGAATGGTCCTGGCAGGTTCCTGGAGGAGAGGCAGGTATCATGGATATATAAGGCAGCCAGGAGCAGGGCACAGAAGACTGTGTTACTCCCACATGAAAGTCAACATCGTGTGACAAGCAAAGGACACTTGACTGTGCATTTGGTGACTTTATGGCTCAAAAGCTACTAGAAGCCACCAAAGGCAATGAACAGCAAGGTGACATGGTCGTGCTTTCTGTATTCTCTGAATGGACCTCTGTATTGGCCCCGTGTTGGAGTCCCCAGATGCAGAGATGGTGCTGATGTGGGGCCACACAGAGTCTCTCCTCCCCACGCACCTGCACGGACAGGGACCACACAAGGACTGTTGGGACTCGACCTTCCTGACCCCACCCTCTATATTATCATCAGCTCCAGGACAGGCGAGCTCTTTAGGCATTCTCACCCACAGAAGCTCTTCACTAAGTGACCATGCAAGATGACAAGCTGTCTTCCAGCAGATTTCAGAGATGAAACACTTCAGAAATGACAGGTTTGTCTGAGCACAATAGGAATGATGAATGGATCTGTTTGCTTTCAAAACTAAAAAACACATTAGTGTTTCTTGTTGGTTTGTTTAAGAAAAGCCTGGGATTGATAGAGACCCAGGAGAGATATTAGAGCTCAGATTTCAGAGATAGAAGAACACTAATGGATCAGCCAGGGATGCATTTGGCTACAAAACTCACATGATCTTGGTGTAAACCAACAGTTTTTCTCATGTAATAAAAAGTCCACAGCCAGGCAGTCCAGCAGGGAGCCAGCAGGGACCCAGGCTTTATCCTCATGGACCAAGGACATTTAAAAATGATCATGTTCCAAGAGAGAATGTTCAGCAAACTAAAAGAAGTATGGTCCACACCAGAAAACCACAACAGCCCCTGAGAAGTAGCCCACTCTGTTGTCCACCTCAGCACCAGATGAACCTCATAGGATCGCTCTGGGCTGCAGAAAAGAAGAGAAAACCAAGCTACTATCATTCCAAACTTCTTCAGTGAAATCAACCAAGAGACAAGGTGACTGCAACAGAGTGTAGAGAGAGCCAGCTTTTGATACATTGTTCATATTAGGAAGGATGTTGGAGGACCAAGGGTTAGCTGAGACCTTCAGCATGCCACCCAGGCCCCCGCAGGCCCCTGCAGCCTGATCGCCTTTTAAAGCAGAGATTGCTCCTTGACCAGGTGCCCCTCATAGAAGTGCTCATGTGACTGGTAGCCTGCCGTGTTCTTAAAAAAACAAAATAATTGTCAATGTAAATTAAAACAACAATATATGAAGAAAAATTTCTACTCCTCTTGTAAGATTAGAACATCTGGCCGCAGCTGTGCCCAGTGCCATCTTCCCAGTGGGGAGCAGAAAATTTGACTCCCTTTTACATGGGAATGCCTGCTCAAGTCCCCCTGGTCCAGATGCTAAATAGGCCACAGTCCCTACCCCTCGACAGCTCTTCCCATGTTCATTCCATAGCACTTATGACCTGTTCAGCTGCAGATGCTGGGCTACGTCCTGGAGATGCAGAGATAAACAAATGTCCTCCCCTCTCTCGGAGAACAGAGTCAGTCACAGGGAAAGGGTAGCAGAGAGCCACTTCTGATCAGGTGTACTTGTGTCCAGGAAAATGTCTACAGTGTTATAAGGGCCTAAGGGAGGGACGGTTGCAGACTGGGTTGGTGGGGAGAAAACTCTCGCGTCAATGAGAATAAAATGACCCAAGCCAAGAAGGCAGGAGGGCCTGCCCCCTGCGCCCAGGGAGCAGAGTGAAGCAACAGTTCATCACACCCTCAGGAAGCCCCAAGCACTTCCTACCCTGTAGGGCTGTAGCTCAGGGACCCTCATGGCTCAGGAGTCCCTGACTCTGTCAGCAGCTGGCTATTTAATGCTCTCTGATCCCCTTAGCTCCATTTCGTCCAGCTGAGGGCCCATTCTGCAGGGGCAGGAACTCTCTTGTTCATGTTCCACATTCTCGAAGTGGCAGGAAGATGCTGGCCTTGTGAGAAGGACCTGGTGATGGGCCAAAGCAGGTGGTGTGGCTGTGTGAATGCACATGTGCCCAGGGGAGGATTTCAGCAAAGCCTGTGCCCTTGGTAACCCACTATGTGCTTGCAGATGGTCACCCTCTCAGGGCCAGAGTCACGCACTCAGGGGCTGAAAGCAGCATCAGGGACAAAGGAGGGACCTTCATCATCTATTGATTCAATCAATGCATCAATAAAAGAGGGAGAAATACTCAAAATGAAAGAAAATGATATTTCCAAAGCTGCTTCCTTACTTCTGAAGTTGGCAAACATAAAAGTCACGTAGTCATCATTTTATGTCCCCTTTGGCACCTGCCCAGTGCTGCTGCTGGAACATGAAACAGCCACAGACCCCATGTAAAGGAATGGGCATCCCCTAATTCCAATAAAATTTTGTGGTCAACTTAAATTTCAATATCATATTATTTTCAAATGTTGTCAAAATAAAATTTTCTTTCAATTTCAACTATTAGAATGGAAAAGTCCTTAATTCCCGGGTTATACCAAGCTAGGTGTTTGTCCTTCAAACCACAGATAACTGAGCCCCACGTGTTTAATGTGAGCAGGTCCTGGGCCCCTGGAAATCAGCTGTGTGCTGTAGACCTCCGACCTTCGTCACAGAGGCTGATATTTATGGAGGAGCCTGTTCCAACTCCATCTGCTGTGGTCACCAACGGCTTCTCTCTCTCGATTCCTTGTACTGAAGCGCAGGCAGTGAAATTCCCTCTGGCTCTGCTGAGATGCAGATCAAACAGTGGACACTCCACAGAATCATTAGGTGCTTTTCTGTGATGCTATGTGGTGCCATCAGGAGTGGCCGCACTCCATATTCAATCATCCCCCCAAGAGGTCGTGGTGGGGAGACCAAGCTTCTGCTCACAGGTCACACTGGCAAACTGAGGGAAGGTTTGTGGGGTCAAAGCACCTGCTTGCCCTCACTGGTGATCCCATGGCAGCCCCATGAAGCCAGTGAGACCCTCAAATTTGAAACCACCTCCCAAATGGTACCGGGAGAGGCGCTCATGGACCTAGAGCTGCTGCGGCCCCCGAATCTGGTCACCTCTGAAAATTACTTTCTCTCCTTGTCACATCTTAACCATAAGCATAGGGAGAGGCCTGCTGCCAGGGCAACTGGCTGTGGGTGGTAAAGCGGCCACCTACCCTGCCTACAGGCCCCAGTGCCCTCATTGGATCTCGCAGAACACAGGTGACCAAGCCCTGAGATTCCTCTCCACCCTGGTCTCCAAGCTTTTGAGTTTGAAAACTCACCAGAGTCCGCTTTTCCTCTGCTCCTTTGAGAGGCGGATCATTGTAGAAGACACTTTCACTTTACAGCCTAGGCGTATCTTGCTGGGGACCTGAGAGTTGTCTCCCGTGATAGGGGACCCTCAAGGAAAACTGGCCTCTACAGGAGGGAAAGAGCCTCAGGCTATAAATCTGCCCTTCCCATGAGGACCAGAGAATATTCAGCATCTGAAGAAGCCATGGTGTAGGACTCGGTCCCATGCTACTCTTTCTTCCAGTGAAATTGAGCTCAGGCTGAGTTCTGGTCTCTCTCCCCATCATAATAGTCTGGAATGGTTTTATTCTCTGTGCTGCAAATTTTGCTTCAATCTGGCCATGTTTCCACACCTTCGAAGTGTGGGATTGAGTCCACGCCCCACCCTGATATTCTGCTTTATGTCAGAGGAGTCTAAACCTGGGAGACTCCATGAACCTCACAGGGCACTTGTTAAAGTCTTGACCCTCCAGAGCCCACCTCCAGCCTTAGGGACCAGTCTTCTCCATTGGATCCTATCATCTGCATTCTCACTCAACATCCTCAAACCATTTTGTGTGTCTATTTGCGTGGTCAGGAAAGCCTGCAAAGTTTAACTCCTCAAACCCAAAGAGTCCAGAGGCAGGGTATCTACTTAGCAATTTCTCCCAGGCTCTGCTCAAGGCAAAACTCACCAGCCACAGCCTTAGGAAATTCTTCCAAAGAACAAAAGATAATCCTGCTGTCCTTACCCATTCTGCACACTTTGACCCCTTCAAAATGGGAAAAAAAGAAAAAAAACAGTTTAACTTGCTGATAAAACTGTTTTTGGTTTATTACCCACTCAGGGCTACAGCAAAGTTCAAGGAGATCAGAAAAATAAATAAATAAATAAAGCTTTTTGTCTGCAAAACACTTCCCCCCATCTATCCTCTGTTTCCCAGCATTCTAAAGATAGCATCTGTCTTGGTGAAGGGAAACTTGGGCCTGGGATAAAGACCTAGGCAGAGGTAATTTAGCTTGGGAGGTGGGCCAGGCCAGAGGGAAGGTCTCTGCTGTGGGCAGTGGGGGCTTGCCACCCGCAGGGCCTCCGATCATCACAGGAGGCAGGACAAGAGACCGGATCCTTGTGAGGCTGCTCCACCCTCCTATGTGGGGAAGGGTCACACGTGGGGCATTCTCACTCACACACCTGAGCTCTGCAGTAAGCAGGAGCTGAGGGTATTCCCCCGCCTGTGAAGGAGGAATAATCCTAGCAGCCACCAGACATAAGATGAGGATCATGTGAGTATCAAGGTACCCAACCTGCCCCTAAAGCTGGAACTGAAACCAGAAGTGTGCTGAGGGGGTGCAAGGGTCCCCGGAGTGTGAGTCAGAGTGTGAACATAGCTCCTGTGGTTTTGCGGGGTGCTTTTCTCCCACAAAAGACCACAGAGCTGGGCCTCCCTGACTCTGGTGTGCCATGCCCATCCCTGGAGTGGGCACCATGATGATGGAATAAGGAGCTTTGATTCTCTTGGCCTGGGTCACTTGCTGGTCTCTGGAGGACATGCAAGGCATTGTTTCCAGGGACAAGGTGAGTGGATGTTGGGTGTCAATAACATAGAAATCCACTGTTATCCACAGATACTCATAACGAGTGCCTTGATGTGAGTTTAGATCACAAGTTGAGGAGTGTGGCCGTTTGGGGTCTAAATTGTGCCTTCCTGTGTACACCCTCAACTCTGCTCATCTCTCACTGCCCGGGGCACTCCAGCAAGCATCGTGACTCAGCTGCTGTATGTGAAGACAGGGATACAAAGTTCACATGGGGAGAGCAAGTCGTAGAGCCAGCACGGTGTGGCAAGCTGTGTGTTGGGTACGTGGTGTCCACGGTCCCTCCCTTGCCTTCTCTCTTGGTGATATCTTGGATCATCTGGAAAAGGGAAGCCAAATGATCCTTTGCTGGGTCTGATGATTGCACCTGCCCCCTGGGCACCCACACATAGATGATGAGGGACCTGTGGACCTTTGACCCAGGGAATATATGGCATTCTGCTAGTCAGATTCTCTCTCTCCGTGGTGATCGGGTAGCTGGTCAGAAGGACATGGCAACAGCAGGGCCAGGGTCCTGGGCATTTGCTCTCAGAGGATGCGGGGGCACCCACCACACAGCTGCTCAGCGCCTGGCTTGCGGCTGCAATAGGTAAATCAGATCGATCGCTCCTCTGTGTATTTCTTCTTTTCAAGCTATTTGTACTTTTTCACCTTCAAAGACACACAATCTATCAAACATGAGTGATTGCTGCATCAGGTATTGACCATTTGTTTTTTAAACACTGAAGGTTTGGAGGAATCTGCACAGGGCTTTGTAGTAAAGGGTTGAGAAGGACTACCACTCCCAGAGTCGTTTTCCTACGGGCCTCTGAAGATCTCTGTGCCTGTGTTGAGGATTCAGCCAGAATTTGTACTCGCTAATGATTTTCTTTAATATTCCTAGAAGAATGAAACTGCAATTTAGATCGTTTTTAAAACGTATGTTTGGGGGCAGGCCCTGTGTGTGGGAAACTATGAAGGAGAGGAGTTCTAGGCTGTTTCTTCCCCATAATGGAACTTACTGGAGAGCTAAGGATAGGGATCTGAAAGTGCTTATTTGAAAGTAAGTTTCTTTTTTTTAATTTTTTTTAATTTTTTTGTTTTTTTATTGGTAGTTCACAACATTACAAAGCTCTTGACATATCATATTTCATACATTAGATTTAAGTGGGTTATGAACTCCCAATTTTACCCCAAATTCAGATTGCAGAATCACGTCGGTTACACATCTACAATTTTACCTAATGCCCAATTAGTAATTGTTGTATTCTGCTACCTTTCCTATCCCCTACTATCCCCCCTCCCCTCCCCTCCCATCTTCTCTCTCTACCCCATCTACTGTAATTCATTACTCTCAAAAGTAAGTTTCTTAAGGGAAATTGTGATGCAACCACCCTGTCACACATGCTGCTTTGAGGATGTGTACCTGAGAAACCTGGTCTGTGGAAACTGTATGCCTCTGTATTATAGTAAGAAAACTAAAGTGTGCCCATGGGTGAAGACACATAATCACCTCAAAGCAAAACAGGAAGCCCCAGCAGTCCTGGGCTGCCCGCGGCTCCATGCTACAGTGGGAAACCTCGATCACATATTCCTGATTTCCTTAGATGGTTTCCTACCGACTGGAAATGGCTCAACGGCTTTAAGCCTCACATCTTTCCAGGAGAGCAGAAAGAGGAGGGAAGTCAGAGGGACCTCCACCCACCTCTGACCTCTCTCCCTTTTCGTGGAACTCCCTCGAAGCTGCCAACAATTCTCTCATAGATCATTGACAGAATCAGGTGCATAGACTCCCCAAGACCAAGAACGGTAGACACCATCGCAATTATCCCAAAAGGTGAGACCAAATGCAATTCATATTTGCAGATTAGGGACAGTGGTATCTTCTTTGGGCACCTGACTAATGTTAGGGTGCTATTTGTGTGGCAAAATGAAATAAGTACTACATAAGTGACCTTTGTTATTTCATTACAATGTTGCCATATGGCCCCAACCTCATTAGGGGGAGTTCCAGGGTCTTTCTCTTGCCTCTTCCTCCTACATCAAATTGCTCAACAACTTTGTTTAATAGAGTCCAAAAGTAATCCGTTTCCCTTTAAATGCTGAGAAGAAAAGAAAGGGCCTCCCATCAGTCTCCTGCTGCCATTGCTCCATGCTGACCCCCAGTGTCACTGACCAAGTGTGGCCCATGTAGATCTGCAGTTGCAATGCTCTGTGGCTGCAGGACCCCTGCTGGGCATGAGGTTAGACTACTTTGGGTTCATGTCTAGATATTGCTTAAGCTAGGCACCACCTGGTCCCCTGCACCAGCCATGGGAAAGCAACCTCCCTGTGGCCTGGGGTTGAGCTCGGTTGTCATCCTCGACCTAATCTTTTCACAGATTCCTTTATTTTATGAAATTAATTGTCCTTGCCTCTTCCTTGACCTTGACCTTCTGGTCCTTCTTTATCTGTCTGCTCTGAACTCCAAATCTGAAGGGTCAGGACCCAGGGGATCCACTTTCCCTTCCAGGGGGCATTAAATCCATTTTACAAAATAATGGCCTCTTTCCAGCAGCCATCTTGTACATGGTGGAGGAACAGGTAAGGTCTCTTGCTAATCCAGTAGAATACAGTACTGTCTTCATAGGAACCTTCTATTTTTTTTTTTTTTGTAGCCTTCTCCACAGCAACTGGCTGACAGCAGGAGCCCAGAGTTTTAAATGAATGGATGGCTATCACCATCAGGTCTTGCTGTTTGACACTTTTGAGGAAATGAACATTTATATAATTAAAAGTGAAAATCTAAAAGAAGTTTTCCTTGGGCAAGAAAGTGCCCTCGGGTTGGTTATCTCTCCACATGACCAAAATGTATCAGACAGCTTTCTGTTACTGCAACAACTACCTGAGATAATCAACTTGTAAAGAAAAAAAGGTTTGTTTTGGTTCAGTTTTAGAGGCTTCAGCTCATGATCAACAGACCCCACTGTCTTTGAAAATGTGGTGAGGAGGGACACCATAAAGGCAGTAAAACCACTCCCCTCATGGCCATGGAACAAGAGAGGAGGGAGAGCAGGCAAAGTCCAATACCCACTTCTGGTGTGTGTCCCTAACAATCTAGGACCTCCCGCTAGACCCCACATCCCAAAGTTTCTACCATCTCCCAATAGCACCAAGACTATGGACTATGGCTGTGACACACGGGCCTCTGTGGGACATTTAAGATCCAAATGATGGCAAGAATGAGCCTGGAGCAGTTTTAAAAATGCCCCTCACAGGTGTCACCTCTTACCTTAGTCTTAGCCACCCCGTTACACACCGAGGGGCCTGTGTACAGTTGGGCTCTGCTCCCTCAAGTAAGCCCTGCAGGGTCTCCCCAGCCAAGCTGTCTCCTCTCGGAAGCTCAGGAGTCCTGGCCAGAGCAGGGGAGGCAGTACCTGAGTCCGGCTGCTCTTAGGAACTGTCACTGTAGGGACCAGGCCTTCTCTTCTCCAGAATGTGGGGACCCCCTGCACCCTGCAAGCTGCTCTTTGCTCCTTCGGACCCCATTCCCACCATTCCTGCATGGCCCGTTCTGCCAATGCTTCAGGTTATAGCTGGGCAGTCTCCTTCGGAGGTCTCCCTCCTCCCCATCAGCGGTTGTTACCACGTGTGCAGTGCAGTGTCAGGGAGAGTGCCTTCAGCAACACCTAACTCCACATCGCTTCGTGGCTTCTGAAAACTCAGCTATTTTGGTGGCTCCTGTTCAGATGAAAATAATATGGTCCCTCTGATCCAGGGCTCCACACTCATGGAGTCTACCAACCAGGAATTGAAAATGTTTGGGAAAAAGTATCCATTCTAAATACCGCAGACTTTATTTTTCTTGTCATTTTTCCCTAAAGTCCAGTAATCACTGACAGGGCATTTACATTGAATTAGGTATGTGTGTGGTTGTGTGTGTGTGTTTGTGTGTGTGTGTGCATGCATACATGTTATATGCACACAAACATTATTTGTACACACACACACACACACACACACATACATATGTATACCATTTAGAGATGACTTGAGGTTTACGGGAGGGTCTGCTTGGGTTTTGTGCAGATGCTGTGCTTTAATAAGGGAATCGAGCATCCTGGGTAATTGGTGACCTCTGGGTCTCCTGAACAGATCCCCTGACCATTCACAGAAACCACTATGTTATTGTGCCTGAAATTACACCATGAAGGTGTTTCCCTCAAGGGTGCTTTAAAAGAGCGTGTGCTGCCAGACAGAAACTGTGAATTCATTGACACTGAGGTGTAATTGACTTGGTGACTTGCACATCTCTGGATTCATTTAAGATGTCAAGTGGTTATTTTAAATGCACTAGAATTTTTCCTAAATGGGATAAAAGTCAGCTCCACCACCCACCAATTTACACATCGAGGAACCAATTTTTGCTCTTTTTCAAGTTTAGAGATAAAAACTTTTCCTTGTTTTCAGAATAATTTTAAATTTGCTGTTGACGTTGGCTTTTTTCACATTCTTCATACAGAAAACGTTTTAGACCCACACTTGGCTAATTAAATTTTAATTAATTGAAATTAAACACAATTAAAAATTTAATTCCTTCATCGATCAAGCCTTATTTCAATTTCTGAATAGCTGTATGTTCCCAGCAGTTACAAAGTAGAGAGGATGAATAAGAGAAGAATTCCTCATTCCGGAATGTTCTATTAGGCGACTGTGAAGCAAACATCAAACCCTAAGTTACTGACCTCTTCATAGCATTGGTGTTGAGTTGAAATGGCCACTGGAACATATTCTATGTGAGATTTCCCCAAGAGCACAAAGCCCCTTCCCAGGGAGACCATACAGGCACAGATATAAGAATGTCCACTGAGGCATTATTTGTCCACTGGCCAGCAAACATGTCTACCCACAGGAAACTGGATAATAAAATGTGAGATTCAGGTCCATAATCTCTTCCCTTTCCCCTGAAATTAAAAAATCTCTGATGACCAAAGGGCTGTGCTTGGGGGCAGTGGTGTTTGTATTTTTATCCCAAAGCTCATTAGGCAGCAAAACCTGAGCTTCATTGGCACGAGGCTCTTGTTTTATTTGTGCTACTGAGTGTAAATTCCCGAATGACTTGCTGCCCCCTCATTACAACGATTGATTATTCAGTGCTGATGGCATGGTTGATAAATGTGTTTCTCGTAAACTCTGAGCAACTTTTAAATCCTGAACTTTAGCTGGACCCACAGGGTTTGGAAAAACGGATGGTGGGTCTATATTCATCAACAGCCACCCAAGAATAAATCAGATGTGCACCTGTAAACATGGGGACCTAAAGTAGATTAGAGAAGGAAAAATGCAGAATAAAATAGCATTCTGTGGTCAAGGCACTGTCTCCCTGCAGCATCCCTGTGGCTGGTGGACACACAGGTGTGTGACACAAGCATTGTATAAGGGGGTGGTCCCATGTGGGCATCCACCACGGGAGGACAACTCCCACCAGGGCAGGTTGTGCAAAGGGCCAGATGAGGGCCAGGTAAGCCTGGGTGGGGGGGGTCACCTTGGTCCCATCAGCCCAGTTCTGTGCACCTGTGGAGTGAGACTCAGTATGCAAACAAACTACAAAAAAGGTCTTAAATAGCCACTTACTGCTGACCCAAAGGACCCCCAAGCTCGTCCACTTTCTACCCGACAAAATAAGAGCTCCCCCCTGCTCCTCGTGGGGTGAATCCTGAACTTCAGAAGGAGGACTGTGGGTGTCCCCAGGACCCCCATCCACTCATGACCAGGTCCAGCCACACTGCAGACAGGACATGATCGTGGAAGGCCTCACCCCACTCATGCTTCTTCCCTATGCACAAAAGGCCACCCTGTGGTGTCCTCTGCTTTCTCTACAACTGAAGATCTACAAGATAAACCAGCCTGGTGCCTTCTCCCTGCCACCGGGCTCCCCTGTGTCTCTTGCTGATGTGTTGTGCTCGTCAGGGCTGCAAGAATCTGTGCAGATAAGTGCAGCCAGGATATGTGGGTTGTGTGCCGGGTGACAACTTGAGCTCCCTGCATCTGCCAGGGGGAATTCTTCATGACTGACAGGAACATGCCTCATAGCACACAGCAGTGGTTTCCTGTAGCCTCTGGACCCACAGTCTCCATGGGGACCTGTCCAGTGCATCATCTCAGGTCCCAGTCTCACCACATTGGAAACCGGGTGATCCCAGCAGTTTTTGTTCCTCAAGGTTTCCAGGTGGTTCTGATGTTAAAAACCACTGACTATGATGTCAACAATCAAAATAAACAGCAACAGCATGCAATGTCACCTGTGGGTTGCTCTTTACACTGGCAGCTGTAGGTGGGCCCAAAGAAGGTGTCCAATGCCTGGGGGTTGGAGCAGGCCCTCAGATGATCTCCGCAATCCAGGGTCTCTGTCACTCCCATCAGGGCTCTCCTCCTGCCTCGGTGTGTGAGAGGTGAGTTCAGGTATTGATTAAATTAAAATGGGCAGCGCACCAGCCAGGGCATTTGCAGGCAAGTCACTAAGCAGGTGTCTGGCTAATGTTCATCCATTCCAACTGGATTCACCTCTCACTTATCACCTGGAGGAAAGGATCCCAGCTAATGAGCGACATGCCAGGAAAAAAAAAATGAAGGAGAACAAAGCAAATTTTGTGCAGTGTTAATAACAGTCCTGAAAACCAGAGGGTCAAGCAATTGCCTTCCGAGGCCACCTCTCCTCGGAGGTGTGGCATGTTGGCGCAGCTGCCGGGAGCTCTGAACGATGCCCAGATGCAGTTGACTATCCAGGGTGAACTGGGATCCTGAGCTGAAGCCTCCGCCCCTGCTCAGATTTTCCTGGCCTTTCTAAATTTGAAAGCAGAATTGAACTAGCTGTCAAATGCTCATGGCCTCATCGCTCCCCTGCAGTAACCTGCTTCCTTCTGAACAGCTCTTGTCACAGAAGCTCTTCTCTGCAGCAAGGAAGTTAGATGTTAAGAACACTGTCTCCAAATGGCAATTATCCTCTGGTCACTCATGTTGCTGCGGGGACCAAATTGTTTTGTAATTTCTCATTAGGCAGCAGATAATTAAGAATACCATTAGCAATCGTTGAAATGGCAAGCTGTTGTCCCAGAAAGGATTGAAAATATAGTAAGAATGGAGGCGATCAGATAAAGGGGCTGTCAAGGAAGAGACCAGCTAGGGAAAGCCAGTGGGAGGGGAGGAGGCAGAGGTGGGGCCGGCTGCAGAGCCAGAGGGCCAGCTGAGCTTCTGCACCACTAGGCAGCTGGGCTGGTGCTTCTTTGAAAATTCAATGCTGACTTTAAAAAATCAATAAATCATCATATCCTCGTGCAAAAAAAAAAAACAGAGTAATTTATATACATAGAAAAATTAAGATTAGTAATATGGGCTCTGAGCAGACTAAAAGAGCACATTTGGATGCAGAAATGGATTTTCTAAACCGGATCTTGGAACAGCAGCCTTGTTCTCAAATCGGGATTCTGCTCGTCTAAACTTTGTGAAGTAAATATGATTTCAGTATTGTAAAAATAAAGAAATAAATAAGTAAGCAATCTCCTCTGGAATCTGACATTTGCATACAAATAGAAAAGAATTCAAAGCCGGTCTACCCAGAGAAAAATGACTTCCACATTCTTATGTAATTCCTAGTAAATTCGCCTTTATAAATGTCCTTGTCCTGTTATTCTAAAAACAGGGGTTAATTTTTGTAGCTTCAAAATAAAAATAAAGCCAGTTATTCATGAGAAATATCTCTATGAAACAGCTGAACCCAGTGAGATTCTTTCTGCCCCCAATTCCACCAAATGAAAAGAAAATACCTGATGCTGATTTCCCACTGCATGGCTTTACTATTTCTCCTGATTTCTAGATGTCCACGCTCACTGCTGCTGGTGTCCAGGTATCAGAGATGCCAGGATACAGCTGTTCCTCCTCCTTCCCTAACACTGATCTCTGAGAGCACCTGTGGGTTGCTGTGAACCCCAAGAATACTGCCTCCCTGCTGTCCGATCACCACGAGGACTGGCAGAAAGATGAACTGACCAAGCAGAGCTGAGTACCCTGGACTTCTGCAGTGAGGAAGGACATCTCTATAAGGAGCTTCAGGAAGGGCCATCAGGCCAGTGCTTACAGGATTTGCACCTGGGCTGCCTGGGAGGTGGGCCTTGCAGGGCAGGGTGTTCCTGGGGATTGGGCCCAAGGCAGGCTCTTGGGCTGTCCACAAACCTGCTGTGCAGGCTGGGAACTTAGGAAGCCTAACGGGGCCTGACCCTGGTCCACAGAAGCAAAATCTATGCAGATCCTTATTGCATGGCCTTGCCTCCAGGTTTTCACTGGCCTTTCCTGGGCCTTTTGATGAAAGGTGTCTCACTTATGAGGCTCAGTGACCCTCTGAGACTCTCAGAGCCCCTGAGGCCTCTCTGGGGCTGCTAAACAAAGAGTCCTTTCAGGTTTAATGTGGATGTCCACGTCACAGCACTTTACCAGTTTATGATCTGAAGGTACCACTTGACACCCTTTGCTTTAGCCCCAATCTTCCCATCACTGGTCCAGGAAAAGGGGCTACCCAGTGACATGTGTGGGCAATTCTCCTGGGGACTGCAGTTTTCTATGTGTCTCTGTGTGTCTCCAAAGAGCTTAGGTCTGATACAGGGGCTGGATGGATGGGAATTTAGGCTTCAGAATGTGGGAATCCTTTCTGCTGGGGCCTGGCCCTGCTGAGGCATGAGAAAGGTCATCAGAGGAAAGCTCCTTGCTATTCCAGCTCGGATCTCACTGAGAACCAAGGGTGTGCAGATCGGCGATCCTGGGGTCCAGAGAGAAGCCTGTTCCTCCCCTCAGGCTTTAGATGGGAGGCACAGTGATGGGAGATCTTGTAGCAAGTCCCACTGAGCAAGCTCTTGGTCCTGATAAGAAAGCCGTTTGGCTGGTTCACAGTTTAATTTTTCAGGAGTGGGAATTTTCTGGAACAAGCTTCTAAATTACTTGTGTTGGTCCCAGGGCCATTTGACACAGGGAGGAGGAACTGGGAAGGACCAGGCACATGCCCTCCATTTCACGCTCTAAGTAGTCTTTGCAGAGATGTGTATTTCTCCTCTCCCCACTTAAACTAATTCAGCACTTATTTTAACAATAAGTGTACTGTGTACTAAAGGGCAGTTCATGTAATATTTCTTTATTTATCTTAATGTCATCTGGTATAACTTTGCTGCATCCATCTGGTTTGGCAGTAAATCAAATCTGGCTCTGTTTAGGGGCTCTCTCTCCCAGGGCCATGAACTCTCCAGATCCCTGGAGCTCGGTCAGTCCAGAGTGAGGATATCCCCGGGCTCCTAGTAGATCCTGGCAATTCCTCCCGGGTGCTCCCAGGTAGGGAGGCCTGAGAGTAACCTGCCTGTGCTTGGTGCTCTGGCCCGAGGAGGTGCTCTGCCCAAGGTTTGAGATGGGCCTCCTTACCACCCTATCTTGTCTAGAACTTTCTTGACTTTGTCATAGGATCCTCGGTTCTGGGTAGCTTCAGAGAGGTGGTCACCCTAACCACAACGTGTCTATCTTCCTCCAAAGTGGTCCAGTTCCATTGGAACCCCCTGGACGGGCCACTCCCCACATGGCACACCAAGAACTCACCAGCCACCAGGAATGCAGACCTTTGAAAGTTGAGCCTCCTGTATATGGAGGCTCCTATCTATTCTGTATAGAAAATTTTTCTTATTAATGCCAGTTTAAATTTTCCCAGTTCTTCTGACCTCCATAAATATTCTACCTAAAATCCCAGCATTTCACAGACTGGAATGGCACATCCTGAGGCTAGGAGGGATTTCCTTCTCTCATCTTTCCCTGGAAGCCAAACTTATAATATAAAAACATTACTGCTACTTTTCATTTCTGATCTCCTTGAAAACTTTGCTTAGGAAAAAAATGCCTTTCTTCATAATGAGTTTCTCAAAATGGGACCAGGGCCAAGTCAGCTTTAGCTCAACCGTGGGAGTGTGCGTGGCAAAGGGGTGTCTAATCACAGGTACAGGACACTTACGGCTGCTTTCCAATGATTACCATGGGCGCAGTCTCCAACATCGTGCTTTTACTTTATTTTGACATATTTATAATTGCCTGGAAGAATTTCTTAGACAACTACCACTATTATTGAGACAGAAAATCTCAACGTGACCTAAATGCTAGATGCAACCTTTTATTTATGTCTGTGGTGGATTAAAAATGTTGGAATCATTTAGGGTATGGCTAAGTGGGAAAATCAGAAGAGGTAAATGGCCTGATTGCTGTCTTTTTCATTCTAAATAAATCATTTAAAGAAGTTTGGCTAAAATGTGTGATTCAAAATAAAATTACCTGGGTAACGTCCAAGGCCATGTATTTTTTAAAACCAAAGTGTGTGAGTCAGAATACTAATGAGGTTGTGCCATCTGATCTGGTCCAGTGCCACCGTGGCCGGGCTTCAAAGGCTGTGAGTCGAGCTTTTGTAACTCCTGGGCCAGAGACTCTTGAAATGAGAAAGTCAGGTCTGTGCCAGGGAAGTGGCCTCACGTCAGGTGGCCTTCCTGACTCATCCCTAGTAAGTGGAGGTCCACCCAGTTCGCGTCCAACTAGCTCTCAGCCACCTCCCGTGTGTCCTTCCACCAGGGAAGGTTGGAAGGTATTTTTACGGCAGACCAAGCTTCCTTCCAGCCTGTGCCTGGCCATTCTCAGCCTGTTTCCCAGGAGCACCTCGATGCCATCTGGTCGCCTCCTCGTGGGGTTGGTTTGGCTCCACCCTGTGGCTCTGCTGCCATGTCTCCGTCTAGCCTGGGAGAACCTGCCTCCCACAGGACCCTCAGGAAGGCCGTGTCTGTGCTGCAGAAGCACCCCGGCCTGGGCAGAGCGTGGCACACCTGCGTGGCCATGCTGTGTGGGAAGGGCATGGTGGACGCTGATTAACACCAGAATGGCTGAGGCCCCGAAGCTGCCCATCGCTGGGGAGGATGCGGGCTGTGCAGGGAAGGCCTTGGCAGCAGCTCTGCCCTGTTTCAGTCGTCCATTATGAAACACAAAGCCACACACCACACGAGTGTTGGCTTTAGGACAGGAGGCAGGACTAACATGGTGGCAGGTTCTTCTGGTGATAGAAGTCCAGCACAAGCTGCCCTAACAAAGCAGCTCTCTCACTGGAAGCCACTGGAAGGGTCAATGGCAGTTTGTGGTACAGAGGTACGTGCCTGCCCTGTTCACACCCTGCCTGCAGTGCCCTGAGCCTGGTGCATCCTAAAAGTCCAGTCAAAGAAGATCTGCTGCAGAGATGGGTGCATGCTTGGGGACATGGGTCACTCTGGGAGATTAAGAGGAAGAGCAGGAGGCGGGGGCCATGTGGGCAGGTGGACAGAGAGAGGGAAATGCACAGGGGCCCATCACATGGGGAGGGGAGGACACCCGTGGACAGAGGTATGAGAAGGTGCCAGGCACTGCAGATGTTGGGTGTGGTGGACACATGAACCTCATAGAGACCAAGGGAATTGGTCACCATGCAGTCAAAACAGTAGCAAGGACCTGAACTAGTGATTTCTGACCAGAGTGTGCACGAAGGTACTGGGGATGGGACTCAGAATACCTAATTACCTGGAGGTAAGAATGGCAGTGGTCATCTCTCTCTCTCTCTCTCTCTCTCTCTCACACACACACACACACACACAAACGTTGGGTTGTTTAGGAACCTGTTCTTCTGGTAGGTATGTATATGTATCATGCATTCACATTTACACAGCTATATAAACATATTTAAAAATATATGCACATATTCTAAACTGTCATTTTCTCTGACCTCACAATTAGACTTCTAGATAATCCCACAAAAAACATCTGTGCAAACAATGAAAAGGAGAAATGTGGAAGTATGCCTACTGGGCTACTGTGGAGAGCAAGGGAGACTGCCACACCACAGACGCTGGTGGCCAGGGGTGTGCTCAGCCTTCGGAACAACCACACGTGGGGGGCGCAGCAATCCTGGGGTAAATGCAGCAGGTCTGGTACAGCAGCTCGGGAAGCTGAGGATTCACCCACGTGAAGGAGCATGCAGAGAGAGACACGCCTGCCCAGCGCGCACATATGTACATACACACACACATACCTGCATGCAGACACACCTGCACACACATACAGACATACCTGCATGCACACACAACTGCACACACACAGACACACTTGCATGCACACACATACCTGCATGCACACACACCTGCACATACATACAGACATACCTGCATGCACACACATACCTGCATGCACACACAACTACACACACACAGACACACCTGCATGCACACACACACCTACACACCTGCATGCACATACATGCACACACCTATGTGCACACACATACGCACAAACACATACACATGCACACACACGCACACATGCACACTTGCACTTCCACAGACACACTCACCACTAAAACCGTTTGCACCGACTACAAGCACTTTGGAGAGAGGGCTGGGCAATGAGATCATTCACTCTCTGACTTACAGTTGTTTATCATGATGCTATTTTAATGGGCAAACAGCAGAAAGTGTAAACACTTATAAATTTAAATTTTAAAACAAATACTTGAATCTGGAAATGAAATGGACATGGTGGACTCCTTCAGCTGTGGTTCAAAAATACTGCAGTGTGAGATCAGATCTTGCTCCCTGGAGAGACCCAAGGCCAGTGTCCACACCACAGGGCACGAGTGCTGGAAGGGATACCAGGGGACACCCGTGCAGGGGTCAGAGTCTGGTCCTGCTCTACCCTGCCCTGCTGCAAAGCTGAGCAGAGGGCTGCTGTGCTTACTCTTGCCTCTCAGCTGCCAAACGACTCCCTGAGGAATCTTTATGAAACAGAGGCTTTCTCCAGCGATCCCCAGGGCACCCCCATTCAGTTGGCCTTGAGGCTAAGCACACAGGCATGGATTTCACTCCTGAGACCTGTCCCCACACCCCTCAAAGCCTTGGGGATCATTCCCACTTTTCTCTACAAAGGGGCTTCCTTTGGATTGTCTGAGTCAACTTATGTGAAAAGGCTTAGCCCACCACAGTGAAGGGGTTCCTCTCCCAGGGGCCATCTCCCCCTGACTTTAAGGGCAGGGGATTAGCAAGCATATGGCACAGGGCTCTGAGCACGTCTCTGGGACAGCACGAGACCCAGTGAATGAGAGACGTGTGGATGGTACAAGACAAGGTAACAGTCTCCCTCCTGGGGCCCTGTCTGCTGGGCTCCAGGATTCACACCAGAGCCTCTCACAAGACAGACATATAGGAGATGGCCCTGGTGGGCTGGGCTTGTGGTACCACCACAGACATGGCCCCTGAGTGCAGCCCACTTGTCTCCTAAGGAGATGGGGGGAATTCTGGTCTTTCTTCTTTCCAATAAGTGAGCCCCGCCCTCCTTTCACGTCCAGGTGAACACCTGGTGCTGGCTCACTGGTATGTCCTGCACACTGTCCCGTTAGAGTGCACAGGCACCTCTGGTGTGCGGGAGGCACAGATTTTGCACTGCTAGTTTATTAAGTTTTAATGAATTGATTTGACTTTAGCAGAAAATGCATTTAAATGTATTTTCTTCAAGTAAACATTTTAAGATTACATTTGTTAATCTTCTACGTCCCTCCTGCTCTGGCGGGGACCACACGAAGACAGCGGAGCAGAAACAACTGGCTGCTTGGACTGAGAAGGTCGGGGGAGGCTCATTTCACCACCCACAAACTTGCAGTCTCTGCGCGCTGGGATGGGGGTGGGCAGTCACACTAGTTCTGTGTTTTCCCACTCGTCCTCATCCCTGAACTCTCCTGAAACCCTAGAAGCTTGGGCATTTCAGTCTTCAAACCCCCAGGTGTGTCCAGATCATTAATAGTCCACTACGGAAGGCACAGCTCTTAAAGGTTTGTAATCACAGGACCCTGGGCTCCTTAAACCTCGGGATTTTAGTTCTGACCTGAATAATAGGCAAACAAAGTAGGCGTCCTAACAGAAGGAGCCCTTCCAGCTCCCCTGGGTTAATAAGTCGTGGTCTGGAGGTTGCAGGGTGCCCTGGAAGGCGTACAGGTGCCAGCTGGTCTGCCCGTCCTGCCCTCCCGACTTGGTTCTGAGTGATGACGGTGGCGCGGCTCCCGGTGTTTGAGAAGAGACCTGGGTCCTTTTTCCTTTCAGGCTGCCATGAGCTCCTCAGGCCACCTGGCTCTAGAGGGCAGAGAAAAGATGGCCCCATGAGAATTCCAGGCAGGGTGCTAGCTTCCCAGGATCAGCTGAACATCAACTCCAGGGAAGACCAAGGAGGTGAGATGTAAAGGAGACCTAAGTGCACACAGCACCCAGAAAAGGAGAGCTTAGGACTGCTTCTGCCCATGACACTGTCCTGTATGGTCCCATGGGCCCAGAGTCACCGCCAACAGAAAGGCACAGACAGAATGACATATCGATAGAGTTCCCATGTGTGCCCAGAGGTTAGTCAGAATCAGTGAGGCTCCTCTGGAGACATCAGGCTGAACATGCCTAGAAATAAGCCCAGGTGGCATCCACTGGATGAGTGTTCAACTTATGACTGTGGGAGAGCAACTGGTGTTGGGGGGAAACTATGCTTTGCATTTTGAATTTTGATCTCTTCCTGAGCTAGTGCTTTTGCTCTGCCGGGCCGTAGTGGCAAGCCACTGCTCCCAGTCGGCCACCCACCCCAGCAGCACACAACCCACACTCTACCCTGAGCTGGGCTGCCAAGCTCTGACACTCCGGGGTTGGGTGCATTAAAGCCCCTGTTAACATGGATGACGTTTCCCAATGATGACGGGCTTATCCGGACTTGACCAGCTCAGGTGGAGGCACATCTGTGTTAAGTTGATTAGGGAGTCTGAAAATGTGCACTTCAAACACAGAATGAAGACAGAGATAGAATAGGAGATGGGAAGGCAGATGATAGATAGATAGATAGATAGATAGATAGATAGATAGATAGATAGATAGATAGATAGATAGATAGACAGATAGGAAGAAGATGGAGCGAACTCTTTCTGACACACAGGCCACGTAGACTCATACCTTGGGGACTCAATAAATGACGGTGTAAAGAAATCAGCTAACAAGGGACTGAATTAAGCAGGTGAAGGTGGACTTTGGGGGCCAGAGTGAGGAGGAAGGGGAGTCGTTCCTCCTTTGCCTCTTCTAGGATGTTGCCTGAAAGGAGACCTAAGTTTGGAATAAGATTGGATGTGTTCTGCCTCCCCTCACCCTCCTCTCTCCTGTTGTGATGGGGTGGGGGCCCTCTAACAGACACTCATGGAAAAGGTCCCATCCGCAAGGTGCCCAGCTCCTCCCAGTTGGTCTGGGTCTTTCCCAATTATACCTCCAAATGCCAGAAAATACTGGGAAAAAACCCAGTCCCAAGCTCATTTGGAGGCTTGGTCACCCTGGGTTCAGAATATTCTCAGGTCAGACTTCACATGCCCCTCCTAGAAGAATAATGTCACCAGCTACCCTGCTCCATTGTAAGAACTTGAGACCAAGAGAAGCAGGTGCAAGCTCTTCCACAGAAGAAGCCAGACCTGTTTGATTTGCACAGAGCTGTTTTCCAAGTTCAGCCCCAAGTGAGGTTTAAAAACAAATGAACTCAGCTGGGTGCAAGGGTACATACCTCACTGTCATCTCAGAAAAACAGGAGGCTGAGGCAGAGAGATGGGAAGTTCCAGACCAGCCTCAGCCTTAGTGAGGCTGTATCAAATATTTTTTAAAGAATAAATAAAGGCCTGGGTATGTAGCACAGTGGTAAAGCACCCCTGGGTCCCACCCCTATACCAATAGAAATAAAATATAATAAATAAGCTCACTGGGGTTGGGGTTGTTGAGGTACATGTGGTCTCACCAGTCTCAAATCCAGAGATAGGCTTAGAACCAAATGCCGCAATCCCTTGTTCTTCCCTGACTGACAACGAGGCCCTGCTCCAGGCAGCCCACGTCACAGGGAGATCTGACAGACCTTTACAGGAAGGAGAGGCTATTAATTTGGTCCTGTTAATTTATCATGGTGGAGACCTGGTGCCTCATTTAACATTTACCCCATTGATTTTATGGGGCCTCTTTATAGCTGTTAGGACAGTTGGAAATGTTAAAGGGAAGGGAGCTCCCTCTCCTCCTGCTCATTATGCTAGAAGAGAAACTTCCAGGCCCTGGGAAGCTTATGGTCCTCAGAGACTTCAGAATGATGGACAGGTGCCATGTGCCACCCCGGGGCAGAGCAGGGAGCTAACTTGCAGGGTGTCTGGGATGGGCCAGTGAGATGCAGCATGGAAAATTAGCCCAGTAAAACAGCTATAAATATGAGTCACGGCATCGTAAAAATGCCAAGAGACCAAGCACCTTAAATATCCCAAGCAGCCTAGAACAAGGTCCGTACCTCGTGCAAGCCTGGAAATCGCAGGTTTCATAGCTGTGTCATTAGAGTTCTTGTTTAGCCATCTCTGAAATAACAGCCAGTGCATTGGGCAGGACATGAATCCACCCTCAAATGTGGGCCACTAACCACAAAAGGGCAGAGAGAGGTGGAGACTCTAGGAATAATTTGGCCCACTATTTCCCAAAGCAGAAGTCGATTGTTGTTATGAGGTAGCTATTTTTCTTTTCTTTTCTTTGCACTTCTTTGTATCATTTAGTGTTTGTTTTCCTTATTTTTTAAAATAGACTCTTCATTGAGAAAAAATAATTGTATGCATTTATTGTGTACAACATGGTATTAAATATGTGTCTATTGTGAGATGGATAAATCAGGCTCATTAACATATGCAGGGCCTCATCTACTTGACCTTTGACTTGAACTTACTTATTCTAACCCCGCCACCCCTGCAGGATCTCTTTCTCATCAACTCCTGGACCATTTTCTTTCTCTCTAGGGGAGATACAGGGATCTTTTCCACAAGCCTCTTATCACAATGGTTCCATCCCTGAATCAACACACCGCCTCTTTTGCTATGCTTCTACTTCAGGAGAACTTATGAATCCACATTGCTGATTCATCAGCTCTGAACTGGCCGATCTCACTCTGACTCGGATCTTGGTGGAGCTTCTCTGTGTCCTCTCCATGAGGCACACCGCTCCTGTCTTCCCACTTTGGCAGGTGAAACAGCAAAATCAACAGCCAAGACCACAAAAATGCAAAGAAACCATCCCCACACAGACTTCAGTAATGGCTCTTGTAATGGCAGGTCACTGCAATAACGATGGGGGTGCAGGTAGCCCCTCTGCACCCCGCCCAGGAAGGGCCACTGCAGATCTTGACATTTCTAGCACTGTAGGTCTTCTCCTCCTCCAGGACCTTCCCCTGACTCTCAGCATGACCTGGGCAGCAGTGAGGCTGCTCTCTGAAAGTCTAGACCCACCCCTTAGCTAACCTAGTAGATATCATGCTTGGTTTTTTATAAAGAAGCAGAAGCAGTGGCTGGAGGTGGCCATTGAGCTATTAGGTGGGCCAAACCTGTTTCCCACTCTTCCTGAGCAAACAGTGAACCTCTCTTGGCAGCCTGCCTTGCAGTTGTGAGCATCTCCTTGAACAAGGTGAGCAGCTGGGACACACAGCACATCAAGGCCAGGTCTATGGCCTTGTCACTCTGTTCCTGCTCATTGAGGGTGGAGGTGGCTCAGGAGGAGCCCCCTGATCAATGCACCACCCCCCACACTGGACTGCACTTTCTATTAATCAGAAGTAACTTTCTATGAATCTACCAGACTGTTACTGTCACTCCTGTGGGGCTGTATTGGCCCTGGCATGGGGTCTTAGCTACAGGAGAGAACAGGAACCACTAAGATGGAGTTAATGGCAAACCTGGGTTTCTTTGGCAAGCACAGGGGTCTTGCTGGGAGCTCCACTGGTTGATTTTGGAGAAGCAGGAAGTGGCCACTCTGGTAACTCCACATACTGCAGATGCTGAAGACACTTCCGGGATCTGAGGACACTGATGAATTGATTGTGAGGCTTGAACAATCCCTTTTGCTCCTGTTGAATTCATGGTGGAGGACACGGAGTATCTCATTCCACCCGACAAAAGCAGACTTTATATCTACAATGATGCAAATGTTTTCAGTCCACAGTCTGCAAAATGTACTGTCTTGTTGGTTTTCCAGTGAGGCTGAGGTTTTCCCCTTCCTATCTTGCTAGTCTTCCCTGAATCCACTGAAGCCACCTGTCACTCATCCCTGAAGGACCAGATGGTTGATACTTGGGGAAGGACTTGCAAAAGCAAACTCATGGTACCTGGACCAAGCAGGAGGCTTTGAGGGGAGAGCCCCACACCAGCCTCAGACCTGCAGAGCTGACCCATCCTCCCCTCCAGCTGTGGACCATGAGTGTGCCTCCAAGTTTGTCCAGAGGCTGAAGCTTCCCAAGCCAGAATGCTCTGGCGTGAGGGTGTCCAGACATGCCTCATCTGTTGCAATTTCTGGTTTGCACTGATGGAGAAAAGCAATCTATCATCTCTTAGGGAAAAGCCATTTGGAGGAATCCATCTTGTGCATTCATATCAGCTCTGCGGCTGATGAATAGCAAATAGCATCAGAGAAAGAAAGAGGAGACAGAGAGGGGACCGGGAAGGACAGGGGAGGAGGGAAGAGGGGAGGACAGCGGGAAGAAGGAAGGGAGGAAGAGAGGAAGAGGAGGGCAGGAGGTGGAGGGAGGACAGGGAGGAGGGAGTGTGGAAGAAGCGAAGGGGGAGGGGTCCCCTGGGAAACAGCCCTCAGGCCATTCTCCAGTGGAATGGCGCCCAGGTAAAGTGTAGGTGAAGCTGACCACTCCCTGGGTTTCCTCCTGTCCATGGCTAAATCGACCCGAGATGCTGCTATTTCTCAGGGAGGCCTCCTTGCAGTCCCCTTCTCCTCCCCTTCCCACACAGTGGAGCCACCTCAGTGCAGGAAGCAGATGCCCTCTCTTTGCTTGGGTGACCAGAGGCTGGTCCTTGGAGTGAGGACAGCCCCCACACACACTCACCCTGGCTGCCATGCCCTCTGCTCTTCCCCAGCGTGAACTCACTGGCAACCTCCCCGCATCCCAAAACAGCGATGAGGCCCAGAGGTGAGGGAGGCTGCCCGGGCGTGGACAGGTGGCAAGTGGCAGAGCAGGAACTGGGACATGTGCTGCCTGGCTCCTGCCTCAGCCCACAGCAGGGCCTCACAAGGCCACGAGGCCTCGATGGGCCAAAACACATTTCCCAAAACAGAAGTGAAGCTTTGGAAGAGATAAAGAGGAAGATTGCCAAGCTCTGATAAGGCCTTTGGCTTCCCAGGACAAAGACCTAAAACCCAGAAACGTACCCAGCGCCAAGCCACTGGGGGCCTCCGCCAGATTTTCATCATTACAACAAAACACCTGAGTTAAGCAACTGAAAGAAGGAAAGGTGGACTCTGGTCCAGGGTTTGCTGGTTCCACGGCTCTGAGCCCATGGTGAGGAAGGACAGAATGCAGAAGGGTGTGGTGGAGGAAGGCAGCTCAGCTCATGGAGGCCAGGAGAGAAAAAAAATAGCAGGAAAGGAGGTAGGGCCAGGGACAAGAAAAACCCTGCCAGGGCAGGCCCCACCCACCTACTCCCTCCACCCAAGTCCCAGCTCCAACAGCTTCCACCATCCCAGTAATGCCCTCCAATAGGAATCCCCGACGGCTTCATCCACTGATGAGTTCAGGCCTCCACTGCTATGCTGGGGCCAGAGGGTCAACACAGGAGCCTTTGGGGGACAAAGGAGAGCTGTGGGAAGATCCATGTCTGCCTCTCCATGGCACACATACCAAGCAAAGACCAGGTGGGGACACAGGAGGAAGGAGGCATGTGCCAGGAGCCAACCCTGTCAGACTTTGATGAGGGACTTCTGGCCTCCAGAACTGTAAGAAACACTTCTGGTTTTTAAGTCAACCAGTGTACGGTATTTTCTTATAGCAGCCCAAGAAGACTTAAATATAAAACACATACTATTTAGACATCATTCAGAGGTAAATAAACAGATGATGCTTACAAACATACATATATAAATGTAGAAAACTATACATATGTGTACAGATGGATATATTGTACATATGTGTATATTTTTCTCTTTCATGAGACTAATGTGGATATTTCATAATATTTTAGAATTTATCAAAAATGTTAGCAAAGCATTCATTTTTATGCATTTCAATAAGTAAATTAGTTTTATGTTAAAAATAAAGCAATTTTATCACTTTTACTAAAATAGAGACAACTGAATTTATTTTTGCTGTAGAAATTTATATGACAAAATCTATGTCATAAACTTTGGATCAAAGAATATGCAGACAAGAATGAATTGGGAGTGTGAGAAGTTAAAATCTTACAGTCGTATGAGGCAGCTAATTAATAAAAAATGTCTTACAGTCTTTCTAAGTCTCGAGATGGTGGTGGTGTTTCTTAGCTTCTCAAAATGTGTGATTTTGTGTGGTTTCTTTTCAGCTTCCAAATAAATATTGACTTTCATACTTTTTTTCATTTATAACTTTGTATATTTTTAATAAAGAGGATTCCAAAGTATGAAAATGTCTAGGCATGCCTCAAAATAGCACTTCAGCATTGCTGGGGGTATTCTGCAAGGAATGGCAGCTCTCCTAGGTCCCCTCAGGGAGATTCGAGTTCAGCTGGTCCATGGGGGCATGGGAGGCCCTTGGGCCACAGTGGTCAGTGACTCTTGCCCACAAGATTCTCAGGGGCAGCCAGAATAAAAAAGGCGTGAAGGCCATGGGAAATCTCAAAAACAGTCCTCTCTCCTGCCTGTTTCCCCAAATCCGCAGCTTCAGAGAAACGTCAAATAAGAACACAGCAAGAACCTGGGACCAGAGAGCCCTCCAGGTATCCTTGGGGACAGTGTCAGATTCTGGATCATGGAGAGCCAGGGCAGGGCTGAAGAAAGGAAGCCTTCTGCTAGGCTTGGGCGACACAGACCTAGAAGGGAAATCAGGTTCACTTGCAGTCGGTGCAGCCATGTGATGTCAACTCTTACCTGTCAGGGTTTGTGGACTGACTTTGTTCTCTCTTACTTTTAAAGAGCACTATCTCCTTCCCTATTGGTGGAGAGTATTGAAGTTACTTCTTGTCATAAAGGGACAATGGCAGTTTTGTCTGCATTGTTCAGGGTTTTGGACTCAGGGACCAAAGTTTGTGACATATTCTTCTACATCTGCCTTTCTTTGGTTTTCTGACTCCCTGACCTCTGATTCCTTGAGTATCCACCTCTGCTTGTTATTTCTGCTGTCCAACCAGTGTACCCAGCTATTCTCTGGGCATTTTCCAGCATTGTATTCACCCTTTCTTTAAGTTGGGTGTGGCTGTGCAGTTTCCTATGGGGAAGTGAAAGTTGAGTAGTAATGACATCTTACATGGTGGTTGGTGACAGCTGCATAACAAAACATCCCAAAATTTAGGGCCTCAAAACAACTAACAATTTTGTTGCTTGTGCATCCATGTGTCTCTCAGCCATTCAGCTGATCTGGGCTGGGTTCTGCTGATCCGACATGGTCTCATTCAAGTGTCCACAGCACCTGGCCAATCCACCTAGAGTCAGCCTCAACACAGGCCTGGGGTGGAGCTGGTGGTCAGAGTTCTTCAGCACCCAGCAGACTAGCCTGGGTGTGCTGTTGGAAAAGAATAACTAATGAACCCCATCAACAATCCCTTTGGAGCCCCAGGTCCCATCGCATTTGCTATGCTACCAGTGGACAAGGCCAATCAGAAGGCCATCCCAGACCCAAAAAGTGGAGAGCCCCCTTGCTGCTGATGGGATGAGTTACAGACCCATATTGTAAGGCCATGGGCTCTGGGAAGGGGTTGTTTATGCCCAACTTTATGGTCTCCCACTGGTCACTTCCAGATGGCATCTGTAAATGCCAACCAGCCATCTCCACATTCCCTTTCTCTCTGTATGGTGACATTTCAGAGGACAGCTGTTCCAGAAGCCAGGGTCCTAAAGTGCAGATGCTGTAGAGCAGACTCCCAGGCACCCCTGAGAGGGAATCGGGGTACAGCGAGAAACTAACACCAAACTTTTTTCATTGTATTGTTAGGCCACTGGGAATTGGGATTGTTGTTACTGCAGCATGGTGTCACTCATGCTGCCTAATTTGCCCTCAGAGAGGAAACAGTCACCTAGACTCAGGGCAATCCACAGGAACTATAGGGAGCTAATACCAGCATCAACCTCACTTTGAGAGAAGACACTAAACACTATTAACTGCAATAATTTCAGAGCAAAGCCTCAGAGTCATGAACTTTAGGGGGAAAACTTGTTGAAAATGTTCTCTGCAGTTCTTCTAATTCAGGAATAAAACAGTAGTAATATTCTGGATTAGAGTGAGAAAGTATTTATCAAAAATAGTAAAATTACTATTACATTATATGTAGGTTAAAAGGGGGGAGGAAAAATGATAATTGGGCAAAGGAAAAAAAGAAAGACAAAACAAAAGATAAAGATGAATAATGCGAACAAAGTTGAAAAGAAGAGATAGATGGGTGGGGGGATTTGAGGCGCAAGTGGGTAATGCAAGAGGGAAGAGCAGGACTCGGAGGAGCTGGTGAGAGACTGAGAAAGAGAAATGAAGGCAGAAAAGTTTTAGTTGATACTTCAAAGCATGAGGGGACACACAAACAGGCTGAGGGCCCAGGATAGAGGAATACGGAGACATCTGTTGATCCAAAATGAAAAGTAACATGTGAAAGATGAAAGTGGACATTGCAGCTATTTACAGAGGTCCCTGTGAGGAGAGGGACTTTCTTACTAAAGCTTCCTTTCAACTAGCACTGCTTCCTCTCTGAGTTCCTTCTGGGTGGAAACCAAAACACCCCCCCCCCATTTTAAGCATGCTCTCTGGCTCCCCTTGTTGCTCTCTGAAGGGGGAGAAGCTGTGTTGATTCCATTTCTTCTGGGGAAGCGGGGCACAAACCATGCAAAGTGGCCGCCCTGTCCCACACAGCCTCTGCCCACAGTTTGGGTGAAGCTGCTTGACTCCCTTCATCATCTTTTCTGTCCAGTTTTCTCTTGCTTTGTTTTTACTGTTGTTGAGGAAGGGCTTACGGGCTTTTCCCCTCCCTCTCTCTCTCTGCTGCCCCTCCCACTGACTCCACCCTCGCCAGGAATTGAGGTCAGGGAAGTTTATCATCATTTTCTGCCCTGGTCAGCACACTCCAAGTCCCCCCTATGTCTCAAGCTGTCCAGGATTTAGATATAGACACTGCCCCTGTTTTAGTCAGCTGTTTTGTTGTTGTTGTTACTGAGACCAAAAGACTCGATAAGAACAATTAGAGGAGAAAACGTTTATTTGGGATTCAGAGATCTCCATCTGCAGATGGCCCATGGTTGCCCACCTTCATTCCTCAGGACCTGAGATGAGGCAGAACATCATGCCAGAAGAGCATGACAGAGGGAAGCAGGTGGGGACAGGGCACCAGGGAAAAGAGGGCTCCCCTACCATGGACAAAGTATAAACGCTAAAGATATAGGGACCCAGGGACCTCCTCCTCCAGCCACACCCCGCCTGCCTTCCACTACCCCCAGTTAATCCCTACAAGGGGATTATTGCACCGTTAGGTTAAGGCTCTCAAGGCCACTTGTTCACAACCGACCTTGTGTTGTCTCACACATGAGCTTCCGGGGGACACCTCCGATCTAACCCATAATAGCCACCCCTCCCCAGGAGCTGTTCTCTATATTTTTTCCTCTGTGGGCTTTGGAGGGGTCCAGGTGTGCTGCCCAAATTTACTCCACTATCTTCACCCCCACATAGTTAAGATTTTTAAATTTCTTTTAAAATGGATGTTCAAACATGTTAGATTTGAAAATAGATTATAAAGATTTATGAGTTAAAGTTAATGGTTTATGGAAAATTCTTGGATCTTGGAATCTTTAATATTTTGATTTCGAAGATGAAGAGCCACCATCTATGGTCTACGTGGAAGCCCACATTCAGGCAATGGCTCACACTAACAAAGCAGACCAAGGGGTGACTGGGGAAGTGGACTGTGGCCACCTAGGAGGTGTAGACAGGATGTGCAGGAAGGACCAGGGCCCATTCCTGGAAACCAATAGTGATGATAGACTAGGGCTAGCAAAACAGAGTGGGGCTGTCCCTAAATGCTTGCGGGAAAAGACAAGGAGAGCAAGATCCAGACACAACATGGCACCTCTATATTTAAAGCACACACCATAACCACATCCCATTTGAAGGTGTCCCCAACGCCCACATCACACACAGGGATACTCGGCAGTAGAGGATGGTGGGGAGAAAACACAAGAGGAGCCACCAAGGGACATTGTTCTATAGGGCTACAGAGGAAGGACTAGGGTGAACTAAACCTGTGGGCACCTGGGTTTTAGATGGGAAAAGGAAAGAAGAGGAGAGGGAGAGCAGTTGGGAGACAGAGATCGAGAGAGAGAGAGAGAGAGAGAGAGAGAGAGAGAGAGAGAGAGAGAGAGTCTGACAGTCCTCGGGGTGGGGTCCTATCTGATGCCACTGCAAAGCTCCTTGGACTCAGCTCTCCTGATGAGGATCGATGACATGGGGCTTCAAACACCGAGCTTCACAGTAGCCAAAGCTGATTTGTTCCTTATGCCCATGCCATTGTCAGGACCTGATCAAGGTGAAGCGACTGTGGTCATTATGAGAATGGTAACTGGAGTCTGTGCTTCCAAATGTGTGGGTGAAAATAAAGTTCTGCTTTCATTTTGTAAAGATCACTGCCTCTCTGTCCTCACCCCAACTTGAACAAATCAACCTGGAATAAAATCACCAACTTCTCCTACATCAACTGAAGCCCCTGATGTTTTTGCCCCTTTTCCCCCTTTTAGTTGAAACCATTAGGGAGGGTGACAGCCTGAGGCTGCGGCCTGCAGGAGTCACTTTGAGTTCCAGGTCCTGACAGTCCCCATTTCCTCCAGCACAAGCTGCAAGGTGGCAAATCATTCAGCAAAGGTGAGACTTTCCAGTTTGCAAAGGCAGGCCTCTTCCCTCCAGGGTGGAGGTCCCCAGACACTTTTCTGTGAAGAGCCAGAGACTGAATATCTCAGGCTGTGCAGGGTCCCCTGGAGGTAAAGAGGACTAAGAGCAGAGGCCTGCTGCCCCCTCCTGGGGCTATTTCTGCACCAACTAATTGTAGGCCCTGGCAACAGTGAGGGGAGCCGGTCGCCTGGGAAGAAAGACCTGGGGGTGGAGGGAACCCCAGAACCTGGTGTCTGTGGCACACAGTGCTTGCCTGCTCCGGCTGTGAAAGTGGCCACAGGGAAACAAGTGCTGGCCCTCAGCATTTGCTAATCTTTGCTCTAAGGAGACATTGTTACACATAACATGAGCCATCCCTGGAAGAAGATGCTCAATTGAGACCAGGGGACTCTAGTGACTGCAAAAAGTGAGAGAAAGTCTCTGGTGTGGGAGTCAGTAGGAACAATGCATCCATCAAGAGCCTTTCATTCTGCAGGCCACAGGGCAGAACTACATTTCCCAGCATTCCTGGTGGCTAGGGAGGGACCATGGGGCTGGGTTCTAGACAGTGAAGATGATGGGAGGCCCCAGTAGATTCTGCAGGACTCCAGAGTGACCTCAGGAGTGTCAGCCAAGGGCCATGTTGCAGAGAGACCTGGGTGGGATATGACTGCATGGAGCACAACCCTCCATCCCACGCCCTCCACAGTTTAGGCTGTAATATCAAGAAGAAATAAATCTAAAGCCACTGTGATTCAGGTTTGTTTGTTCAAGTGGCCAGCAGACCCTGACTAATAAAAAGGCAATAAATATCAGAGAGAGAACCGTCCCCTCCACTATCCTAGCAATTCCATGCAGCGGGACCCTCAGATCAGAGAGAAGGGAGGTTTCTGAGAGAGTCCCCAGTGGGGCTCAGAGGTGAGCTGACAAGACAGAACTCGTGAGAGGTGCTACTTGTCAGAGGGAAATGGACTGGTGCCTCCATCCTGTCTTCTACAAATGACTGCCACCTGGCGTCTTTGAGATAAGGAATCCAAACCGTAGCCCAAAGGGAACACTGAAGTCTTCTGAGAGCCTTCAAGTTCAGTGAGAGAAAGGGCAACCTGGGCTTGGGGGACTCACCATAGACATCAGGACAAGAAGAAGATGTAAACAGAGGGTGGAGGGAGTGGGCAGAGGTGGGAGATGCAGGGTCGGTCAGCGTGCCCTGTACAGCACCGCCGTGGCCAGCTTGCCACGTCCAGGGTAGGGCTGCAGCCCAGCAGCCAGTGCCTGGGTGCACCCTCCTTCGGCTCACGGTTCTGCCACCTGAACAAGATCCTAACCTTGTCATGTGGTGTCCTTATCCACTGAGTCAAGAAGAGAAAGGTTTTAACTTCTGAGAGAACTAACTTGAGATGAGTTAAATACGTAAAGTGGCACTTGGGGTTTACCAGGCATTGACAGAAGGTAGCTCCTACCTGGAAGGTCTAGAAGTTGACGTGGTGGGCCAGCTTCCGGGGCCCCTCTTGTCCCTCACACACAGTACCAGGTTATGAGGACGGGAAGAATGGGAGTCTCTGCCCTGTTTTTGGTCCCCAGTTCTCTTGGAGGCTCTCCAAGTGACCAGCGATCTCCTAGTTGGCAGGAAAGTCCTCTGCACATAGGCCCTAGGCCCTGGATCCTATGCCCTGTCTCATGGTGATTCTCTGAGTTGAAGGTTGCTCTGCTGTCCCTTGAAGGGTCTCAAGAGGGGCCCAGCGAAGGATAAACTCTGGAAACCCTGGTGCTGCTGGTTTCTGTGAGCTCCAGCCATACCACAGCCCCCTCTGACCTGCTCTGCATGTGAGGCTGGCCAGAGGCTGTAGCAGCTGCATCTTCACCTTGGGAGCTGGTTCACTCTGATCTTCCTCCCCAAGTCTGTCTCCCTAGTCTTCAAGTCTGCTCGGTGGCCGTCCCCATCATTGTAATAAGGTCTTTGTCTTTGAAGTATCTGGGGGCAGGTGTCCTATCTGGACATGGACATGACCTTGTAGCAGGCAGTGCTGGATGCGGATGGAGGACTCAGTCTCTCAGCAGGACTAACACTCAGGTGCAGATGGTGTCACCAGTGACGGCCCATGGGGGCAGGAAGAGGGTCAGAGAGCTCTTGTGGGACATGGAAGGAGAGCAGGGCAGAGGGGGGCAGAGGGAGGGACACCCGCAGCCCTCCGAGGGCAGCTTGCCTGAGAAGCCAGGCTGTGGCTCAGGACAGGAGCCCCGGTTGAGCCGTGGGTGGCAGGCAGATAGGGTCAGGGCTGCCACCACCTCTGGGCTTTGTTTTACCCAGATTGAGCAGGTGAGCACCCAGGGCCAACGCTCCTGCCCAGCCACAGCTAAGCTACTCCATCCTGGCTCAGAGTGGCCGTCACCCCTGGGCCACCTTAGGGACCAGGAGTTCTCCAACCTCACTGCGGAGGGGGGAGGATAAAGAGACACACATTTGCAGGAACCCAAGTGTTAGTCCTCGGAGGAGCCCTTGAAAGGACCCAGGGATCCTTCAGGGAGGAAGCACCCCCCCCCTCCCAGCCCTCTTTCCCTTCATAGGCTCCGGCCACCCAGAGACAAAAGTGAGGCTTGGGACTGCAGAGGGGGTGGGTGGGTTGTGGGACTGAGACCCGGGGCTGGTGACAGGCCCAGGTAAGGTTTGCTGGCACAGCGGCTGCCTGGCACGTCCCACTGGTGTGCTCACAATGACCTGTAAATTCACATCTGAGACGTTGCGGTTCATCCCATCATTGAAGTAAACCCAGTGACCAGGAAGGGGTCCCACAGGGGAGCTGGGATAGGAAGGGGTGCTTTGGAACACCTTGGCAAGAAGAAAAATGCAGGCCTTTGCCCTTCATTCAGGCAGCCTCCTCCTTCCAGCTTTGGCAGGGGCTCTCAGGGAAACAGGGGACAGAAAGACAGGACAGACATCCATAGACAGACACCACCTAACTGCAGTCCCCACCTTCCCTCTTCTTTCCTGCTCTGGGCCAAATCACTAAAACCTGGTAGGACTCCTGGAGCCAGCACCCTACCCCAGTGGCTGGAGTAAACAAGAGCCTGTGATCCTGGTTGACCACAGGCTGCCTCCCCAGCAAAAGCAGTTCTAGGGCAAGAGGCTTCCCATCAGTTCTGCATCTGAAAACGCAGCTAGAAAGAAAACCAAGCTCATAGGTAAAAATGTAGCTGTAAGCACTGATCACCTCAGTGCCTGGCCCAGGGTAAGGGCTCAAAGCAGGCCAGAGAGGAAGGAGAGGAGCAATTTCCAAGGAATCAGGCTCAGGCAGAGCTGGGGAGCCTGGTGGGGTTGGTGCTCCAGGTGTGGTTCTCAACAACGTCTCCTGCACAGCCTGGCAGAGGCCCCAATCCCAGGTTCTGCTCCCAGAGGTTTCCAGGGACAGGAGGGAGCATTGACAGGAGACCAGGTGAGAAGGGCACAGGGGAGATCCAGGCCTTGCAGTGCCCTGGCCAAGGCCTTTCCTTTAAAAGCATAGTCCTTCCCCCTTCTTCCTCCCTCCAGGAAGTTCTCCTGCAGCTCAGAGAGGCTCTGTTTTTCTTTCTAAAGTTCTTTCTTCCATTTTTTTTTTTTTGGATAGATTCAACTGCTATTTCTTTAAGTTTATGGTTTTCCCCCTGTGATGTCTAATAGGCCATTATTTCTATCCAGGGTAGTTTTCATCTCACATTATAGTATTTAGTTCCAGAATTTGGATGTGGGAATTGGGGTCTCTGCTTTGTTTATTTTGAACATTGAAATCAGTTATAACACTTACTTCATTCTAGACTTTTCTGCCGATTCTAATATTTGTATCTGTTCTTAGTAGATCTCAGTTGATGAAATTATTTTTCTTCTCACCATGGGTTGAATTTTTCTGCTTCTTTCTACATCTGGTAATTTATGATTGGATGATAGACCCCAAAATTGTGTTCTCTTGGCTGATTATTTCTGTACTCCTACAAATCTTCCAGAGTTCTGTTCTGAGATGCACTTGAGTTACTCAGACACATTTTGATCCTCTTGGGTCTTGTTCTTAAGATTTGCAAGGCAGGACCGAAGCTTCACTCAGTCTATGACAAATTAATTTCTACTGATGGGATTACATCTTCCGAGAACCCTATCCAATACCCCAGTGCTGACATGGTTTCCAGTGTTGGGAGCGATGACTGTGTTAGTCAACTTTTCATCACTATGACAGAATACCTGACATAAGCCTGTTTAAAGGAAAAAAAGTTATTTTGGTTCATTGCCTCTGAGGTTTCACTCCATGGTCACTTGGCTCTTTTGTTTCTGAGCCTGAGTTAAGGCAGACCCTCAGGACAGAGAGCCTGCAGGAGAGAAGAGTAGCTCACCTCAAGGCATCCAGGAGCCAGAGAGAGAGAAGGGGGGCCAGAAAAAAATGTAGCCAGTGTTCACCAAAAAGTCTCCTCCACCTCCCAGTGTCCCCAAGCTATGGATCCCCAAGTGGCTATGGCCAGGCCAGAGCCCTCATGATACAATTCCTCCAAAGCCCCACCCTGACCACTGGTGCACTAGAGACCAGGCTTCAACACAGGAGCTCTGGGGGACATTGCAGGGACAGACCCTAACAGGCACTATTCCCATCGAGTGCTGGCACTTGTTGCTTCTGTCTTCACCCTTAAGTGGGCCCCTCCCCAAATGCTCTGAGGTCTTTGGAGTCCCCTGTGAGCTGCTGTGTGTCCCTCTCATACTCTGCCTGACAAACTCCAGCACATTGGCCTGCACAGACCCCCAGTTCGGTCTCCTCAGCTCGGGGAGTCTGGGTCCCCTCCCGGAGCAATGTCCCAGACACTCTCTGCCTGGTCAGTGGGGCACTTGCAAGGCTCACCTTGTTCTCATCTGTTAGGTCCCATGTCCTTCCCTGCCTGTGACTCGGGTCTTACAAACAGCCTTTTCAGATAGTTTGCCTGCCTCGGGTTATTTCTGGGGAGGGGTGAATGAACTCTTTCCCTGTTGCTGTATCTTGGCTGAGACAGAACCTCCTCTGTGTGATTAAATGCTACCTCAGTCCAATTGTGGCCACTTGTTACAACCAGCAGCCTGTGCCCAGCATGCCCACTGAATGCTCAGCCTCTCTGTCACCGTTGCTTTGTTTCCGTGAGCTCTTACCAGACCAGGCTCTGAACTTGGTGCTTAATTGTTATCAGTGCTCTGAGTCTCAGTAACTGTGTGAGGTGACATAATTGCTCCCACATGTGCATTCCCTATGCCAGGGAACAGGGGATTACGAGGTGCCCACACAGAGGAGCCCAGCTGGTAAGCAGTGGCACAGGGCAGGGTTGGCACTCAGTCTGTCTCGGGAGCTCACACTTCATTGCAGAAGGCTCTGGGCTGCCTGACCCAGGGTGCCGGGTGCTCACTGTCATGGAAACTCATTTTCTAGGCAACACCCAACTGTGATCTTTCACAAACAATAAACCTCTTACTTGAATGTCCTACATCTACCATGTCACAGGCAGGACGCTGAATGGACGGAGCTGCTTTTACAAACCAAAGCAGATCTGATCCTCCCTGGCTGCTGATGAGCTGGCTAACACTCACCCAAGGCCCAGCAACAGGGCCAGTCTAGGAGAAGGAGACCTTGGGTAAGAACTTGCACAGTTGGCAGAAGAGACAGGAGGACCAAGACCCCAGGAAAAAAAGAGAAGGAAAGAGTGCGATCGATCCCTGTCAGCAGCAGCCCAGAGGGTCCTAGAACCTAGAATCACACACCTCAGTGACATTCTGTGTGGTCCTTAGCACACACTCCACCTCACTATAACTCCTTGAAATGGGTGCTCCTTTTACCCACATAAAAATGAGGAGTCTGAGGCTCAGAGGGGTGCAGAGTTGCCCATGCTCAGAGTGCTAAGGGGATAAAGTGGAAGTAACCTGGGCCTCGGGCTCCAGCTCCTCTCACTCTAAACTGTCTGTCTTCCACCATCTCCCTTGCACTTTGAAGGAATTAGCTCACTGGTGCTCCCGAGCTGCCCTTAAAGCATGCACTGTCATCATCATCCGTGTGCAGATGAAGAAGCTCATTTCCAGGAGGACTTGGAGTACACCATGGGGACCACAGCAGCATAGGAACACCCAGCATTTACCGAGGGTACATCCTGCACCTGAGGCTGTGCCAAGTGTTTATATAAATCAGCTCCATTCACTCAGTAGATGTTTCAGTGTCCCCATGAAATGATTCAGTTATGACCTCCCTCTGCACATCGAGTGAACCAAGCATTGACATTTGAAATGGCTGCCATCAGTCCTACAGGTAAGGGGCAGAGCTGGGATTTTACACAAGTCAGGTTGGTAGATTGTCATCCATAACCACTGGGCCACGTGTGTGTGCACACACACACACACCTATAGTCAGAAGAAAGGTACCATGTACCACACTAGTACACTCACTGTGCAAAGTCAAACGCACACGAACCACGCACCTCCGCACACCCAAGTGTCCATGGGTACACATGGGCACACACATATGTCACATTTACATGTGTACACATGTTCACAAGCACCCACAGAGATCCACATGGGTACACATGTTCACAAGCATGCACAGAGGTCCACATATTCAGTGCACACACAGGAACACAAGCTTGTGCACACAGCCATGTTGAACACGTATTCAGACACATACACCCCAGCACTCACTCAGAATGTAATCCCCAGCTGAATACTAAGTCTTACAAAAATTCTATGTTATAAAAATCAAGCCATAAATTCCTTCAAACAGAAAAGCTGGGCTTGCTCTCCTCTACTCACACCTGCAGATTCTGAGCTCTGGAATGCTCTGGAAGCACCTTCATGATGCCCACACAAAGAGAAGCCTGAAAGGTCCTTCCTGAATGCCATACAGCCCAGGGTGTGGGGCTGCCAACTCTATCAGTGTGCCCAGGTCCCCTGCATGTCCCCTAGGCAGCAGGTGATTCCCTCTGTGTGATTTTGCCCCCAATTCAGCCGACCTTGCTTCTTATCCAGAGACTTGGCATAATCTTAGCATAATTATGTCCCACAGTGCACCTGCCATTTGTCCCCTGTTTCATCCTGCAAGCCTGGACGTGGGAACCTGGGGACAGAAATCTTGCCACAGGCTGAGTTAAGCCACCACTGACTTCCTACAGTTTGGGTCAGAAACGATGCTTATCAGCCATGGGATCTTCCAAGAGTGCTGCCCACCCTCCAGCAACACCGGGCACTCTGGGCTCCTGCACTTCATACCACATTCCCCTCCAGCAAGTTTCAGAGGACAACTACAGACGCTTATGTCCCAGGGATGGTGGACACAGGTGGGGAGAGGTGGCTGGCTAGAAATCCACTTTCCTGAGTGACAATGTGTAATTTATCTGTTCAAATACCTGGGCCTCGTCTGCTGCTGTTCCCCGTTCAAAATGACTTCTTCACACACAGGGTGACTGGTTCACGAACAATCAGCTGAGAGGGTGAATTTCTCTTAATAAGATTTCTAATGTTTCATAGTAATAATTACAATTCCCATTACTCTGCCTTCACTCGGGTGTGTGGACAGGACTATTATGGTATGTAAATTGCAGGAAATTGCTCAGTAAAATAAATTTTAATCCACCTGTTCTTCAGGGTAGGAACTACCTGAATTAAGTATTTGTTTTTGACACAGGATTTTTCTCACTAAGGATCAGGAAAATGTAGCAGGTTGAGAAAGCTGAGCCCGTATTCAATACCCCCAGCAGCGAACAGAACAGCTAGTTTAATTCATTTCACTGAGCAAATGTGATAGTAAATGGGTTTTGCCAAATACATCTTGGGATAAAAACAAAGTCTTTCTTTTGGTCCCATTTGATTTAATGAAATTCATGCACCACTGCTTTGTTATAAATTAAAGATTAGTATAGGTTTTTTCATTTCTTTTTTTTTTGTTGTTTTGTTTTGTTTTGGTTCAAAATATAGAATGACAGGACTGAATTAACATTACAGATATTCTGGGAAATTGTATTAGGTTCGCCCAAGCAGAGCAACAGGGAGGCAGTTACCAAGGAAAGGGACAAATTTAAGGCCCAAGTTTTCCAACAGAAGCAACCAGATGCCAGGGGGCAGCTGACACAGAGGGGCATGGAGTAGGGTTTTGATTTGCACCTGGGCAGGAAGTGGCCCCATTGTCCCGTGACAGCCTCACGGGCTGTGGCCATGAGGACACCAGGGATCATTAGCCAGGTCTGAGCATCCCAAGAGCTTCATGAGTTGGAGGGACCAAAAGATGAGTAATGAAGCATCTTGTAGATTCACCTTTTACTTGAGCCTCAAATTCATCCACGGAGAGACTAGACTAAAACTTAAATAAGAGTTTCTGCATAGACTTTCCAACATATAAAGGCACCCGGCCACTTAGCCCTACAGGTTGCTGTCACATAGGGCTTCCAATTATAAGAGCTTCTAAAAATCTAGATTTCTATGTGGAAATCTGCAGTGTTTCCATCTTAGCTCTGGAGGCCACTCTGACTTTAAAACACAGGGTGAACCAACAGGATACAGGTGCAGGTTGGTTTCCACTCAGACCCTGGAATGGTCACTCTGCACCCTTTCGAAGTAGAAGATAATTGTTATGTAAGACTTGGGAAGGGCTGTGCTTATGATGTCAGTGGTAGACGGGGACATCATGATTTTCCTTATTTTAGAACATTCTGCAGCTTGGCACAACCTGTTACTCTCAGGAGCTGTAAAAGTCTTCCCTGTGAATTCTTTTCCAGACAGATGAAGGCCCTGGGCTGCCTTTCTTCTAGAAGCTGCCTGAGTTCCAATGCCTGCCCTGTTTTCGAGGAAATGGGACTTTAAACTGGCCCCCTGGCATCTCTAGGTGTCTTTAGGGACCTTGGGAAACAAGACAAGTGTTTGTCCTTGGCAGGTATTTTAAAGCATCTCAATTCATTGAGATGCTGTTTGGTTGCAAAGGCTCTTTTAGGCTAATGTTGTCAACAACTCCGATGACAGATTGGAAAGGTTTTGCTCCTCCTGCTTGGTGATATCGACCTTTGGCCCAGCCCATCTCTCCCATGTCAGAATTAACAAGCCACAGAACAGGCCAGGGATCATGAAGATGTTTTGTGGTTTTAATGTCAAATGTACTAACTTTCTGGGTGACCTTGGAACATCTTCTCTCTACACTTAACTCCTCGGGCTGAATCACCGTTGGCAAATCTGCCCTCACAAACCACTGATGAGGAAGTTGGTGTATTTCTGCCTCACATGATGCAGTGGTCTCTTGGATACTTGCAATGGTTAGGCTACTGTCCCAGTAATCCTATCAGACACTAGTCTAGGAATTGCTGTGAAGGAGAGCTCCTGTAGAGGTCATTCCACTCCAAAGGAGCTCTAAATAAAGGAGATTACTGTAAACACCCTAGATGGGACTAAGCCAATCAGTCAAAAGACCTTAAAATCCCAGTAGAAGCTTCCAGAAGAAATAACTGCAAATGTGCAGCAGGTTCTCCCCAGCTCAGAGCCCCAGCTGCCCCTTCCTGAGGCCCTTCCCCACAGTGCATGATGCCCCGCAACAAATGTCTTCCTATAGATCCTCCTGGTTTGGGGCTAGGGTTGGTGCCTGATCTGCATTGTACAGAAGGCTACGTGGCCTTCGCATTTTGATACAGTCACAGACAGAAATGGTACCTTTCCCAAGTACCACTGATAGCTCTATGGCAAAAATGCAGGCGGCATTCCCTGATACAAATAGAAAGTACCAGTGGAGGTTTCGTCGAGGAACAGATAGGATATTAAGATATTGATACATCAGAGGACCCGGATTTACAAAGCTCTGCTCCGTCTCTGGGATGCAAGGTTTTCCAGGGTGTGTTTAGCCCCGGCTTGCTCATGTCTCCCAAGGTTCACCGGAAAAACACTTCTCATTTGCATACCATCTCCTGACTGTCCCCATGGCATCTGTACACTGTGGCAGGGCAGCAAATGCCTTTTGTGACAACACTTTGTGCCCTGAATTCTCTGTCACCTTTACAAATTTTAATGCTTCAATGAGGAAACATATTGGCCAAGAGTTCTAAAAGAGCCTCAATATTACACATTATCCTATTTTTGGAAAATTAGACCTCATGAGAACACACTCAAAATGCACCTCTGCCCCAGCTCTATAGGCAGTATTTTGGAGCAGGTGGGAGGGGAGTGTTCAGGGGCAGCAATTCCTTCAGCTGCCAACTCAGCAGGAAGCCAGGAGTGTAATCCTGTTTGCAATTCCAAGAGCCAGCCCATCTAAGAACTCTGGGTGAAGCAGGGAGTCTGGAGACAGGCACAGATTCCCCAATAAGACATAAGACGAAACCCCTAAAACTATATGTGGAAAGCACTTCTACGCATTTTTACAGAAAAATCACTGCTTTATTAGGCTTCTAAAGGGGCCTCTTCTCCTCTCTACCCACGTACTTCCATCAGATCTCTTTGGGATTCACATGATAGGAAATCTTCCAGGAAAAAGAAAATCAAGATGCTACAGTAACTCCTTGTACAAATGGCTACTTCAGGTATGGCCTGATCCAGGGATTCACATGAGGGCTCTAGGACTTCAGCCCCTTGTTTCTCTCTTGGTTCCATTTTATCTGCACAAGGTTCACGTTCAGATCAGTTTCCTCTTCTGGCAACTTCAAGTTCCAGATCTTATACCTGTCAGATTGTTCGAACCCAACAGGAATGAGCATCCACCTCTGCACCAGGATTCCTAGCTGAAGTTTCTGGTTTGGCTGGCCCTCCAGATCTGTGCCATCTCTGACCTGAGACCTTCCCCTTCCCTGGGGTTGGGGGGCAGGGGGCAGGGATGTGTTCTGATTTGTTCAGGCCAGGCCGCTTGATTGAATCCAGAGCTTACACAGACTCTTCTGTCTCTCTGTGCCTGAGAATGAGGAGATGACAGTCCTCTATCTCAGGGAACCATCCATTGGGGTCCCTAGGGGTTTGGAGGCTACTGCAAGATGCTGCAGAATCAGGCTCTGAAGAAATCTGGTGTATCTCATGCCCACAAGCCTCACCAATACCAAGTGGCCAGCAAATAACCATGGTGACACTGCTAATAGTGTTGGCAAGGGTGATCAATGACTGAAACAGTAGCAAAGATGCCCCTTTGTGTGCCATGAATGTAACGCCCTTTGTGCATTGAAGCCATGCTGCCTTGGCCTCATGTGCATATTTCCCTCTGCTCCCTGTGTCTGGGGACTCTGCACTGACTTGTTTTAGGACGTTTACCACTGAGCTCTGGTCAGGCCAACAGAGAGGCTGTCCAGAGACCATCTGAGCATCGATGCCTACGTCTGGGCCCTGGCAGCCCCAGGCACCTCGGCAACTCACTTTTCATTTGAAGTCCATGAAAGAGCTCCCCACCAGCCCAGTAGAAAATGACTGCTGGCTGGTTTTTGTCCCCACCACCATCATGGGCAAGAGGGTCCTCTTAATTCAAGGAAAGCGGATCAGGTGTGTTAGAAATATTGCTGTCCTTCCCTGGGAACTGGCAGAGTCCCAAGCTCATACCTGGATGGCAGCTCTTCCAGACCCAAGACTCTTCCTACATAAAAGCACAGAAAAAAAAATCCATTAAAAACTCTTAGTGGGCTTTAGACACTGTTAGGAAAGTGAACTTCCCTTGGGAGCTTCTCAAAATGGCCCCAACAGGGCAAATGTGTCAAAAAACATTCGTCTTCCTGCAGATGGTTAAGGATGGATGAGCAATGTCACCACAGTTGGCAGGAACAATCCAAGATGATCCGAACCACACCTGGGGACAAGGTTCCCTTCAGAGTACAGATTCCCATCAACATGAGGGAGTTCATGGTGGCTTCATACTTCAGAAGCAGTGGTCAGATGCCCAACAGGAGCGTCATCCCTAATCCTTGAGCACCCTTCAAAGAGACTTCGCTCCTAGCAAAATGATGTCATTTAGCTCTCGGAACCCCATGGGAAAGGCACGAGTGCCACAGACCCTGTGTAAATGTGTGTCCCTCTGTCTCCGCTAGAGGTAGAATTGCTCTAAGAAATTACAGACTAGATTCTACCCCAGCATATGGCCCTGCTCATGGTCCCCAGGGACCTGCAGGTGCATCTGTTTTAAAATTGACTCTGTCTTGGTTCACTTTCAGGGTGGCCATTGTCACTGCCTGAGTTCTCGTTTCCAAATGTCTCAATTTGGGTTTCCTCAGCTTAAAGAGGACACAGAGGAGCTCTTCAGCCATGATATCAGGTTCTCACTTTAGGTTCTCCATTTCCCATGAACACATTTTAATTCAACTGTGGGAAATGATTCGCACCTTGATGCAAGAAATTGCAGAACTTTGTTCTGTGTGAATAAATGTATTTCGACAAGCAGAAGGAGCAGACAGAACATGTAAACCCCAATGCCTAGAAGGAAACCCAGATGACAGGGAAAGTGGTGGCCTTGGGCTGTGCTTGAGAAAGCTGGGGAAAGGGTGATCCAGGGCGGGCAGAGAGAGGCCTGGAAATCAAGGAAAAGGCATGACCCTGCAGTGACGGCAGCAGGTGGTCTCCCTACCCAGGGAAATTGTAAATAACTGGGCCATTTCTCAGTTATTTCATTGCTGTCACTGCTGGTAGCATTCCCAGGGCAGCTCTGCTAGAGTCAGACAGTGAGGGACAATAGGCCTTCTGCCGCTCATCCCCAAAAAACACCACGGATAAGGGGAGCCCAGGGAGGGGAGTTATCTCCAGGCACAGGTGTCTCCTCTCCCCAGCGACTGCCATGGGCCACTCGAGAATGGAGAGGGCGCCGTCTCCACAACCTCCCTCCATGCCTGTCTCCATTGGATAGGGCTGGGAGACACCTCTCACTCCCAACCAGGATCCTGAGGGTTTGCAGATTTCTTGACCCTTCCCACAATGAGACGCAGCACCTCAGTCCATCCATGGGCTCCTCACATGGCACGCAGACCCTCCCCGTGCCTGGCTCTGTGAAGGAGAGGCTGGGCAGAGGCCATAAGGCCCCCAGCTCCATGCAGCTTCCAGGCCAGGCGCAAAAGTAGACTCCAACCCGAGGATCACAGGGAGAGACTGGGAGAGCCCAGGTAGGTGTGCTTTGTCCCCTGGGGTATGTCCCAGGGGCACAGTGAAGGGATGCCCACAGCACCTGTTACTGACCTCCATGGGGGGTGAGTTGGCAGTGTTGGTCCCACTCGCTGCCCACCTGGTTGGCAGCAGTTCCTGTAGGACACCCACTTTCCTTCCAATTTCCTTCATCTTCTGTGAGGAAAAGGACCCCAAGCTGAGGCCTGAGAAGGATTGGAGGTCAGCCAGGGGAAGAGAAGCAGGAAGTGCTTTTCTGAGGGGGCCCAGAACCTCTGCAGGGGGTCAGGGGCACCCATTTGGCGGGATCCAGTGGCCAGGTGGTACCTGTTCTCAGTGCCCCACAGGCACAGACTCCACCCCTCCCCTGCTGAGCGGCAAGCACAGGTGGTCTGGGCCCTGGCTGCAGTGAGGGGGCTTCCCGCGCAAGTCTGGGAGTGCTTGGGGGAGGTTGGCACATGCATTGTGCCTTGGAAGGAAGACCCACCCTCCATGTGGATGGCACAGACAACTGAGGGCCCCAGAGAGAACAAAAGGCAGGAGGGAGGGTCCTGGCTCTTCCCCAGAGCCAGGTCTGGAGAGAGGGGAACTTCACATCCTCCAGCATTTGGCCTCCAGGACTCACTCCAGCAGCCCCCTGGGCTCTTGGGCCTTCAGGCTAACAGTGGTCCATGGTGTCCTCGACCTCCCTGGTTCTGAGGCCTTTTCACTCAGAGTTGACCATGCTACCAGCTTTCCTGGCTCTCCAGCTGCAGGTGACTTTGGTGAGACCTCTCAGCCTCCATGAGGCAGTGAGAGTCCCCTAACACCTCCTATCTCTCTCTCTCTCTCTCCCTCTCTCTCTCTCTCTCTCTCTCTCCATCCACACACATCTCCTAGCAGTTCTTTCCCTCTAGAAAGCCCTGGCTAACCCAATGTCTCAAGGAATGGTGACTGGGCAGGCACAGGTGGACGCCCCATGGAGCTGATGGGGCTCCTCCTGAACAGGGTACCCTCCTGCTCTTTGATTTGCACGGAACATATTTCCTTGATTCTCTTCATGCAGCCCTCACTACTGTGACCACTCTAGACCCCACAAAACCTGGGTCCCCCCTGGGAAAACGCAAGAGGATGAGGTACAGGACGGGCCCTTGGCTATCAGGGCCTCACTGGAGAGAACGGTTCATCTGAAGAGCAGATCCAGGGTCGGGGCCTCGCCTGAGGTGGAAGGCCAAGGAGATCTGTTAGAAGGCCTAGGAGAGGAGGACATGGTCACCCTTCATCTTGCTGGACTCTCCTGGTCACTGTGTGAGCCTGACAGGAAGACAGGGGTGGACGCTGAGGCCAGCTGACATTTACCTCAGCGGATTAGGTGAGATGAGAGTTGCCTCCTCTGCGTGGTACCAGAACCTCTCTCTTAGACTCAGCTGGAGGTTCACATCCCTGGGCAGGAGGGCCATTCTTACACAGCAGCATGCGTCCAAGAAGCCAGGCAATCCAAACCCTGCTGGTGACCACACACCAAGGCCACGCTAGACTCCGCTGGATGAAATTGCATCAGCAGCAGCACAAGAGCCCATCTTCTGACAGAAGTGGGTGGGCGCCTCCCTCCCTTGTCTGTGAGCCCCCAGAAGCAGGGATCTGCCCTGGTGTCACACTTAGGAACCAGAGACCATACCTGTGTATTCACCACTGGCTGGAACCCCAGCTCCCGGCTCCTCACACCAGACCAACACCTCACACATCCTGCAACTGTTGTAAACACAGCACAGAAAAACTTCCTTAACCCACTTAGAGCTTTGCCACTTTACAGAGCCCCAGAGTGCACCCGATGTCCACCTCCCAGGGATAAAATAAACCTGTTACTATGAAGGAACCCAAGTGGCTCCTGCCTTTGGGACTCTGTCCTGGTTGTCCCCCACCATGCTGCTGAGCAACCCCTGTGCACAGGAGCCCATCCTTCCTCCCTCGGGCCCCCTGCCCTCTGCCCTCCTGGGCTGTGTTCCCTGCACCACAGTCTCTGGAAGGTCTCAGCCTGGGGGAACTCTCCCTGTGTGCAAATCTATCAGCCCTGCCTGGATGAATCACTGGGTCCCGCTGCCACCTTGTGGTCATCTGTTTTTCTTTGTTCAACCCTGGTGTCTAGAATGGATACATCTCACCAGAACATCCTCCCCAGGAACTCTACCCCCATTGCCCAGGAGCCAAGGGACAGGTACTCATTGCCAGGTTGTCCCAGCAGATGCTGGATCAGGGCTGCCAGATGCACAGGTGTGTCTCACTTTTCCTACTTTGTCTCCAAATCTCCTGTCATCAACCTGAAACCCCGGGCCAACTTCCCATGGGCAGATTATAAGGAACTGGTCTTTAATTGATGTTTTTTAAATCAATCAATAATAAGAAGAAAGCATTTCCATGCAGTGACCCCTGATTTTTGGCATTCACACCAAAAAACTGGTGGGGGGTGGTGACTAGAATAAGATGTTCTGAATGAGACCAGCTCCAAGTCTCTGACATGCTTCTCTGCCCTGGAACTCCATGACAGTGACAGGCCACAGAGAGAAGCCCCTGCCTGAAACTCCCAGGGGTCCTGGTTGCCGGGATGGGTGTGGGTTAATCTGGAAGCTGGGGTTAGAGCCCCAAGCCAGGTCCCTACCCTGGGCTGCTCTCCCTGGGCCCAGCTGTTGTCCTGTTTGCTGATTCCATTAGACCTGCTGATGTCTGTGTGTCCTTTATCCCCCCAACACTGTGGAATCTGAGGCTTACACTGGGCTTGGGGAACACAGGTAAATAGGGCCCGGTTCCCAGTCTGCAAGCACCCAGCTGTCACTCTGGCGTTACCTCAAGCATTTATTTACTTCAAATGCTCCCTTATTTCAGATTTGATACATACAAAACAGCAAACCAGATGCCATAAGAAAGCTTTCTTGAAACCCATATGAAGTTTATTTAGATTTCTTGTCTTGCCTACTTCTCCCGTCAGCCAAATGACTGTCAATCATGCCCAAACTTTCATTATCAGAAACGCATGCTTGCTTTCCAGTAATTAGAAAAATAAGATGACACCCCTTCCTTCCCTGACAGATGACAGGATTTGTTTAAAGGTGAGTTTCGCTGTGGCACACGGTGGTATCCCCAGCATCATGGCTCATGAAGCCTGTGAGACAAAGTTCCTACCTGGGCGCTTTCCCACTGCGTGGGGAGGTATTTAACTTTGCACTTGAAGTTGAGTTAGCGGTGATCTGAGACCACAAACAAACAAGAGGGTGATCTGAGACCACAAACAAACAAGAGGTAGGTTTCCGTGTCAGGAGGCCCTGGATGAGGGATGCCGAAAAAGCAGCTCTGTTTTAGGGCCTGCTGGTGTGAACGGCCTCTGGGGTCAACACAAGAAGATGGGCCAGTCCCCACCAGGCTAGGCGCGTGGAGCCAGGAGAGCTGAGGGAACCACTGTGAATCCACATTCCCGCTCTGCCCTGCTCCCAGCTGCTGATCTGCTTATGCCACAGTGCAAGAGAGATCTGTTAAAAATGGAAAAGTCACCATCTGATGCTGACAGAGCCCCCCTCCGCCCCGCCCTGCAGAGCTCCCATCTGGTTCCCTCCAGTGTAGGCTTTGATATGGGGATCTGTGCCCTTGAAGAGGCCTTTTTGGCTAATGCAGCTTTTGGCTCTGACCCATGGAGTTAATGAGGGTGAAGTCCATTTTCCTCTCTATGGACTTTTCCACATGATGGCCAGAGGAGGTAATTATTTCCCCCTTCAAATTGAATTAAGCATTTTAAGAAGATGGCACTTTTGTCTTTGCATGAGGAAAATCTGCTTCCTCATTATCCCTCAACCCTGAGTCCCTCTTCTGCGGTGTCTGGGTTGGATTTCTTTATTTAAAGCTCCCCCGCTGCACAGACACGGAAGTACCATCTGGCTGGAGAGATTCCGAGAGGGGCTTTGGCAGAGTGAGGGTTTCAGCTGCCTTCCTCATGCGGGATTGTACTTAGGAGTAGGCCCAGTGGCGTGAGAGTTGTGCCGTGGCCAGGACTCTAGTTTTGCAACCTTCAGAATTCAATTTAATGGGATAGGTGATTTAGGACGCGGGAGAGCATAAGTATACCTAATAATTCCACTTAAGAATTTAAGCCTAAACTTTACATTAACGTCTGTCAAAGAAATATCCATTGCTGCTATGTTATGCCCTTACCTACACACAAAATAGCACTCAGGCACTTAATATCCTAAGCCTGACAAGCTCCCCGTCACGGTGGGGAGAGAGGAAAAGGAAGAACATAGCAGTCCGCACTCTGATGAGACGTGGGCACCACAGAGCTAGGCAGATGCTTCGAGCAACCACATGCTGAAGAGGAAAATTAAATGCTTAAGTGAGCTTTGGAGGTCCCCAGGAAACCCAGATCCCCCAGAACTTGCACTCGCAGGAAGCCTCGGAGTGCCTTCTGGTGACACGGAGCTTGTCAGAGCACATCAGGCACGTGCCTGTGAAAACCCACTGAAGGCCATATATCACCTGCCAGTGAGGGGCTGTCCCCTGACACTGGAGACAAATCTTCCAACAGTCTGAATTCTCCATGCTTCACTTTCAAACCCCAAGGGCTGTTTGATTGACACTCAAAGAAGCAGGGGATGGTGCGGCCACTTCCAGCATCCTCGGACCAAAGGGAAAAGGCAGCCCGGGTTGGGCCAGCAAATCACCCACACGTAGGGACGCACATGTAGGCATTGGTGTCAGGGTATGTGCTTCCAGCAGCCAACACTGGGGATAGCCCTCACGTGTGGGTACCATCATGATAGCATTGTCTAAAACAGCGCAACAGGTTCAGAGGACACAGCCTCACCAAGCTCTGCTGAAGCTGGGTTTACAGAAGCATAAGGTCATCCCCACAGGAAGACCGGGACAAAGCCAGTGCAGCACCTCTGTGACACCCCTAGAGATCTGACCCATTAGGTCGAGCCTGGGGTGACCCTGCAGATTTCACGATGGTGAAATCCCTTGGGCATGTTGTGAAGTGATGGCTTGCACTACGAGCAGATGTCCCAGACACAGAGGACACAGACAACGACCCCAAGGGGCATCAGTGGACTGAGGCTGTGAGCGCGTACTCAGCCACAGGGTGTTACAGGAGGCTGTTTCTCAACTAGCTTAAATGGTCTTAGGAAAACTTACTGGGCCCTGTCCGAGACTAAAACTGAGATGTTGGTGCCAAAGCTGCTTATGAAGAATGTCACTGATTTTCACAGTTGATGGTTAAAATATAAATGAATATATTACTTTACATATGTGGCTTTAAATTTATCCAAAGACCTAAATAAGTCCTAAAAATATATTTGCATATTGTATCTGTCAAAAAGTTTAAATTAAAATTGGCAATTAAACCTTTAAAAATCATTTCATGGTAAAATCATGGCTGGTCACACTGGTTTTGAGGTGGCCTTGTTGGGGTTCTGTTCTCATGTAGGTGAGCACCCCTGGAAGGGGTCAAAGGCGCTCATGGTCTGAGGTGTGTCAGATGAGGGTCGCAGGGGAAGCGGTGAGGACTGGTCCATGCCAAAGCTTACATGTGTGACCTGGGCTTGGATGTCACTCTTGGAAATGGTCACTTTGTCCTGTCTACTGTTTACAGGTGTTTGAAGACTTTACACTAAGTGCAGGGTGACTTAGTGCCACCCTTGGTTAAAGTAAGCTGTCCCCAGGCCCACGCAGTCACACAGGCCCACACTGCCACCATGAGGTAAGACAGTAGCAGTCTCCGTTGTACTAGAATGGCTTGTGCTCTGTGGTCCCCAGGCTCCACCATTCCCTATTGCCTTTGGGGGTCAGCTTCACTCCTGTAACTGGACTGGGCCTGGCCCTGTGGACATCCATATCTAGGGCTCCAGCCCCCATCATACTCTCTTCTATACGGAAGGGACTGAATTCTACAGGTCACAGAACCTGCAGGGCTGCTAAAGAAATGAGCTATCAAGGCATTAAAAGATGTGGCGGGAGCCCAGATGCACATGCTTAAGTGACAGATGCCAATAGTGCTAATCTGAAAAAGCCCTGTGCTGTGGGATCCCAGCTCTAGGACATTCTGGAAAAGGCAAAAGTACAGACAAGAAAAGATCAGTGGTTGCCATGGGTGATGGGGAAGGGAGGGCTGCACAGGGAAGACAGATTTTTTTAGGGCACTGGAACCACTCTGCAGGACGCAGTAATGATGGATGCCTGTCATTACACGTTTGTCCAAGCCGCCGAATAGAAGATGAACCCTGATCTAGTCTGTGGACCCCGGGTGATAATGATGAACCAGCCTGGGCTCAGGAGTCCAACAAATGTGCCCTGCGATGGGAGAGGCTGGTAGCAGGGGAGGATGCACATGTGCAGGGACAGGGCACATGGGGATGCTTTGTACCTTCCTCTCAAGGTTGCTGTGAACCTCACATTGCCCTAAAAATAAAGTCTTTAAAAATCTCGGCACCTTCTGTGTGTCATCAATAAACGCATACGAAGAGACGCATGCGCATCTGTTGGGGCAAGCAGCTCGGCTTTCAGAAGTTTGTTTGATGGGGGGACAGGGATGCCTGTCGCCTGGAATGGAGCCTGAATGACAGTGGCCAGCCTTGCTCTTCTCTGTGATGGGATCTCAAAGGCAAGATGAGATGATGCCGGCAGGGAGCTCCGAGAAAAGCAAGGCACCGTCCCAAGCGCTCAGAACCATTTGCCTCCATCAACAGCTACTATTTTATCTGTGGCTAAGAATACAAAAGTGGGACAGCTATAGGAGATCCATTTTAAATCATCCAAAGCTACAGGGAAGACACTCTCCGAGTTTCTTTTGAAATGGGATAAGCTATGTTGCTGCCATGGCTTTTAATAACGAGAGGAAGAGGGAGGGCCACCGGCTGTCCACACTCCTCTCTGACACTGCGCTTTACAGAGGCCACACTGGGGCCAGTTGCCACAATGGAAAACATTTATTTAAGACTATGAATGTGAGTTCTGCTGTCCCTTAGAAATATTGTCTCTACTGCAAAAAAAACAATTGAAAATGGCGCATCATTGATGAGCTTGCCCCACATACATCTGGGCAAGAGCCTGTTATTGGAAACTTTGCATGTGGAATGCAATTCTTCCTTTAGGAAATGGGACAGAGGGGCGAAATCAACAACTACACACAAGAGTCACTCCTCACGGTGCCCTGGGAGATGACGAAGTTGTGCCCACTTTCCATAGGAGGCAACTCACTGTATCATGTCTAACCTTCATTGCTCTGGAAGTCCCCTAACTCTGCTGACCGCTCCACTTGGCCTGGATGTCCTCTGTGCCTGGACATTGCTGCCCTGGGTTTCCCTCCACCACAACCCGGGGACCCCTGCACCTCTCCTCTGCTGGACCCCTGCATTCTCTGTACCTGTGCCTTGCTTTTCTCTTTTCTCCCTCACGTTGGTAGACAACCTTGTTCAGAATATCCCTGAAAAAGGTGCAAGATATTTTGGAGAAATCATTTGGACACCATCTGTGTGAAACCCCCATCTCAGTGCTCACGTTGGCAGTGCCCATGACTACACTGGCACAGTGTGATACGTAAGGGACACCACCTTTAAGTCCCTGCAGCTTTGCTTCAACAGGAGACTTTGAGCATGTGGAGCTGGAGCTACAGTGACATTCGCTGAATCAGAGTGGCCCCAAAGGCAGGACGGAACATGAGGGTCCAGGTCGGCAGGGTCGGGCTGGGAAGGATTCTCATTATTTCATGCCGATAAACCCATCTGTGCTAACATAGTTGAGGATTAAAACCCAGGAGCAGGATTATCATGCTAGGCCTTAGAAAGCTGGGCTGGCATAGGAGAACTGTTTTCAGTCTGGGGAAATAAATTAGAATATTCAAAGTGTATAAGTACAATACCATTAACTTAGAAGATAAAAAGGTGCATAATTTAGTGAAGCCAAACATAAATGCCCTCCCTCAGCTCCCCAAACATCACCTCTTTCTTCTCACCTCAGTTTATCATTTTTATTGTAATTGCCACAGTTTATGGAAAGAGAAAATAATCTATATTTATAATGGGTCATTATTTGCATATATTCTGTTTGCAATTTACTGTGCTGTGCACCCTTAGCAGAAGTTGATTCCAACAGCTGTGTCTGAATGTCTTTAAGATCTCTGATACATATGTGCTTCCTTTGCTAATGGAGAATTTCTTATCCTGAAGAGAAGTCTTGGGCAATTAGATAAATATTTTATTCTAATGCTAATCAATCTTCTCCATAATAGTTATCCCTCTGATAAGAAGAGCAAGCAAATATTTTCCTATGAAGGAATTAAAAAGTGTCTATTTTTGCTTCCAGGTAACAGAATATGTTTATCAATGTAGAATAAATGATATGAGACAGTGGATCAGCTTGGGAGGCTCCATCTCTCTTACAATTTCATAAAGATGAAGTGCACTGGAACTCTAAATCAATGAGATACGTTTAGTCCTTAAAAACACATTCAATTCACGATTTCAATTCAGAACTTCTACATTTTTTTTCAGGGTCAACAGCAAAGCGTGGTAGCCCCCAATCTATTTCTTTTTTAGCAGACTCATCTTTGTGCATCTGAATTTCACCACGGGAAATGAACCAAAGGATAAATCAGCATAATTATAAATACTCTCTGCTTGCAGCAAAACAGCCACAGTGTTTCATTTTCTCCCCGATCATTGTTAGGGGACCTGGAACAGCACCATGCAAATTTCATAGACAAGAGAGTGCTTACCCGAGGGCTCTGGAAAGAACAGGCTGGAGATTTGATTTGAGACTCCTCTCCCCTTGTGTACCTTCTGAGCAAGACGTCTTCACGGTAATGACACTCCGGTAACTAATGGCAATTCGTCAGTATTTATGGAATGGTCACAAGATTCAGAGCACTAAATGAAATATCACAGAGTTTTCCTCTTTAAAAAATATGAGGTTGACCCCTGCATACAATTTTTGAAGGGGTCTCTAAAACCTAAACCCTCACAGCCATGCACTGGGAAAGACACACATCAGAAATGGAGAGCCTGATGAATACTTGCAAAGTAAATACAACACGATCTTGACCTCAACACGGGTCAAGGAATAAACACCAGACTGGCCGAGTCCTCTGCTGCACCCTTCTGATGAGCCCCACAGGTGCTTCCCCCCAGGCCTCCAGGGCCCTAGCCACAGTCAGGTGGGTCTGTTTTGAGTCACATGGAGAGAATCAGCACAGGGCTATAGTCCTTTGTTGCTTACCTACTCATGCCTGTGTCCCCACGGTGCATCCGTTTCCACCTTGCTCTGGGTGTCCCGTGTGACTATGCAAACAGGTACTTACCCATCCACCCACGAGGAGCATCGGCCCTATGACAGATTAGAAGCTATTTTAATAAAAGTCACCAGTAACTTTCATTTCTTTTTCTCTTTCTTCTTTCCTTCCTTCCTTCCTTCTTTTCTTTTTGGTGCTGGGAAACAACCCAGGGCCTTGTGCCTGCTAAGCACATGCTCTGTCTCTGGCCATAACTCCAGTTTCCAGAAACCTCCCTGTGGATGTGATTCTGCTCATGTAAAACTTGCAGTCGGTCTGAGAGTTTCAATGAATTTCATTTTAGAAGATAATGCTGAGTAATTTCCATAGTTGCTGGGCTGATTTCCATTCCCATGGGCAGCATAGAGAATTTCATTTACTACATTTTCCCACCAACATGAGGAACCTGTTTGGTCATTTGGGTGGGTCCATGAGTAATCTCCTCATGACATTCATTGGTACTTCAGTGACTTAGGAGGCTGAAATCATTCTGATGTACTTATTGATTCTTTGGACTTTAACCACCCACCCACCCCCCAATTTTTTGAAGTGCCTTTTCAAGAATTTTGCCATTTTTTTTCTAACAGGTTTGAATGTCTTTTGCATATGACTTTGGAGTTTCCTTTTTTTTTTCTTTTTTGCTTTTTCTTTCCCCATTTGTATGGGTGCATGATGATGGGATTGGCTGTTACATGTTAGCACATACACATGGTACAATGATATAATTTGGCCAGTATCAATCCCCAGCCCTCCCCACCCACACCCCTCACCCCGGCTCCTTCCCACTGCTGATCCCCCTTTGGTTATCACTACATTCCCAGACATACACCCCCACCTAGATTTCCCTTTTTCCTCTCTAGCATCCACATAGAAGAGAAAACATATGACCTTCTGTTTTTAGCTAATTTCACTTCACCTAATGGACTCAAGTTCCATCCATTTTCCTGCAAGTGACATAATTTCATTTTTTCCAGTTGAATAAAACTCCATTGTGTATATTTACCACATTTATCTTTATCCATTCATCCACTGATGGACATCTAGCCTGGTTCCATAGTTTGGCTATTGTGAATTGTGCTGTTACAAAAATGGATGTGCATGTATCGCTATAGTCTACTGACTTTAAATCTTCAGGATAAGGACCAAGGAGTGGCAGAGCTGGGTCAGGGGGTTGTTCCATGCCTAGTCTTTTGAGGAACCTTCCTACTGGTTGTCACAGAGGCTATACTGGTTGTAATCCTACCAACAGTGTGCAAGTGTTCCTTTTCTCTCTGTCTCTCCAGCATTTATCATTTGTTTATTCTTGATGGCTGCCACTCTAACTGGAATGAGATGAAATCTCATTGTAGTTTTGATTGGCATTTCCCTAATTGCTAAGGGTGTTGCACTTTTTTTTCACTGATTTCTTGGCCCATCTTTTCTCCATTCTGAGATTTCCTTTCCATGTTCTCAAGATGGTATTTGGATGAAGAGAAGTTCCAAGTTTTAACAAAGTTCTAACTTATCCATGTTTTACTCTGGGTCTGTTGTGTTTGTGTCTTGCATAAGAAAGTTTGGCTTATTCCATTGTCCCCCCCTAGAAGTCCTACATCTTATCTTCTGCACATGAATTTTGTGGGGCGAGGGCTAGTGAATGATGTGAGGTGACAGTTCCTTCCCTGTGTGGTGTCTAATGTGGCCATCACTTCTCCCATGCTGCAGGACCACCTGAGCTACAGGGTCTGTGAGGGCAGCTTGTTTCTGAGTGTGCCACCCACACTGTTGCATTGGCCGTGTGATGGTCCTGCCCCCTTACTGTCTGGATGCAATCACCGCATTGCTTCATGAGATCTGAGGGGCCAACTCCTCCAAATTCACTCTTCTTACCTGTCCCTAACCCTTTACATCTTTGTATAAATTTTAGAAGCAATTTAAATATCTCCTGAGATTTCCGTTGGCATCACAGTGAAACTTCACAAACACATTTGCTACTGGAGTTTTCGATGCATGAGCAGCGGTGTATCTAGCTAGACACGTCTTCCCTCATTTATATCAATGATGCTTTGTCTTGCAGGAGTCACGAATATCTTTCATTCAATTTAGAATTCAGCATTTTTTCTTTCTATTCTCTTGGAAGTGGCAACATTATTTAATTTGATTTTCTCAGCATCTGTTGCTTGGATACAAAAATGCTATTGATTTTTATATTGATTTTGTATCCAAGTTTCTTTACAAAATTTGCTTATTGATCGAAAAAGTTTTTTTTTTTAATTATTGATTTAAAAGTTCTCTAGTTTTATGTTCTCTGCATAGGTAATCATGCCACCTGCAAGAGAGTTTTTTTTCTTCCCTCTCAGTCTCTAAATATGTTGTTTCTTTTTGTTCCTTTATTAGCAAGGCTGAGGCTTCAGTTCAACTCGCAACAGAAGTGCTGATAACTGGACATCAGTGTCTCATTTCCAAACTGTATTTCCTCTGCTTCCCCCTTACGTGTGATATTTGCTGTAGATTATTTTTGTAGATATTCTACAACAAGCGAATTGGCTTCTCCTCTAGTCTTACATGATCATTTTATTATTTTGGGGGACTGCTGGGGAAGGAACCCAGGGCCTCTCACCTGCTGAGCACGTGTGAGCTTAATTTCTGAGCCCCACACCCAGCCCTCACGATGCCCTCTTGGGTGGACCCAGAGGAGGGAGAGGGTTTGCTCAAAAGAAAGGTGTGGCCAAAGCTCAGAGGCCAGGTGAAGCAGGAACTGCGCTTTGGGATTCAGGATAGCAAAGGGCTTTAGACGCGTGTGCTCTAGAGACGAGTGGGGAGATACCATAGAGAGTCACATCAGAAGCCTGGGTTTTATGTCACCTGAGGGAAGGTGTCTCTGAAGATCTTGGGTTGAGCAGGGCTGTGGATAGACCGTGGGAAGTAGCTGCTGCTGGCTGTGGCCTGGAGGCCCCCTGGAGGAGACCTGCCATGTGGCTATGGGCACACAACAGGCCTAGGTAGGAAGGCTCCGTCCAGCCTGGATGGATGAATCCAGGTACAGAGAATCAAGACACCACCACTAGATGAGATTCAACAGAATTTGTGATCAGGGCACAGAAGACAGAAGGGAGAAGGAAAATCACAGACAAATCCTCATGGTTCCCATGGGGAGCTGGGGGTGGGGGACCAGGGGCCTGGTTGAGTCAGGAAACCCGCTCAGACACAGCCTTTGATGGGGGGAGGAGGGGAGGCCTGGGGCTGAACAACAAGTATGGATCCCGCGTTGTGTCCAGGGCCAGGCTCATCCTCCCAGCTGGACCTCACGAAGCATTACCCCCAAAGGCTCGACCCCCAAGGTGAACTCAGATTCTTTTTACCACAATCCAACAAGATAAGGACAGTTTTTTCCCCCATTTTGTAGATAAAATAACTGAAGCACAGAGTGGTTAGGAGAGGACTCAGGGTGCCCAATGAGAAAAGGCTTCTGCAAATAAGGGGTCCCCACTCCTGGGGGTGGGAAGGTCAACACTCCCCATGCCTGCCTGAGCTCCCGGCTGGCTCTGTGCTTGCCCGGCCTTGGGGACACAGTGGGTTCCCTCTGGGTCTCAGCTTTGCACCTGTGCCCTGGAGTAACTCCCAATGTTGTTTACAAGGTTCACAGCCTAATGCATGCACCAGCCTGGGGGCTCAGCTTAAGGAGCAGCCAAACTGTTTCCCTAAGTGTCACCCCATTTTTACCTTCCAGCAGCACCCCATAAGGGCTCCACCTCCTTGCAAGCCCCCCAAAAGGCCAGTTTCTAATACCAGACATTCTAGTGGGTTCTGTAGGATTTGCTCCCTGGGATTTATCTTAGGTTTCTTTGGGGACTCATGATTAGGAGTTTATTAACTCCTCATCCATTTTTGACAAGTGTCTGTTCCAATTTTGCCCATTTTTTTCTGGACTGTTTTCCAGCATTTAGGGCTTTGGGGTTACAGAAGAGATCCCTGGTGACAGTCATCAGGCCCTGCGACTAGAAAAACCATGCTATGCAGCCTTAGTGTCCCAGCAAATGCAGAGCCCAGACCTTGATGAAGAGAGAGAGGGACGGGATCACGGGGTGAGTGTGCAGGACACTCCCCCGCCAGAGTGCTTTCCTGGGTACCCACCTCCTCCCTGTCCTCCATCTCTCTCCCTGGCCGGGGCTTCCATTGACTTCCAGGGGTGGCTTCTCTGCCTGTCAATCATCCTTGGCAGCTGTGGCCTGGCTCCCAGGGAAGCTGGCATGGTCTCCTGGGCCTCAGGAGCTGAGGGGGTCACTCCGACCTCTTCACTCACACCAGGCTCCAGGTGGCCTTTGCTAATTTCTAAACAACCATTTGGAGCATCACTTCCGTCAAGTGTGGCATCCTCCAGAAGCCTTTGCCGGCTCTGAGCTGGCGTCTGGAGCAGCCCAATTTCAGGAGGGCTCCCTGCCCCACGCTGGGTCACCATCACCCGGAAATAGACTATTTCAGGTTTTCAGCATGTGTCTTCATTGCAGAGGGGCAAAGGGGCCACTCTGCTTGCTCTGTTCAGAGACTCCAGGGACTCACGTAGGGACCAGGAGGAAATCTCAGCCTCTTATGGCCAATTCTAAGTCTTCTTCCGATGTGCCACAGAAGCTCAACAATTGCACTACACAGAAAAAATAAATAAACCTCTGTGATGAACGCCCACGCCGAATCTCTTGCTAACTCCTGAACCCTAATGTGGAGGCTGGGAGCTGCAAAAGTTAAGTAGCTCATTCCCAGATCCACCAGCTTCTGAGGATGCTCCACAACACATCATCCAAAAATGCCAAGGAAAAATACAGTGCACAGCTTTTGTAAAAACATGAATTTTATATAAGTCAGAGGAGTTGTGGCTCTTGCTCCATCTTTTTCTTGGACTCTCTTCCTGTCTGGAATGTGGGTGTGACTGCTGGAGCTGCAGCCAGCATTTTAAGACCAACAGAAAAAGGCCAATAGTTATAGATATTGAGGCTCTGATATTGTGCACTTCCAATTTATATATTGTGTGATAGACACAGACCCAATTGGTTTGGGCTACTGTTACTTCAATGTATTTTTATTTGCAGTTGAAAGCATTTCTAACTAGTGCTAAGTATCTCCTGGGGGAAGCAGTGGTTGCAAGTTACAAAGGAATGATAATGTCAATGGTAACATTCATACAATGAATGCTCTTCTTTGTTCATTGAATAATCCAACTGATGTTTACTGAGCACCTACTAGGTGGCATCCCTGTTCCAGGTGAAGAGGGGACCTCAGTGGATACAAAAATGGAGCGCCCACAGTAAAGTGGAGACCAAGATCAGGCAGACAAGCAGGATTGCTTCCATGACAGAGGAGCATGCTGGAAAACAGGGCAGAGCTAGGGTTGAGTGAGGGGCATGCAAAATCCCAGGGTCCCTGCAAGGAGGTCACAAGAGCAACTTTGGATGATTTTCAGAGAAAACATCTTCCTTGAGGTCTAGCATTCTACCTGGGACCTGAATGACAAGAAGAAATCAGCCACATGGAGACCTTGAGAGACTGTGAGAGTGGAGTGACCATTACAAACACAGATTAATGGAAACAGGTGCGGTCAGCAGGGTCCTGGGCAGGGGCACAGCCCAGCCAGTGAGAGGCGAGTGGAAGGGGTAAGGCCAGGGTTGGCAGGAGCTGGACCCTGGGAGGGCTTACAAAGACCACAGTGAGGCGTTGGATATGGTTTTGCAACATGGGCTCCATTCATTTCAGATTTGGCCTTTTGTCCTCAATCCTCAAAGACCCCTCACTGTCTGATGATGGAGTCAGTCAGGACCCACCACAGTGGTTAGGTTCCACGGAGCCACAGGCCCCTGGCTACTGATCCATCCTCTGGGCCTGCCACTGGCCCAGTACAAAAAGAAACAGGGATTCAAAAGCATCTGCCAGTGCGGACTAGTTAGTAGCTCGTTGAGACTCAGAACTAAAAAAATAAACTCCAGCCCCAACCTGACCGTCTGTGCCGCATTTTAACTGCAGAATCCCAGGCAAACCTCACAGCCTCCTAAGGCCTCGGAAGTAGAGACAGGCCTCCCAGACAGGAGGACTGAGGGCTAATGTAAGGACACTCCACTAGGGACCCGGCTTTGTGAGGGACAACTTACAACTTAGAACATTATTAAACACCATGGTCTTGGCTACGTTGGTGGTGTCTAGCTGAAGAGGCCCCAGGAACAGGTCAGATCCATTTCCGTAGGTTTTTACAGTGAACTACCTTCCGGGGTTGGCACAGGGTGACCTAATGCAGCCAGGGGTCAGAATTTAAGGAGACACTCACACTCAGGGCCTGTTCCTGTACTGGCACCAACCTGACAATCAGACCCTCCTTAAATCCTGAAGCCTTGACAATGGCCTGCCTGGCCCCATCTGGACCTGTGCCTTCCAGAGCTCAAATTCTCCTGCCATGACACTTCTCAAATCCCCAGAGGCTGCGTCACCGCAGGGCTGGGACAATAGCAGGAGAAGAAGGAGGGCACCCATTTCCCTGTCTCTGACCACAACTAGATGCCGACCCTCCTCGCTTGCTACTTATCTCCAGGCCACTTGGAGACATTTCCTGAAGTCCCCACAGAGCCAGTTCCCCAACAATGGTACTGGGAATAGCTGCTAATTCACACTCCATGAAATTGCAGAGGGGCTCCCAAGCTGTAAGGAGGTCACAGTCTTTTTGGCCTGTTGATAGGGACAGCTTGAGCTATGGAACCATCAGAGCTCTCAGAGTTATTAGTGTTCCTGGTGCAAAGTGCTCTTCTCCTGTCCAGCATTTTGTCACGTGGACGCGGAATCACTGATAGCTCTTTTGGCAACTTGAAACTGATCCCAGCAGGGTCAGAGAGTCCCCCTGATGGCTGTGTGCTTGGACGTGGAGTGACCATGCCCATAGCACTGGGAAAGAGACCCGCTGACCCACCCCCTTATGAGCTGGCATCTCCACTTCAACAGGGCCTCGACCCTGTAGCAGTGCTGTGCTCAGGCCCGTATTGTCAGCAGATAGGGACAGCAGTGACTGAAAGGGACACACAGAGGGTCTTTTTTTAACCGCCCTGCATCTCTGAAATCATGTGATCTTCATAGTGTGGGGGCTGCCACCCATTTCACAGATGGAGCAAGAGAGGCCACACTGTCCTGTCAACCAGACGAGGTGTGGAAAGGGCAGGGATCTCTTTTACACATCTGTGCTGTGTTCGTGCACGAGCGTTTTCTTATCCCAAGATGCTCTGTGAGACACTTCAAGGTTACTCAAAAGTCAAGAATCGGTAAGTATGCAAACATGACAGCTCTGCTGCTTTGCAGATTTCATAGAGCAGATCTATTTTTTCCTAATAGAAACGGTGGTCAGTGTTACCTGGATGAGAAGGACAGTGCACTGATCCTCAGAGATGCTCATGCCTGTCAGACCAGAGAGATGGAAGCTCAGAAAGGAGGCAGGGCACTGGGCTGAGATGGGGCAGGAGTGGACGCCCAGGCCCACAGCTGGACAGACCCGTGGTGCAGGGGCAGAGTCCACGCCTGAAGGGGTCTCCATGTATGGTTATTTGTTGTGAGGTAGCAAACTCAGGGATGTAACAGTGATGTACAGGAAAGAAAGAAGGAGGAAGGGAAGAGACACAGAGATAAGCCCTGGGTTGGGGGAAAGAGAAGGCCAGCCGCCCTCCATGGGGCCCTACAAGCTGTCCTGCGTCCCCACAGTAAAGTGGTCACTCAGCCTCAAAGTCAACGTGGATAAGTGTTAGCTCATGGGAGAAGAATGATTCAAGATTCCTTTCCATCTGTCATTCTTAAGTCAAGCAGGAGGGACCACCTTCTCCCACAAAGGTAAACTCAAGAGCACAGGACATTTAGCTGGTTGAATCATTGCCCTGGCCTGATTCACGTTCATACTGATCACCTGAATGTCCCGTGTGCAATCCTCTCTTCCTCCCTGTGTGAGGGCCATTTCACCCCCAGGCATCTGAAAGCCTTCAGCATGGATGTGGGTCCCCTCCTTGTTAGAGGCAAGGCATGGGACTGGGACATGTGTCAAGTCATGAAATCGGTGATGATTTTTATGGCAGCAATAGAAATTCCACAACCTTGGTGCCCCTCACCCACAGGCCCCTGAGACGCAACCCATCCTAACAGTCATGCCACAGGAAAGTCCACCACCCAAGGTCATCCTGAGTTGGTAATGCACACCCTCCACTCAGATGTAATGGCAGTCATTCGTATTTGCGTATTACTCAAAATCCCACAGCTTCTAGACATAGAGTCACACAGGCGGGTGCCAAGGCATAAGCTGAGGTTTGGACTCCTGTTTTACAGGGGAAGAGGTCGAGGCCTTGAGAGGTCAACTGGTTTCCCTGCACAGGTCCGAACAGATGGAAAGTAAGGTGTCAGATGTGAGCTGTTTTCCTGATGACAACTCAACAAAGTGACCACCCCGGGGAAGAAGACCCTCTGCAGCAGTTACTGCACCTGCCTGTGAGCAGAACCTGGTATTTGAGAAGTTCAAACACAGACTCCAAAGTTCCAACTCTTGGGAGCTTGCCTGGGGTCCGAGGCCACCTCCAACCACATCAGGTGAAATGAGAAACACCTCCAGCCACCCAGCCAGACCCCAGCCTCCTCCTCACCTCCTCACGCCCCTTCTCCCCTGTTCAGCAGGCCTCAGCCCCCAACCCACCTTCGCTCTTGGAACACGCCCCTGCTTTGCATTCACTCCTGCCTGTCTAGTGTCCCCAAGATGCGGCAGTGCTGGGTCTTTCTCAGCGCTTCCATTTCAAACCAGTGGTCACCTCCTCCTAGAGACCCTCCTGCCCCCCTGCCTATGTCAGGTCTCTTCTCCTCTCCCGGTCCCCGGAGCTGCTCCCTTCTGTGCCTTCCTGTAGGAATCCCACACAGCTGGTTGAAGTGGTTGATTTCTGTATTTGCCTATGATCCAGTGCACCCTCCATGTTAGCAAAGGGAGGTCCTTGTGGGCTGCGAACTTGTGCCTCTGTCACCTCCCAAAGCTTTGGCACATAAAAGATACTTGATATAAAGCCTGTCAAAATGAGCAGGATGCAGGTGCTCACAAGAGGCCCTGAGGCAGGACAGGTGGGGGGAAGGCAGCCTGCAGGGGTCTGCAGTCAATGACAGGTCCAGCCTCAGCACCCTCACTCACCAGCTCTGCGTGGCCCCAGGAATCTGCTTGATCTCTCTGAACCTCTCACCTCCCGTAACTATGTGGTGCTGTTCGAGGTGCCTTGCTTTTGGAAGTGCTCTGAGACAACCAGAGTCACTCTTGTGGTGTACCTTGCACAGGGACTGGCCCATAGAAAAGGACCAGTGCAACCTGACCCCTGACCACACCCTCCATTCCTGTGAACTAGGCCCTACCTCTTATGACCTCCACCACCTCCCATGACCTCCACCACCTCCCACAGTCCACACAGCTGGGAATCCCTTTGTGGATTAATCCTCTGAAAAGGTTGGAACCCCCATGATCCACTAACTTCCCAAGGGCACTGCCTGTGTTCATTGCTGCACTAGGGACCGACCCTTCCCCACAAGAGTCTTCGGAGGACCCTTCCTATACAAACCATAACACCATTTGACCTTTGGTGGGTGTGGGCAGAGCAGCCAATCTCAGGCCTGGGTGAGATTCTAGGAGGAACCACAGTTCCACTCCCTCTGCCTTCGCCTGTGAGCACCCAAGAGCTGGCCTGGGTCACCCCAGCCCCTCAGCTCCCCAGTGGTCCAGCACAAGGTCACACAGACCAGAACATAGAGCACTTCTGTCCCCCAGGGAGTTGCTCATGCCCTGTTCAACAAACAGCCGACCCTCAAAAGCCTTTCCTGACTTCTACCTCCTCCAATCAACTTTGCATGTCTTAAAATCATAGAAAGGGAGGTGTAGCGTATTCCCAGAAGGATTGCGCTTCTCTTTGACCTAAGGGTCAAGATTTAGGTGGAAGATGCTACAAATCCTTGGGTTTCAACTGTCCCCAAGGAGCATCTCTGAATCGGAGCTTTTTGGAGTTGCATTCTCCTCTCAAGCTCCTGCTCTGTCTGTTCTTGATGGTAAAGGAGTTCAGGAGCCTGGGTTGGCCATGGAGCCCCAGGAAGCTCTGGAGGGAAGCTTGGAAGGTCAACCCGCCACGTACCGCCTGCCCTCCCTCCTGGGGCTTCTGACTTACTGACAAGCTAGTGAACAGGCGTGTGTACGAGCTGTGACACGTGCAGCCTCCCTGTTCCTCCAGCCTCTGTACTGCCCATCTTGACTTACCCTCCTTCCCAGTCCTGGATAAATCTCAGGCACATTGGAGCTGATGAAGCATCTACTCACAGCCAGGTGGGCACCCGCTTCTTCAGCAATGAGATTGGCTTTTAAATTATGCAGTTTCCTCCATAGAGCGAATGGCAGAACTGTGTCAGTCTTAGCTGCCAGGGCCTCCAGGAGTTCTGTGTCTGCTGCTGAGTGGGGCCCAGGTGCAAGTTCCTAGGGATGCTGCTAATCCTAGGGGATGCCCAAAGATTGTTTTCCCTGCTCTTGATCACCAAGTATGGAACCTACAATTGGCACCATTTTTCTCCTCTACATTCATGTTGACAGAAGATGCATCCTAAAAGTGATCGCAGGGACACTTCTACATTGGTGACCACAGCTGACTGGAGGCAACCTATTGACACCAGTACTCAAAGGAATCTGTGAACACTAGACCAAAGGAGAAAGGCTCGAAATGCAACACTAGTCTGAATGCCTTCAAGTCGGTTTGACTCTGATTCTTTCACTTGGGATGCAATACCCAGCACAGACCCTTTGGATGACAGACTCCAAAGCCACTCTCAACCCCTCACTGTTGCTTTTTAGTTATAGAGGACAGACAGCATCTTTTTGACTTCCACTGTGATCAGTTATAGCACTGTGACCTAATTCAGGCCACTTAACATTTATGTGGAGGATCCTACAGAAGGGATCTCTTCAAGTAAGCGCTCACAGGTTGTGGAGAAATTTATGTTAGCCTTCCTGTTTCCTGCCAATAATGTAGATGTGATGGCCGGAGGTGGAGCAGCCATCATAGAAAAAACCATAAAACCATAAAACCACAGGCTACAGGTGTTGGTAAAAGAAGCGAGACGGGGTCTAGGTTCTGCAGGAGCTCCTGACCTCTGGATTTAGTCCTGCATGAGGAAATAAAACCATCATTGTGAGTTCATGCCACTGACACTGGGATCTTTATTACTTGTAACAGAAACATTACCTGGTGATATAAATACTCCAGTATGAGAAAAACCATTTCCTGGGGTGAACTCTCTGAGTTTTAAATTTCTCCACAACCTGTGTGCACTTACTTGAAGGGATTCCAGAGTCAGAGTTTTACCTGAGTTTCTGTACAGCAGTCCTTGTGGGCCGTTTTCTCCTGCCAGCCGGGCCAGGAAAACACCCGCCCAACTCGGGCCTCCTCTGTCGGCAGAGAGCTGGCTAGAAGCAGGAAGAACTCAAGGTCTAACCCCAGAAACTCAGGTTAAACTCTGACTCTGGAATCACAGGCTGTGGGACCCTGAGTGATTTTTGAGACTGTCGGAGCTCTATCTTTATTTTAAACAGTGTTACCTAATACATTTCTACAGAGACTGTTCCCAGCATGTGCTAATACATTAAAAATCCTCATCTTATATCTTAGTCACTTATTTTGAGGGTGGGTGGATCCTGGGGATTGATCTCAGGGGCACACAGCCACTGAACCACATCCTCAAGCCTATTTTGCATTTATTTAGAGACAGGGTCTCACTGAGTTGTTTAGTGCCTCACTGAGTTCTTGAGGCTGGCTTTGAACTTGTGATCCTCCTGCCTCAGCCTCCCAAGCTGCTGGGATTACAGGCGTGGGCCAGCACACCTGGCCGTCCCCTTATTTCCTTTTCTAATTCAACATTTCATACACACATTTATACATAATATATACATACATGGTATATGTGTAGCCTACAGTAACATTACATTATTTTAATAATTTTTAAAATTTTGACACCTTGTTTTCTAGAGCATGTCCTGCAGCGTGCCTGCCTTTGGCTTTATGTAACCTGAATCATGGCTTCTATGAGACACTAATTCACAAGACACCTGCCTATAAATGCTCTGTGGTCAAATTAAATCTGGCACTGTCTCTTCTTGATGCAATTTACAGTCACATTAGTGTGTGGCTGGCTAGACCCTCCCTACAATAACAACAACAAAGAGAATCTCACTCACTCACCAGCTTTGCAGATCATTAACCCAAACTCTCACTCTGAGTCAGGGCCCTGCAGCCCACGCTCCTCAGGGAGACCTGTCCAGGAGCACCTTCCAGAGCAGTGGCATGGGGAGGGCGGGGTCGTGCTTTACCTTAGAAAAGCCCAGTTCACATGCTCAGCCAGGGACCCAGGTCAATGTGGCCAGCAGACATCGTGCTGATGGTGTGTTCCTGTGGTCAGATGAGAAGAAATGGCCCATGTCCCCTCCGTGGACTTCCTCCCCAGCACCACAGACCCCTCACCATCGTGAGAAGAGCACTAAGGGAATTTAGCAAGGGAAGAGCCTATGAGACCCTTGCCAGGGCCCCTCAGAGTAATGGGTTTCCAAACAGGGAGACCTGAGGGACAGCCAAAACCTTCGAGGAGCTGGGGAGGCCTGACAGCCAAATGTCACCTGGGTCAGAAGGACTTTGGATAAACATGAAGGAAAGTAATCAATGGTGGCATTGGTTCACAGCAGCACATCAGAAGTGGCTTCTTAGTTGTGACAAGTGTGCAGTACTGCTGCAGGAGTTTGCTGTTGGGGAGGCCAGACAGGGAGACCAGCCAGGGAGGCCAGCTGAGGCTCACATACGTGCACTCTGCACTACCTCTTAATTTTTCTATGAATTCAAGACAGTTGGCTTTGAAAAGTGTATTTTAAAATGGATTCAATATCATTTAATCCAACATCTGCTTTTGGATTATTTTTGGATTATTTTTTGGTGTATTTGAACATGGGCTTTTTTTTTTTCAGAAGCTCTATACATATCCTATGGAAAACAGTTTGGAAAGTTATTCTGGAGAAAATGTTTTTCTAATGAGCATTCTTAAAGTAGTTTTTGACTGTAAACAAAACATCCAACTAATTTATTAATTTAATTGCACATACATATTTAAAGCATGATTAAGAGACTATAGCAACTTCAAAATACCACCTTTTCCCTCTGAGGTTTTATGACAGGATTTCATTCAGGCAACACTGGGGACCCCTTGGGATTTGCATGTCCTCCCTGAGCAGCTCACAGTGAGCAGTCCTGCCTCCTCCTCCTCCTCCCCTCCTCCCCCTCCTCCCCTTCCTCTTCCCCCCTGGCCTCCTCCTCCTCCTGACCCTCTCTGTCATTCCTTGCCTTGTAGGACACATCCCAGCTCTGACATCATCTTCAGGTGACAGTGACGTTGTGTGTATGTGTTCCCAAACCCCCGGTTGACGCTGGCAGGCCAAGAGCCAAAGCAGAGCTCCTTTCCCTGGGTGGGTGTTCTTGCAGCATCTGCCCATCACTCTGTGGGGACTGCGGGTTTCCCTGTGGGGTCCTATTCAGTGCAGTCAGCAAGCTCGACTTGAGTGCTCAGCTGTCACCCACCTTCAAGCCCCCTGGGCCTCTGAGAAGCTGCCACAGGGGACCGGCCTTCATGGCTGAGGTTGTGTGCCCCAAATTCACAGGGTGGGGTCCTGACCCCAGAGCTCAAGGTGCAGCCATGTGTGGATGTCGACCCACTGCCCATGTGGATAGTTAAGATGAGGTCAGCAGGGTGGGCTTCAACTGAGTGTGACTGGGGCCCTATAAGAAGGGAATGTTTGCACACACACACACACACACACACACACACACACACACAATGCCATATGAGAAAAGAAAGCAGAGATTGGGGTGACATTTCCATGAGACAAGGAAACCAAAGATGGCCCAAGCCAGGGAAGAGCCCTGGAGGAGTCTCCCTTGGAGCCTTGAGGAGAAACCAAGCCAGGCTTGGACTCCACTGCCAACCTCCTAGAATGTTGAAACGATCAATCATGGACACTTGAAAACACCTATTTGTGGTGCTTTGTATCAGGGGTTTGAGGAGGTGGGAACCTGGCTGTGGGACGAGGAGGTCCTGGGGCCAAAGACCAAGCCAGAAGCCGTCAGTCTCCTCCCCTGAGCTTCCCCATGGAGACTGACAGAGAGATTATTACCTGGAGCTGGGCACATGTAGCAGATGCATGAAGACGACCGGCCTGTGTCAATGGCCCTCAGAGCTGATTTGCGATTAGGACAACAACCAAGAGAAGGCGGCTGATTGGAACAGCTTGCAAAGTGAGGGTTTTTCAACATACCATTAAATTGTCATAGACCAAATGTTCTCGCAATTATGTACAATAATTCTGTGATGCTAGTCCAAACCAGGAAAAATAATCTCCTTATGCAAAATGCATGCAATTAATAAAAGATGAACATTTCATTCAGCCATTCTTGCCCTTCCCAATCCTAATTATATTTATTCCTTTTTATTCATGCACAGTTTTTTTATATAAATGTAATCATGGCTTGGTAAATTTATAATCATTTGTTAAGCAGCAATGCTGATCACGTCTCGTCAGTTATGACTTGCAAAGCATTTCATTAAAATGAGCTTTGCACCAAGGTTCACCCCATGAATTGTATCTGTCACCACAAACCAAGATGGCACACTCCTCGAGGCCTGCTGACGCATATCCTCTGTTGATGCTGCTGGAAAAATTTCTTATTCTCAAAGCTATGGGGGCAGAGGGCATGATGATGGTGAACCCAGAAGCCCCACAGAATAAAAACCACAGAGGTCTTTGTTCGGGCTTTTTCCCTTTGTGATTTTACTGGAAAGATCAGCCTTGAGAAATAGCTTGGGGTGATGGACAACAGCTCCCAAAGAACTGTCATGAGATTCTCTGGGAGCCCTGTGTCCCTGTGTCCCTTGGCCAGTGTTCTAACACACCAACCTGCACCAGCTCTGCCCACAGAACTCAGCAGCAGAAGCATCACAAATTGGGCAGGGAAGGTCATCAAAGATTGCTCATGACCCACAACAGCCCTGGGAGGCCAAGGGTTTTCTGTGGAATTCTCTGATGAGCATGCTACAAATTTAAACAGCGAGGGAAATACCACATGGTGCTCAATGTTCCTCGATTGACAGAGTCACCTGTCATGGTTGTGTTTTTCTCAACACGTCCTGTTGTACAAAGGGCTCATCAGGGAGGTTTCTCATGTGAGCATATCTCCCCAGGAGCCTGGCTGGAAGATTCCTCCCTAATCCTTTGCCCTCTGGTGGAACCTCCTGAGTAGAGGGTGACTAGGACACTTTCAGATGACGGACAGAACTTATTTGTTTTCGTCTTTGGGTGGAGATCTCTGGAGTGGGGAGCAGGAAAACTCTGATTTGCACTCTCTTTTGGAGACGCCTCTCTCTGCAGGCCCCAGAAAGATGGTCACAGACCCACAGAGAGAAAAGTCTAGGGCCAAGGAGGCCCTGCCTGCTTATCCGATGGAAGTCAGGTCACTCACACAGCAAGTGACGCTTCTGGATCAGGTCGGTGAGATCCACAGTAGGCTCTGGTAACCCTCCTGGGCTTTATCAAACACATTTTTCTATAGCTATAGTCTTTTCTCTCACAAACCTGTGCACATGGCCACAAGGTTTCCTGCCAGCCAACCTTGGATTCGTTAAGACCATCATGGTTTGATATTCAGATAAATTCTTTGCCGATCTTTGTAGACAGCCTGAGGGAGCCAGTTGGTTTTACACTGATAAGGTAGTGAGCAGGCCTCGCCATAGCCTAGTTTTATTGTAGCTGGTGTGGAAATATATTTTCCTTCTCTCTGTGACAGTGAAAACCCAGCCTACACCCTCGCCTTCCTGAAAAGGCCCCAACAGCTGGCCTGGGAGTCCACTCCTCCCGAGACCACCTAGTGAATCACAGAAGTGGGGGATACACCCGTGAACCCCAAAAACATGTCCCCACAAACAATGGGGACAGTCTCCCCATTTTCCCACAGCTTCTTATTAACCTCATGGCTGAGCTTGTGGTTTCTGTCTTTAAATAAATAATTAAATAATTCCTAAATTAAGTCATTTAACTATTAAATAAATCATGTCATTATAATTCATGGCCGAGGTTTATAAAAAGGATGTAAGGGAACAGTAGTTTATAGTTTCCCACTAAACATTTCGTAAGTTATTAGTGGAAAAAAAAATCCAGACTCAGATCTCAGCAAAGGCTACCCACCTCACACCCTTTGCAAACTGCCCCCCTGGCACCCACCCACACACTGAGCAAAAAAGTCACTGGTCAGCCTCCCTGTGGTGCTACAGGAACCACAAGAAGCATACACACTGAATGTCACTCAGGTCCAAAGTCAGGGTCATGCCTTTCTTCCTGTCATGTGACCTTGGATGAGTTATTGAACTTCATCACCACTTCATAACCTCAATGTTAAATTAATACCAGTTTCTACACCACAGAGTGTCACAGTTATCTGGAGGTGACAACCAGGACTTAAAGTCATGCTTAGTCAATGCCACTGCTGCTGTCCTTGGTGTCATTACTGGTCCTCTTCACAGCACACAGTCCTGCTACAGGCTAGATTCCCAGAGTGACATGGAGTACCCACATCTGTAGGGCTCAGTCTCCCTGGACCAGAGAAAATGAGGTCACAAGGACAGCATGACATGACAGCAAAAAAGTGTTGAGAAGATGAAGATGCACAAATAAAATTTCCACTTTCATTTGACAATTCTTTATTATTAGAGATTTCACTAGAAAATGCCTGGTGTAATATGTTTCTTTAAAAAATGAGGATATTTAGGGATATGATCCAAGTTGATAATAGTAATGAATTTTAGCCAGGGGCGGGGGGTGGTGCAGGCAGACTACTTTGTCACATTGCAGAGCATGGACAGGTCTCATCTAAAAGATTGTTGAAGAGCTGCCACCCTAAGGACCACCCAGAAGGCCTGAAGAAGCAAGTGGCACTCCTTATTCAAAGTGATGGACAGAGAGAGAGAAGAGACCAAGGCAGGGCGCCCGTCACCCTAAGGGGGGAAGACCTTGAACCTGGCTGTCAGGCTAATCTCTGTTCCCATTTCAGCCTTGTGATTCCCAAATGAGTGACTTTGAAAAATCTTTCCTCTTAGCCTCAGATTCTCGTAAGAGGTTAATAAACATGGTAATTAACCTGCTGCTTGTGAACTCACTGACTCTGGGTGGGACCATCTCCGCCATGTGGTGACCCATTTCACTGCCTGGAGTCTTGCATGCACATTTGATCTCTCTTGCATCATCTGTCTCCAAACACATTCCAGATGATTGCTACTGGCGTTATTTTCCATTTTTAAATTGACTCAAATTGCAGGGAAACTCTCAATAGCAATTAATTAATGTCACCACAAATAACTGTGCCAGTAGGTTAAGTAGTTACCAGCTCTTCCTTTCTAGGTGCCTCTATTTCCTCCATGTGCACAGGAGAAACTTCAACTGAGTTCTGCTCTATCCCAGCCTCTGCAAAGACCTAGAAGGAACACACGGGCAGTCACCTCTCTGCTCCTCCTGGGGCTCAGTGGAAGAAACCCATGGAAGCAGGCTCTGCTTGCAAGAGCAGCGCCTGCTGAGAGGTGCTTACTGCAGTCACGCCTCTGGTGTAAAGAAAAATAATAATAAGTAGACAGAGAGACAGACAAGGTGCAGAATGGCTCTTTGTCCAGGGGGTCACGTTTATTTATAAAATACATTCCATTAGGTCATTAGTACCATAACCACATTAGTGTTAGTGCATCAGGAATGTTGCTTATTCTGCAGTTACAATATGCAATGTCAGGAGCTTTGTCCAGTTCTCAGGAAGGTCCATTGTCTGAAGTTCCTGTTAGGTGGGCAGCTCCAGGAGCTCCAGAGCATGGGGAAACGTGGTAGTTATCAAGCAAGCAAGTTCCTTTATGCCCAGGGGTTATGTGCGTACCATTAAGGTCAAGGCTGATAAGACTCTAGCATGGAGGGCATCACCATAGCAACTGGGCATCCTGTGCCTTTGTACAGAAACTTTTCCAGGCACCAAGCATGCCACAGCCATGAAGCCATCGGGGACCCCAATCCTAAACACAGAACCCCTAAACCTGGTGACAAGGAACATGACTTTTTTTGTTTCCACGAAAAGAAAACTTCATTTTAAGTTTGCACATAGGACCTTGTTCAGGAAGAACCATTATCTCAAGTTCTTGTTCAGCTGAAGGAGAAGGAGACACATGTTTTTGTCCTAGTCTTTACATTCAGAATTTTTCTCAACTTGGTAAGATTCCAACCATTGGCATTGAGGGTTCATGGATAGGTAACTTTGCTTGCCAAAGAGAAGGAAGTTCTTCTGGGAAGAACTCAGTGGAAAAAAAAATTAATTCCATGGAAGGTCCCAGAAATGAATGGTGTCCCTTGTTCCTGGGGGGCTCGTGTCTGGTTGTAATGCTGGACTCTGCTTTGGCCCCGCTATATTCCTGAGGATAAAGGAAATGCCCAAGATAATGGAACTGAGAAGGGGACGGTGTGGCCCTCGAGGACACCACTGAGCTTCATAATCCATCAGGCTGCCTCAGGCTGCAGGCTGACTTCCTGTTACTGGGCCAGGGAAAGTTTCTTATTGCTGAGAAAGATTTGAGCTGAGATCGTATTGCTTTATTCTAAATTATTCAATCATGGGTGAATTGGTGAGCTTCTCATTTACAGCAAAGCATCCGAGAGGCTCCCTGGTCCTCCCAGCTTGCTGGCCATGCGGCCAGGAGTCAAACCTAGTTCCCTGACCTCATGTCTCCTGGACGAAGATCAGAAGGGGAGGAAGACCTTTAAGTAAAAAGGTGGGGAACAGCCAGAAAAAATACCATCATGTGCTACAGAGTTCTTTTTCAGAGCCATGGATAACATCTAATCCTTTATCTTATCTTTTCTCTTAGGCTTCAATCTGGCCCTCATTCCAGCTGTTAGATTGAATTCTCAGAAAGAAGATAAATTGGAAAATGGGATTCTAATACTATTTCTGTTTTTTATTTAACTCCCACTCACATCCTATCCTCTTTTTCTTTGATATCTCTGATTACTCACTGGTTTTTAGGGACTGAGTTTAAAAACTCATTTCTTCTTAGAAACCTACCCAGGGTTTAGCCCCGATGGCCTGTGTAGACAGCACACAACTTCCCTGTTCACCCACTTTCCCTCGGAGTCTCCTGGCCAGAGCCCTGCACCCACAACCACGTCCCCAGGACCCTATTTCTGAGTACAGCACTGTGTCATTGTACATCAGAATCCTCTTTGTCTTTCCCTCATTTTAGAAACTTCTGCTCACCTGCTATCCAGCATAATGGCTTCCTTGTGAAAAGTCCCAAACTTCGAATGGCAAATTCAACCTGAAATAGAGAACTGGGCTAGACAATCCTTTCATTTTTCACCTGGAAATAGAAAACTCAAAAGGAAAGATTCTCTGCATGTGGAAGGGGGTCATTAAAATTTGGCTGTCAGTTTCATGAGTGAATATGCTAAAGAAATATTAATATTTGAGCAAGATAAAAATTGTTACCTGATGATTTTTTTTCATAGTTCTTACCATTTAACCTTTCCAAACTTTTCAATATCCCTGCTGCAAGTATTTTAGCTGTTTTTAAAAAATACCCTGTATTTATGGAAGCAGTGTGGAAGACATTGATGAGTCATTTCAGTAGCTGTAACTGGAAGCTCTTTATGATGAAGCCCTGTTCCTCACCTGGAGGGAAAGGTTCAAACCTAACCTTGGGATGTTCTGAAAACAGCCACTCCCCTAACTCCTAAGGCCTGTCAGATGGAGGGGGTTAAAGGAGCTGTGCAGAAGGGTTCTGGCACCCTCTTTTTGGTGAGGGGTGATCTGGTCTCTTCTGGGAACACCAGCCTCTTCACGATTCTCAGGCAGCAGATCCCCAGTCTTTGCCCTGAGCCATGAAGAGGGACTACTTTCTAGTCTGACCAATTTGTCCCCAACACGTCCCTCAGATCCCCTGCCATCTTTGAGGTTTTTCCTTCCTAACTGAGAGGAGTAAGACTTCAGCTCAGACATGTCTCCCTTTCCAGGCCATGAGGTCACACACGGGACCTGGGAGGGAGGGTCTGCTCAGAGGTCTCAGAAGAGCAGAGCCTGGGATCCAGCAGGTCCCTGGAGGTAGAGATTCAGAGTCACTAAGGATCCGCCCAGGGTTGGCTTCAGAAACACACAGCCACCCTAACTACAGGGTGATGAACACAGAATCCACCCCGAGTCATTTCTCACAAGAGAAGACCACTGGAGTGAGAGCAGGAGGGTGTAGGAAGAGGGAGGAATTTAAATGCAAGCTTTTGGCTGGGTGCAGTGGAGACGCCTATAGTCCCAAGACTCAGGAGGCTGAGGCAGGAGGACCACAAGTTTAAGTTAAGCCTCAGCAACTTAGCAAGACCCTGTCTCTAAATAAAAAAAAGGGCTAGGAATATCATTTAGTGGTAAAGCAACCTTGGTTTTAATCCCCAGTACCAAAAAGCACACACAAAGAACAAAAGTACATATGTTTATATTCAAATTTATCTTTTGAAACAGAAACATGACAGTGCACTACAAATAGAAACCCAGTCTCACTTGCACAAGGGGAGGTAACTATAGAAAATAAATAACTACAAGAAAGGAACAGTTCCTAATCCCAGCCACCCTTTACTCCTGATGCCTGAGTTTGGCTCTGTCTCCAAAAAGTGCTACAAACTTCCTAGCACCAAACAGACTCTCTCTTCAATGTGATCAAAAGGCCTGAAGGACAGTAGAGATGTGATGTGTGGTTGAAGGGGTGTGTGTGTATGTGTGTGTGTGTGTGTATGTGTGTGTGTAATCAGCCTGAACTGCTGCAGGGTGCCCTGTCCTCTGCTCTGGGAAAGACGAGCGGGTCTACCAGCTCTGTCCCACTGTGAGACCCTGGCCCACCCAGAGGGTGCTATTCATCCAAGATACATGGAAACAGAAGACCTGTTTTGTTTCCATGTGTCTTGGAAACAGAAGTCATTCCTGACAACATTCACCACCTCCAAGCTGCCTCTCATTGATTTCTAAACACCAAGACACTTAGAAGTGCTCGGTCTTGAGACTTAATACAAATTACGCGAATGTGTACAAAAATAATCTACATACTGAGCGTTCCACCCCCATTCAGGTGGCCCGAAAGGGACAGACATTGGTTTTTAAGTGAGACCTAGTACCTGCCCTTGTGGGGTTTGCATCCAAATAGCAGATACTTTATTTCTTTGAAAATTCATTCTATAATGTTCTCTACTGCTACAGAACAAACTGCTCTAAATTTCATAATGTAAAATAGGAGACAGAAATCTGCTACCTACAACCCAAATCCAACTGGCTGCCTGCTTGTGAAAATAAAGTTTTATTGAAACATGGACATGCCCCTGTATCCACTAGTTTTAATCCTTAATGGCAGAGTTCAGGAATTACAACTGAGATGGAACAGCCCCCAAAGATGCAACACACTAGCTGGCCCTGTAGGAAAAAGTTTGTCCACTTGTGATAAAGAACAACAAAGTATGTTTGAGCTTCTCCAAGTGCTTATTTCTGTGCCTGATGCACGGAGCCAACACCTGCCTCTGTGACACTCACGGGAGGAAATCTGTCTGCTTGTCCTCAGCATGGCCACCAATGTGTCCCCTCCAAATCAAGAATTCCATTGCCTGTGAGGATAAAGCAGTTTGCCCACTAGTACAGTGAGGTCCATTGCAGTGATGGACACTCCTCTTGCAGAAGTTGGCCCAGGGTTTGATCCACTGAACTGCCCCTGTGCTCTGGCTCCAACTCCTGCAGTGGAACTGGGCTCACTGTTTCTCCCAACAGGTGAGAGTTCAGCTGGCAGACCTGAATCTCACCTGGAGGTCAAGAAAACACCCTTTCTTCCTGCCTACCAAAGACCATGTATCTGTACATGAAGCTTAATTTTTCTTTCCATTAAAATTGCCAAGCAGACTTTCTGAGTCTATTTAGAGTCACAAGTCCGCACATACGTGGAGCCTTAGAGTGATCCAATCTCTTAGCCTTGCCTCTGAGCACAGACTTCGAGCTCTATTTACATCTCTGACTCCCATTAGCTTAAAGAGAGCTGGGCCTATCCATCACTAATGGCTCCTGTCTGCAGCCTTTCTCAGGAGAAAGGTTTCTACTTACTCTCCCCATCATTGGTTTCCCTTCTAAATTTGTGATTCAAAGCTGAGGTTTAAATTCCTCCCAAAGCAGAGACATTAGTGAAGGGCGGAAAGACAGTCATCTGTCTTAGACTGATAAAGCCACTAATATACCAGGAGGCTTGGCGGCTGCGGCTTAGGATCAATTAGCCAAGTTCATTCTTCTATGCCTCCAGCTCAGATGTGAAGGCCACATCTGAAGCTGCAAGATCTGGTTTCTGTGGCTGGACCGAGGAGGATTGCTGAAGATGTCAATAGCCACTGCCCGCACCAGGCCCAAGAGTGGCCGGCAGACCCCTCTGCAGGAGATCCCTGAAGTCCCAGGTGAAGCAAGTCTGGGGGCTTTCACCTGCCATCTATAGACTCTGTTGGTCCCTGAGGTCTGGTTCTGAGCCCTTTGCTTCATCCAGCCTTGAGGTGACCTGAACATGCTATTAAACCCTGTCTAAGGAGTTGCCAACCTGAAAAACTAGGGAGAGCTCCAAATCCTAGATTTCTGGCATTGCCCACCCCCCAAAAAAAAAACTTAGAGTATCTGAGAATTTAAGGACCACAGGATTTCAGGGTGGTGATGGAAGCAGGCCCTTCTTCTCCTTTGGTCTGTGACACTGGGCCACAGTCCCCTCCCTTGTCTGGACATGGAAGACATGGTCATTTCCCATTTTGACTCCAAAGCTTTACATGTGCCTGGTTTTCAGACTTACATGCCTGACTGGATCCCGTTGATTTTCCTAGCCCATCATTGACTCTGCATTCTATCAAACAAACATTATAGGCACATCACTAACCCTGGCACCTGGGCCCTGGCCCAGGGCAGGAGGCTTGGACTCAGCCTGGCTAAGTGGTGGTAAGCGTGATTCTTCCTCTGCTCCAGTTTCATCTCCTAAATGGGCACAACAGTGGAATTGTATGGCTCCCCAGTGGTACTTATCACAAATGAGATGGTTTATTTTCTCCTTCTTGATTTTGGGGAAGTAGTACCTTCTCCACAGCACTTCTCTGAGACATAAATGAAACACATAGGGCATGGCCTTGCAGGGGCCATAGCTCAGCACAGCCTCCTTCTGCTGCCAACTGCTGCTCAGACTTCTCTTGCCCCGTGGCTGACTCTGCCTGCACTCCACTGGCCACTGCGTGGAATCCCCTTCTAATCAGCTTCTATAATCAAACTAAAACGATTCTTAGCTGCAAATCAGATCACATTCTCTACACACTTGAGCAGCTTCAATGTCTCGCATTTGTTCTTTTAATGACAACAATGTTTACCATGCAGAGCCTGGACTTTTGGTCCTCAGTTGCCCTGCCCCAGCTTGCTCTGTGGCCCCAATTACATACACCTTCTTTCCATTCTTGGTATCCACTGTGGTCTTTCAGCCACAGGGCCTTTGTACATGTGGGCCCTCTGTCTGGACACTGTTGTTTCCTCTGAAATTCCTTAACTTCCACTACTTCTTCCCTGGACTTTTCAGTGGGCACATGCCCACAGAGGCATCCCTGATCTGGGGACAGGGACACATTCTTGCATCCTACACCATCGGGGAATTCTATGCCTCCCCAGTGGTACTTAACACAGATGAGATGGTTTATTTTCTCCTTCATGATTTTGGGGCAGTGGCAATGTAATAAAACAATAATAAGCAGCCAAGTCAGGTTCTGCACATCCTTATGTCCTTAGTCCCCAGGACAGAGCCAGGACCAAGGAACAATTGGCCCCGGGCTGATTTATATTCAATTAAATCAGCTGAATTCATTGAAGTCCTCAGGTGAAGCTCTTTGTAACGCAAATCACTGCCCATGATTTATTTGTAATGTCAATTTAATTTTCCTAAAGCAGGTTACTAGCAGGGAATCCATCCCCAGTGCTAGTATTTTGGGAAATAAATGAACTGATCTAGTTGAGTTTGGGTTTCTCACATCAAAAATAGTTCCACACATCATGCACCCCGACAGCTTTCAGCCACAGAATTTAGTTCCGTGTTTGTCCTGCTGAGAGCAATCTCATTGTCCATGACAACATTCTGGGAAAACCATTCTTCCCCTCTCTCTCTCCATGCACCCCAGTGACCCAGGTCCCCAAAGATGTCCACGCCTAGTCCCAGAAACTGTGATCATGCTCCCTTCTCCTTATCCAGCAAAGGGCACCCAGGTTGGAGAATGGCTGAAGGTGCTGACCAGCTGACCTGGAGCTGGGAGGTTATCGGGGTTATTCTGGATTATTCCAGTGGTCTCAGCTTTCCTGGAAGGGTCCTGACAAGAAGTAAACAGAAGAGGGAGACCCAGAGAAGGCTGGAGCTGGAGCTGGCTCTGAGGATGGAAGGGGCTGGGGCCAGGAAGGCAGGCAGGAGCAGGCTCTCCTACGATGACAGAAAAGGACACAGCCCTGCAGACACCTCGATTTTAGCCGAGAGACCCATGCCAGACTTCTGACCTCAGTGATAAAGTTACATGTGATAAAGTTTCAGTCACCACATTAGTGGTGATTTGTTACAGCAGCATTCAGAAACTAATATGAGGTCTGCACCCACAACTCACACAGAAACTCGTGAAATCCACTTTGCAGGTCACCTTTCCAGTGATGGTGCCCGGAAGAAGTGAATTCCCTCTTCTTTCACAAAAGCTTTAGAGTACTGCAGACATCAATCACACTCTAACTGCCTTCCACTGCTGCCCCTAATTCTCTATTAGCTTCACACACCAAATTTTCTATGCAGCATCGATAGGCCCAGCTCAGGTGGTGGGAAGTCTTGTTGCTTATGGTCTAGTTCTCCCCTGCAGCTGGTGGCCATAGATCCCTTCTGCCATACGAGACCCTGTCATTAGTTTCTGGAGGAGTGGCAGTTCTTGAAATGGCCTTGTGTCCCAAAAGCAGGGAAGACAGGACTGCAGTTGCTCCTTGTGCATGCTGCTGGGAATGTGGTCACCAGAGCCTCTGAGAATGGGATTTCTGGATTCTCCTGGATGACAGGGAGCTGCCGAAGTCATGTCAGCAAGCTCCATGTTTCTTAAGATATTATTTTTTCCCAAAAAATTGAAGGGCTAGGAGTGTATCTCCAAGGTACAGTGATTGTCTAGCCTGTGCAAAGCCCTGAGATCAATGCCTGGTACTGCAAGTAAAGAAAAAAGAAGAAGGGAGGAAAGGAGGAAGGAAGAAAGGGAGGGAGGGAGAGAGGGAGAAAGGAAAACTGATGACCTATCAGACTTTTTTAATTAATAAAAACTCTTGCAAACAGGAATTATTTCAATGTAGTCTCTGATCCTGAAAGACTATGGAGATGATTCCACAAAATGCAATTAACCAATTCAACTAACTGCTGTGCTGAGTGTTCCTGGCGTGCCAGTCAGGTTGGCTGTTAAAACTTAAAGAAAATGGTCCCATTTGCTCTCATTTCTTCCACGTGGAAAGTTGGAAATTGCTGCCATCCCCAGCCCGAGCTGCTTCCTGTGCTCCAGCCGGGCAGGTTCCCTAAAGCTCTGATAGCCTGAGAAATGCATCTCAATGTGGGTAAATACAAATGATTCTAAAACTGCTTTGGCTTTGATGAATGAGTTCATTATCAGTTGAGATCAAGTAGCTTAAGATCCATTTAAGGAGAAAGTTGTAAGTGCTCAGGGCTTTTGAAGTTGAGGGTGCTCGAGCATATGGAATTGAAAAGCAAGACAAGAACACATTCAGCCTTGAGACTCACCTCCTGTTTCTGGCACTTTCTTTTCTTTCCCTGGGCATCAATGAGGCTCTTCCACATGACTAACTCACTACGCGAAATGCATCTGAATTCCAAGGTCTGGAATTGGGAATGCAGACGTCACTACTTGGTGTCTGTCAGTCCTTCCCTAAATCTTCATTAAACTAGACACATGAACAAGGAGTCTTATCCCAAGCCTCCTCTCCTGATGCTTCTCCCAGGCCCTGATTTCAGGCAGAGGGAATTCAAGTGATTAACTATCCCCACAAGACCGTGGGATGTGGTGACAAGGACACCTCATGCAGGTTCTTCCAGGGAAGCAAACACCCCCTTTGGCGGGGGTGTTGGTCATAGCTCAGGTGGTGTAGGTGCACACAGGGGCACATGTGGGCTCTCTGTACTTTCCCCTAAGTTTCTCTGTGAACCTGAAACTACTGTAGACAGGAAGGTTTATTAATTTTTCGAAAGCCCTCAGATGTCACAATGGCCCATGGACTAGAGCTAGGGGTGGATACTAACCCAAATATCGAAAAGATAAAAAAAAGGTGCAGACTGGAACATGTCTGTCCCAGAGATGCATGGGGGAGAAAGGCTGGCTCTGTAAAAAGGTCTAGGATACATTTCCTTCTCTTCCTGCTTCCTAGAACCCTCACCACCTGCCACCTGCTCCCCATGCCCATGAACATGAGCTCACCTTCATTTGCTTACTCATTCCCAAAGTACCTTGAGAAGTCCCTAAAGCAGCAGCACTGCAGATACCCTGACCTCAACCAGGTGCATTCCAGGGACAGAAGACAAGCAAAAGATTCTGTCAACAAAGCCAGCAGGCCCACAGTGCTATTGCTCCCTGGAGAGAGCTATGTGGGGCCTGAAGGAGGAGCTCTCCAAGCAGAGAGAGAAAGAATTGCAAACCTAGGGGTACCCCTAGCTTGCACCTCACTAAGAGAAAGGCCAGTATGGGGTGTGCTGACCATGAGCTTTGCATGTGCAAATCCTCTCATTAAATAACTCAGCAATTCTGTAGAGGTCACACTATCTGGAGTCTCAAGGACAGACCCCAGGGCGAGTGGTGCACAGCCCCCCATTGCCTCCTCACTGACAGGCAAGAGCTGAATGTAGACAATGTCATCACCATTTGGTACTCAGCCACCTGCTCACCTATAAGTGGCCACTTCTCCTCCAAGCCTTCGCCCTCACTCATCTTTGCCCATGGCTGGCCACTTCTGCGATGTCCAGCTATTCTAGTAACTTCCATAACTACTTTAGACAGCAAAAGACCAGCTATTGGAGACTGAAATGGCAGTTAGGTGTAAGCATCAGACTTCTGCAAACCAAGAAAGAGGAGGGATGAGGGAGGCAGAGTTATGGTGGCTTGTAAAGCAAGACATTCCTGCTGGAGATAGCTTGCTTGGGTCCTTTCTCCAAACTGTGAGGTTTTTGCCTGATTATCACATCCTTATACCCAGAAAAATTGTACCAAATAGCCCAGAACAGAAAGTGATGCGGAGAAAACCCAATGGCAGGTAGCCCTGGTCGTGCAAATGCCCCTCTTGAGGGTTTCTATTCTGCATGGGCACTTGGGAAGTGGTCAGACCAACCAAAGCCAAGTGCTGCCCTGAAAACTGGATGAAAGCTGCCTATGTTGCAGAGAGAAGTATGTGTGTCCCGGGAAATAATAATTCAGAAGCAGAGAGCAGCTCGTGGGTAATTTGGAATGACTCAACATCACACAATAGGTGATAATTGGACTAGATTCTTTCCTAAATTCATCTTTTATTCACACCCCCTAATTTTTTGCAGGGAGAATATTCCCAAGCTTTTTTGTTCACATTCATCTCAGCATTCAGGGTACCAAATGGAGAATTCCCAGCCACCTGGTAGATAAATGTCTACCCGACGTGGGAAGCCAGCTTCCCATGATCCAGACACCCACATCCCAGCTTCTTCCTTTAAGGCAGAATCTGGCAAAAAGGTTCAAGATTGAAAGAAAGCAGTGGCTGGCCATGTGGACAAAAATAGTTCAATAAGTGCAAAGATCTTGACCCAATGCTGATGCCACTTCAGATTACCTGAAACTGGTGATCCTTTGATGGTACTTATTCTCCTGGTGTCCCTGCCTGGAGAAGCATCTGCCAAATTGGCTTTGGTTCTCTGAGGCATGTTTCAAGAGTATTTTGAATTAAATACCCTAAGCATCCAGCAGAGCTTTCAACAATCTCACATGGATGGAAAGGCAAAAATTGGATTTGTAGCTGCCAAGAAAATTCAGGACTCGGGGGACCACAATCCAGAAGGGAAAGGAGGTGTGGAGAGTGAATGCTACACTCCAATTTTGTTCTCAAAGCCTTGCCAGGTGCTTCAACTGCATAGGGGTGAAGCCCAACGCCTGGGAACGGAATGCTGCCGAGAAGCAGAAAGAAGTTGGGAGCCTTCTCAAGGAGCCAGGGAGGCAGGAACACAGGATGGGGGTCGTCAAGTGTAAGTGTGAGGGCCTCTGAGGATGTCGCTTTCCAAACACATGAAGCCAAGCTGAGAACCAGAAGGAGAGGTGGACAATTGCACAGAGGGAGAGCCTCAGGCCCCCTGTGGAGGAAGGAACTGAGCCTCCCTGCCCCTGAGGAGCTTATCTGAGTGAGACTCAAGGGCAGGTCTGTCAGATTCAGAAGGACTTTACCGTCCCTGGCTTAACTGGCATCATCTTCAGCTCTAACTCAGATTTTCTTGGCTTAACTTTTACTTTGTGCTTCCGAGGGCACTCTCTGTGAAGAGTTCATCTTCGCATCTCAAATTTAATGTTCTCAATAGTTCCTGGCCCACGTGGGTATTCAACAGCTATTTGCTGAAAGGAACACTATCCACGCCTCTTGTCAGTGCTTCTTGGTGCCCGGATGTGTTCAGGCATGGGGTCTTTGGTGAGAATGTTCAGTCTTAATTGGCAGTGGACTGAAAGATGGTGCATCTGACTATAAAAACTATCTGGAGTTCAAGGGCTTCGGCCACCCCATCTTATTCTCCTGCATTGCATCTCTGCAATTTGTGCTCTTATTTTCATTTGTCCTTCATTCATTGTTAAGAATATCTTAAATGATCCTCAATGTTAGTAGAGAAGAAAGAAAAGGATTTACCCTTAAAGCTAAATCCCCTGAGCTCTTTTTGTCCAAGCAAGCATTTAGGGATCTCAAGTGTATCCTCTTACTTAAGCTAAGAAAGTTGGAGGGTTGGTGTTTTTTTCATTCAGAGGCTTAGTCAATAACTAAATCACTGACTACATAACTTATAGACTTGGTTAATTTATCCCAAAGTGGTTGTGGATTTGGAAACAGAAAATGAGTCACACAGTTTCTGTTTTGGTTGATGAGTCCTCCAATCTATCTTATCTGAATAACAATTATAGGATAATATGTAATTTTGCCACCAATCTACAGCATTTCATAAAAGGAAGAAGCTATGAAGAATGGGATCATTTTCATTCCAATTCTGAAAACCAAAGGCTGTATTTAAGTGATGATTATATTCTATTAAAAGATGATGGTCCCCTGCCATTAATATATTCTGAAACTCTTAAATAGAAAATAATGGGTCCTCAATTTTTAGAATGGCAAGTAATAAGCAAACTGTGGAACCATTTTCTCAAAATTAGAAGTGATTTGTAGTATCAAAACCCAATATACAACAAGATAGATAGGCACAGAGAAAGATTGTTTGTTCTTATTTTTGGGGAGAGGAAGCACATGAAAACAGGAGATTGATTGAGGTTCACGGGCAGAAGAGGTTTCTTCTCACCACTCTTTGATTTGATTGATTCCACACTAAAGACAATTGTGAGGAAGACATGCACTTGGGGATTGTGAAAATTATTGATTAAATTATGCTTGCTTTCCCCCCCACCCCATAAACATTTCTAGAATTTTCCAGCCAGAGATTTTATTTCTACCAGGTATTAGAATTGGTTGATTACTTAACAAATTTTCATCTCATTATATATTCTGAGAACAAATGGTCTGTCTGGAAGGGTGAGACCTAAGGCAATATCTCATGTTATCCCAGAGTACCAAGCCTTCAGACATTAAGCCTGGGGTAACTTGCTGTACTTTAAGAATGTGCAGGGGACAAATAGTTGTAGAAACTAAGCAAACATAATATTAATAAAGTCTCATTAGCTAAGTAGGTAAAGATATGCCAAGATTATTGCTTTGACAGTTAAAGTTAATGTTTGGTCCTTACACAACCATGTGAGAGACATGATATTTGGTCTCAATATACAAAATCTGAAGCTCAGAGAGGCTCAAAGCTGGTGGTGCTGGGTCTTGAGTCTGGGTATGGTTCAGCCTGAAACACTCTTCCTTTGAAAGGCTCCCTCACTTCCATAGCTCTGCAGAGATACCCTCTTTCCTGTGCCTTCTCAGTACCTCCTGGCCACCCTTTCCACCATGGGGGTGGTCCACTGCCCGCCCAACACCACCCCATCTGATGTGCCCTTGTGGGTTTTCCCCATTTACCACCGGACTAGGGACAGTGCAGGGGGGATGGGATTTGTTTCTTTCCTGCTGTGTCTCCAGGGTCTAGGACAGGGGCTGTCCCCACCCTGGCCCTCCAGGCACATTGCTCATAGGAGGAGGAGAGGAGACAATGAGTAAGATCTTCCTCTTGTACTCAAAGGCCAAGTTGTCTGATTGTCTCCAGAATTTTCAAAATAGGCCACAGGTTAAAACAGCAAGATGGATTCATGGTAGCACGATTCTCAACGGCCCACAGAGAGAAACGACCCTAACCTTCCACCGACGAATGCATCAGGGACACGTGGTATGGTAGACCCTGGAATATCATTCAGCCACAGAAGGAAATGAAACGCTGATACATAAAACATAATGCTCAGTGAAAGGAGCCAGTCACAAAAGGACACATCCACATGACCACATAAAGAGGAGACAACCAGATTGGGTGAACCTACAGAGACACAGCAGAGGGGCTTGAGGGGGCTGGCGATGAAGGGGAACCAACTGCAAAATGGGTACAGCACTTGCTTTTGGAAGATAAAAATATTTCAGGACTAGCTAGAAGTGGTGTTTCACAATGTTGGGGGGTGTCCTTAATACCACTAGATTTTTCACTTCAAAATGGTTGATTTTAGGTTATGGGAATTGCACCTCATTTTTTTAAAAAATTGCATAATCATCTTGACCCTGGCCAAGTAAATTCCCATGCTTCCATTTTGTATAAATGAATAATTATTAGCATGAGGTTCAGTTGTGATTCGCTATACAACAGCAATTTGTAAGTCATAAAGCACTGAAGAAATGCTAATAACGACTGTCCTGCTGTTGTTCAGGTTGGTCTTGATGGCATCGTAGCTGTGTTCTATTTTAGGTGCACTCCAGGAATCTGGCCACCTGTAAAACGGGGACCAAAGGTATAGGTTGCATTTGTCCACTGAGCAGTTTTTAGAAAAGCCATACGCCACTGTTTGGCAAAGCTCTTTCTATTCCTTTGTATTGATTGTGGGTCTATTAGCTGAACTTGAAGCTGAATGTCTCCTGGATCCGATTATTGCTCTCCCCACCTCCACCCTCCCCAACCTCCCCTACTCTATACTCAGGAGGTGACCTCTCTGCACTGCCACCTTGGGATCCCATCCCCTCTGACTTCTGGTGAGGCTTAGCTACTGGAGGCCCATTGCACATCCACACCTAGGCAAATACTTCTTAAGCTAACTTATTTCAATGACTCCCTTTGAATGTGATATTTGTTTTCTCCAAGATCCTGACTGATATAGCCTCCCAAATTAGCAGGAATAATGAAATACTTCCCTACACCACCAAGGACTCCCCACTTTTAGAGTAAAAACAGGAAGTTTTTTTCTCACAGTTAATCACTTTACAAAAGCTACATGCAGTCTGCATGCATTCCTGGGAGTCTAACAGAGGGTAAAAGACACAAAATACCAGCAGGAAATAATAGCCTTCTGCCACTCTGGCCATGGGGCTTCCTGGGGCAGTGAAAGTCCTGGTCCTTTGCACATTGTAGCTCATTTACCCCAGAGCCCCATGAGGTTGGCACTATGAACAGAGTCAGTTTTACAGACAAGAAAACTGAGGTATAAAGACATTTCAACTTGAATCAATGCAGGATCCTGTGGTCGACTCCAAAATCTGTGCTCAGACTCTGGCTTCCTCTCAGTGACACTTTTATTTTCCCATGTGGCTTGAGTGGCGGGCCCTGGACTCACCCACTGCAGTGGTCAATTTTGCTGGGAACTTGCTGATGCCCACGTAGAGACACCGTCCCCAGTGACCAGTAGCTCAACCTCAGTTTGATGTGAAATGACCAAGAACAAAATCCTCTTTGGATTCCCTGGCCTGTAGTAGAAGTTGTTCTAGATTCCACATCTCAGGAGAGCAGAGCTTTGGGTTGTTCCAGGGAGGATAATAAAATCAAGCAGCCTTTGAAACATTACTCCTCTTGCTAATTTTAGGACAAAGTAAAAAAAAGAAAATGAAACCCAAAGACAAGTGTTTCAGGATGGAGACTCCTAACTGGCACCAAGATGCTCACAGGCCTGTCAGTCATAGAAAAAATCCACTGGCACTAAGCTCAGAATGTCCCAAGGAGGCAAGATGGTTCATGACACAGTCAAGTCCTGCCCAGGGGCCGCAGGACAGGAAGAGGTATCCAGGGTTCTGGAGGAGAAGACCTGTATCTGCCAGTGTAAAGAAACTTACCTACAATAACACCAAAAGTGAGCAGTGAGTGGTGAGTTGTGGCAGTACTTCGTGTCTTCCTGTACTTCCTGTCTTCCTGAACTTCCTATCTTCCTTTCTTCCACTATTTTCCTCAAATTGTTCTAAATACCCAGGAATATTTATTACAAATATTATTACGATTGTCAATAGTCAGATCTCAGCTTCACTTTGAGGAGGAAACAGGTAGAAATAAAAGTTTCTATAGGAAGGCTGTAAACACTAATATTTTCTTATGTTTTTTTTTAAAGTAACTCCTTCACCTTATTTTTTCTCCATGGCCATGGTGATGATCAGAAGTGACATTATCACATGCGGGACATTTGGGTTTCTAAGCATATTATTTCTTAGATTCATATGACTTATTTAATTTTCTTGATGTGTTTTAATAATTTGGGGAAATGCTCAGCTATTCTCTCTTTAAATCTTGTTTCTGACCCAACTAATTTTTCCCCCACACCTTGAAATACAAGCCCTCGAACGTTGGGCTGTCTCCTTTCTGGTTTCCACTTCACCTCCTGTGTTTGCAATGCTGCTGTCTCTTGGGGCTTTAGTCTGTATTTTTTTCCCTCTTGCATCTTCTAGTCCACTAATTTTGTCTTCAATGATTTATCTGCCCTTAATCCAATCCACCGAGTTGGAATGTGCTTTTTGTTTTTAATTCTGAAATTGCCATTTGTTCCTTTTGCATAGTTTCCATGTCTCCAACTCCCGATTCCTCCTCTTGTCGCACTGAACATAAGCTCTTAATTGGGTTAAAGTTGGTATCTGGCCAAATGCCATTGGGGGAGGCACGCTGACTGTAGCTATTTCTCTCGAGTCCGTGTGGGTTGGTTTTCAGCTACAGTGGTTTGTTTCCTCATGAGCTACGTATCTTTTTATTGTGCAGGCTGTGTCTCTGCTTGAGTGTTAATAAAGTGCTAGAAGAACATTATCTTCTTCCATGAAGGAATCCCATTTGCACCTCAGCCAGGCACCTGTGGAGGTGTTGGCCGGGTGATTTCCAAGGAGGACACAGTCTCTGGGACAGCCATCCACTCTGGGTCACCTCCACTCCTAAGGCGCCACCTTGGGAGACCCAGAATGCAGCAGGAGGGGCCGGCTAGCTCCCCTGAGACCTTTGCTGAACCCCCCTCTTTTCTCCCTGCACCTCCCCTGCTCCAACATTCCAGCTAATTCCTCTGGAATTCTTCATCAACACGTCTGTCTGTTTCCTGCTTCATTCTTTCTTTCTTCAGTGGGAGGACAAATTACCTAGACTTATCCCAGGCTAACTAACCAGCCATGATGGACAGCAAAAACTTTTCATTATTCTCCTATTTAGTTTAATTGATTTCTGGGTCAATGATAAATGATTTTTCATGTGCTTATTGATTTTTAACTCTTCTTCTGAGAATTGCCTTTTTCTATATGATATTGATTTAGAATTAACAAATCCAGAATTTTTTTAACCTTTTCTTTGTCATCCCTTAAGCGGATGTAAATACAACCACATTATTAGGGCCAAGTCAGGAAATACTGTTTATGAAATATGAGCAAGTTCATTTACAAAAGGATATGAGCTTTCAGAATATGGGTCCTTTCCTGACCTTAAACACTGATCTCCTGGGCATGGACAATATTGCCTGCTTTCCAAGTGAATGCAGAGAATAGAAAATGTTCAGTTGGGCCTAATGGGAGAGCTCTCATTTGGCAAATTCAAGAGAAGCCTCCAGATGACCAAATCACTTACTTGATATTCTTCTGCAATGAAACACTAAAATGGCTAAGAAGCCCTCGTGTCTGTTTTGCCTCGGCCTTAGAGGTTGAGATCTTACCTGTTGGTTCCTGTAGGGTTAAAAGGAGCAGAAGGTCTGGGAGCAGAAGGGGTTTTGCACCAATCCTTGAGAGAATCTAAATGTAAATGTCTGCTGAGAAAAACTCGCTGGAGCTGGGTACGGATCAATGTCCCCAGAAGCAGCATGCCTAAGTGCTTTCCCATCCTGCCCTGCCATCGATCCCGACCTTTAGCCATCCCATCCCTTTTTAGAAATTTTTATAGAAAAATTGGGTCTACATTTAGGACATGTCGTGTGAGGATGAGGTGCTTCCTGTCATTTTCTGATGGGGCCTCCAAGTGGCCACTCTGCACTGCTGTTTCTCTAATGGTGTGATTGCTCTGTGGAGAGGAGTTTCTTGTTCCCTGGTGAGACCGTTACAGAGAGCTGCCTGTATGTGCCTGACCCAGGAGTCTGTGCCCATTGGGCCTCACTGTGAAGAGAGCACCCTCCACAGGTTCTCTGGGGGCCTACGGGGGACACAGTAAGGAGGTGAAGGTCACTGCTGCCTGGAGCACAGGAAGCCCTGCCTGTGCATTTCTCAGAGCTGAGGGGCCCTTGGGTGAGGGGACCTCAATGTTCTGAGACAAAGTCATTCCTTAACATGTCTGGGAAGCAAAGGTCACAGCACAACTGATCACTGGTCCCACCGATTCTGCAGGGGAGGTTGGTGAGGGGTAGGCTTCTGATGAACACCTGGATTTCTCCTTGAGTTCCAGAAGGTATGAAAAGACAGTGGACACGCGGCAGCATCCTTAGCCCCTAGGGAGGAGAGGATGGCGGGACCTGCGGGGTAAGGGAATGCTTGGTAAGACACCTCCCACTGTCAACTCCTGACCAAGGTGCCACAGGCTGTGTAGTAAGTCACCAGCTGCCCCAGCATTCAGAGTCCCACTGTGATACAATGAATTGCTCTAGCTCCATATTTTCTAAACACTGATCACCTGCCACTAACCTCCAGGGTCCCCCTGGGAGCCGTGTGTTACCAGCTTTGGGGAAATAGAATTAAAAACAAGATCTCTTGCTAACCTGCAAACTCTCACCAAGGAAGTAGAGGAAGAAAAAAGCCTTATTACTGATTTCAGTCTTGAGTAAGATTAAACCAAAATGTAACACACAATGTAGACAATCTGCTAAGAGATTGTGAAACCTCAAGAAATCTCACCCCCAAGTAGATAAAACCCATTATGTAATATTCTTGAGATGAGTAATAGCAGTCGGCCAGCGAAGACCTCGGTGGCCCAGAGGGCCTGCATTGTCCACTCCAGAGGCACCTGGCGATGGGGGGTCACCTGTTAGCTAACTACCTTCTCCTACCTTATGACAGACTCAGAGTGAGGAGCCTGCAGAAGGTCCCCTGCCCACTGATCTTAGATGACAACATGTCAAAGACAGGGTCCCAGCATCCTTGAATGAACATTCCTCAGTCACAAAGCTATCCAGACCCCTATTTAGATTTTTACCATTTGCATATAATCAAAGAGATAGATTTAAAAAAAAACTAAAATTAGGAGTCCTGTAAAGTAAATGCTTTAAGAAAACCATAGACTGTTCTCTTCCTCTTCTTTCAACAGAAAGAATTGAGACTCTTGCTTTCCAATTGCATCTGTAGCTTATGGTTTTTTTTATTCAGTTAATTGAATCTTAAATTTTACTCCATCCTTAGCTGAAATCCATGAAAGAAAAAGTTTTAATATATTGAAAATAATTTTAAGACACTTAAAATAAACATACCCCTGTTAGGTGCAGGACAGGCTGAGTAAGTTGTCTGCAGGACATGCCAAACATGCTTCAGCATGACTTGGCTTCTCAAACCCTCTGTCTGGTTCTTTATCACCTGTTTGCTGCAAGCCCAAACGCCCAAGCTCCCGCTCAAGACTGAGTGCTTCACCCTCCTGCTCAAGGCTGAACTCTTTACCCCCCTTGTGCCAACAAGCAGCTTGCAGACCCAGAGACCCCATTAGATTTGGGCTATAAAAACTTTCTCCTGTAGGGACCCTCTCTCTTGCTCTCTCTCTCTCTTGCTCTCTCCCTCTCCATCTCTCCTCTCTCTTCTTTCCTCTCTCTCTTTCTTCTCCTCCTTCTTCTCCTCCTCCTCCTCCTTCTCCTCCTCTTCCTCCTCCTCCTCCTCCTCCTCCTCCTCCTCCTCCTCCTCCTCCTCCTCCTCCTTCTTCTTCTTCTTCTTCTTCTTCTTCTTCTTCTTCTTCTTCTTCTTCTTCTTCTTCTCTCTTTTCTCCTCTGTTGCACTACTGCAATAAAGATCTCTTGGTCGCTCTGAGTGTTGTGGTCACTTTCTTTTCAACCCCCATATACCACCATTCAAATTTTGTTTTGTTCTCCCTCTCCCCAAGGACCTTGTGGGAGCAGAGACTGTGGACCAGTCCATCCCAAGCTAGTCCAAGTGCAGGGAAGAGGAGGGGCCTCCTCTCCTAACTGGCATCACCCCCTGGGGCACCAGGGGAGCCTGTCCTGTCCAGTGATGGGTCTTGCTGGTAGGAGGTGCCCAGCAGTGCAGACCCCCCTCCACGTTCTGCTTTGTCTTCATGCCTGTAGGTGACGTGCCGCCTTCTGGCTCCACAGGGAACTCAGCCAAGTCCCCAAAGAGTTTCTCCTCTCCCTGGGGCCTGGTGACTCCTCTTGGAAAGTCCTGCTGCTACCGACTCCACTCTGGGGTTGCACAAAGAGGTGCCCGATTTCCCAGGGTAGAGGAAGGGGCTGGACATGGGAGAAGATGAGGAAGACTCCTCCCAGATGTCTCCTTGCAGGTGGGGCAGGTAGGAGAGGGTGGGGAGACCCCACAGGCTCCCTTCCCACTTGGTCTGTGCTCCAGGGTGGCCGCAGCCAGGGAAGACAACACCTGTGTTTCCTTCCTCCAAGGAGCCACTAGGACCCTCGTCTTTGCCCAGCTTCTGTCTCTGCCACCACACAAGACAGCCAAGAATGACACAAGGTAAAAGGCAGGACAGTTTTATCACCTCTACTCATTGTCACCACTGTCCCTAACTCAAGCAGGGATGATCTGCCTCTGTCCTGGAGACAGGACGCTCCACGCCCAGCCTCACCCAGCAGGACTCCTCCTCCTTCCACCCATGAGCAAGTGATGCCCACCGCTCTGCTCCTCTGGAGGGGCTTGGTTTCAGGTGGGCATTTCTCTAAACACATATGGCAGGGCTACTTTGCTATTTTAAGTTTGACAACATTGGAAATTTCCATCACATTTATATTTTTTTCTCTTTTGGAAACTGATAATCTTTTTACCTTTCCAGTAATGATAACAAGCTGCATTTTAAAATATCTTTATCAACATATCATTTTTAAAAAAAGAAAGAAAAATAGGTCAGTATTATAAGGCAGTGTGCATATATCAAAAATCATGATGTTCCTTAGGTGGGAAGATGAGGAACAAACCTGCAGCTTTCATTTCCCTGCCTTGCACCTAACAATCACCCAGGGCTCTGGTTCCCACCTGGGCAGGACCCACCTGCTGTCCCCAAGCTCACAAGCACAGTGCAGGGTGGTACAGTGACCCCCCATTGTTCTTGAGATAATGGACACTTGGGGAGGGGTCTAGCCCCAGACCAGAGAGCTGGCAATAAGTGGTCAGATGTCAGAACATGGATTTTCCTGAAAGACAGAGGGGAGGGGGCTGGCAAGGGAGAGAGGCCAGCCAAACCCCGGAACCCCTCCCGGAACTCATCCCAGACAGACGGACACTCGCATCCCACGCCTGAGCGTCCCTGCTACCTTGCACCACCGGCGGCCTCCTCTTCCAGAGGATGTAGGATGTCTGACTTTCTGGTTGTCTCTTCAACATGATTTCTGTGCAGATTTAAGTCCATGCTGTGCTCATCCTGGGGCATAAGCTAAAGGAGTTTATTGAAATCAACTTAGTAAATATCTTAGTTAATGGAAACCAAAATAAGCCCCATTGGGTCCCTTCTCTCTAACCTTGAAATTTCAAAGACTGACAACACCCTCCGAAATGATGCTCTCTCCACTGGCGTGATTTTTGAAAGCAGTGCTTTCCTTCTTTTTATGATATCCCACCTGCAAATCACACATGCTCGTCTCCTTTTATTTCCTAAGAAGTCAAAATCTTCCAAATGACTGTAAATAACCCATGCTATAAACAAATGGTGCCTTTCATTTTTTGCCTCCAATAAATATTTCTTGACTAACAATGTCACTGATTTGTCTTTTTAATTTGTCAAATTTATTAGTTTAATAAATTTAGCTTGCACCAGGGTCTGGAGGTGCTATGGGTGACCAGGGAATGATTTCTCCCTTTTTAACCCAATGTCAATTTTGGAGATATACATGAAGCTATTATTTGTCCTCAGCAAAATAGCAGCTCAGGGCCAAATCAAAAAGGGTGCATCATTAACTTCAAAATATCAGGATATTGTGCACAAAAATGCATTTTCCTCTTCATTTTAAAGACATAAGACTCACCCAGACTGAGCCCCTTCACTCCTGAGATGTCTCCGAAGCCAGGTTTTAGGTGTCAGCACTGACGGGGCCACAGGTGGGTGGAACTGGTGAGCCACACTGAGCTTTATGGATTGAAATAATTTCAAGCTCCATTAAATAACTATTCATCTTTGCTTGGTAATGTGCAGATTATTCTGGCTAAATACATCTGTTACCAGGAACTGGTATGCTTCAAAAATTCTGTGTACAAGAGCCAGATGAGACCTTCTCTTTATTGTGAGGATTTTAAATTTGTTGGGGGAAAATATGGTTCTGTGGCTAAGAATGATGTAAATCCTGATATTTTAACTTTAAGCAAGATGCTGAGCTATTGCAATATTCAATTATCTAAATGCGACAATGTTACAAGGCAAATATTCCCAGGTCTGACATATTAATCTACTTGACATTTGACAAATTACACTGTATTTTTATAGAGTTGTAGCCCTTTGAGAAGGCCAGGATGCCTGTCATTCAGCCTGGCCCCTGTCTGCCCTGACTACCTCCATTAATGCACTTATTATTGATATAAAGGAGACACATTTAAATGCTTCAAAAAGAGAAAGCACCTGCAGCCTTCAAAAGAGACTGCTCAAGGTCAGAGATGTGCAAATAAGGAGAAATCTGCTGCACCTTTTACTCTGCCTTGAATAGATGGACTCAGGGACATGCACAGAATTGGTGTATAGTCAATAAAATTCCAGCCTGTGGTTGCTTCTCAGCTAGGTCTTCTCTTTTAATCTACCCTTATGACAACAGAGGAGTAAAGGTAATGTGTCCCATGCTGGGCCTCCACAGAGCCACCTGTATACTACACATCAAAGCCTCTGTCTCGGCTCCCAAGTGGAGCACAGCTAGGAGTGCATCTGTGATCTGTCATCATAGTATATACAGAAACAGCTAACCGTATGGCATGTTCAGCGTGGTTGGGCCTGACCCCATCAACTGAACACCGCTCATCCAATTACACTCCAGAAAACCCCAGGAAATGCTGCTCTTATTACCCTTGCTACTGATTAACCCATTACTTTGACTACTCATTTCACCAAATGAGGCTACAAGAAGTTAATTTTCTCCAAATCAAATAGTGTATGATTTTAGATCTAGGGAACTAAGCATGTGTAGTACCTGGGTCCCCATTACTAGCCGTGTCTGGGAGACACAGTGAATGTCCCCCTGTCAGGCCTTGTTACAGTGGCAGTCTCAGCCACCATTCAACTTCAGCTGCATGAGAAATATCTGAGAATCTGGGAAGCTGAGCACAGGCAGCAAAGAACCAAGATGGAGAGCATAGGGTCATTCTTGGCCACTAACCTTTGAGCAACTAGGTGTAACTAGAAACTGCTAGCATCCCAGTTTTGAGAGGAGGCTGTGGAGAGTAGATTTGTCCAGCATCAGAGAGTCACTAAAGGAAGAGGCAGGGAACAACTCCAGGCTCCTCCCATCCAACTGCCCTTCTTCTTCATCATAAGTAGCATCTAGGCTACTTATCCTCACGAAACATTTGCATATCCTCTCTCAAATGCAAGCCATGTACCTTAAAGACTGTCAGCCATGAAGCATGTAACATGGGCAGGTACATGAAACATACACATACACATGCATTTTGAAATGTGGTCCTGTTAACCCATCCTTATAATTCATTTTTATCATGTTTGTTTGTTCAAGAAACTATAAAATCAGCTCAGTGACTTCCCTCCATCAGTCTCCAACCAGCTCCCTGGTTTAAACTAACTTGGAAAACCCCCGTGCATCACAGCTGCTTTGATCTTCAAACAAAGGCCACGCCTCTTTACTCACAGAATAAAGGATGAATGGTGCACCGTGAAGTGACAAAGAGCACAGACCAGCCGGACGGCCTGCTCCACATCCAGGAGCTATGGCTCTGCCTCTGAGACTTTAGGCATGTTCTGTTTTTTTTGTAGCATCAACTACATGGAGATATCATTCACTAAGTCTTCCCTCTTAAGGTGCACATGTCAGTGGTGTTTAGCAGGCACAGAGTTGCACAATGAGCAGTACTCATGACAGATGGTTTTCATAGCTCCCCCAAAACCCTGTGCCCATCAGCAGCCACGTCCATGCCCTGCTCCCCAAGCCCTGCCACCACTAACCTGTGCTCTGTCTCTGTAGATGTGGGTATTTGAGGATTTTAATTAAGTATAGGAATATAACCTTTATAACTATGTGTGGCTTCTTCTCCTCAACATGATATTTTCAAGGTCCATCTATAATGAAGCAGGTATCAGGACTTCATTCCTTTAGATGGATAAGTGATATTCCATTGAATGTATGCCTAGGTGGTGCACTATTTACGCAGGGTTAGCAGGCAGGCATATTCCCGAGATGGCCCTGCCGGGTAGGGTGTGTTTCTCACTTTTTCCCTGCCTCTAGGGTAGCTTACTTCATAAGGTTGTGGGAACATCAAGTGACTTAAATCTATAGGAAGAGTTTAGGACATTTTTTCCACAACAATCAATCAATCTTGAACTGGGTCCTTGCACCACGGCCTGCCTTTTCCATCCCTTCATGTTCTCCCAGTGACTTCCTATCATCACAGGCTGCGAGGGCCGCCCAGTGACCCCTTGAACTCTCAAGCTGTCCCTTGTCTCCAGGTTTTGTTGTTTTCCCTTAGCCTGACACTCTTTCTCCCTGCTCTGTCCTTGGCTGGACTTTCTGATCCTTTAGGATGCAGGCTAAATGTCTTCCTGATGGGCCGTGCCCCAAAACCCTGTGGAACACGGTCTCCTCTTCCTGCTCACTGGCAGGTTCCCAGTGGTCTCTGTGACACCATGTAAGGTCCTCTCTCCTGCCGATCCCCACCCACCCCACTGCAGCAGAGGCCCTGGGTTCCAGAACATAAAGCCTCCATCACTACTGCCTCCCTCATCGAGGAGGAGGCGTGTCTGTGCTCAAGAAATATTGGTTGAATTAGTAAGTTAGTGGGAAAAAAAATACTCCGAGTGACTATATAAAACTCTGTTGGATGTAAGTTCTTCTTTTCCAAGTTATTTCACATTTGCTATTATTTTTATGTTAACTCTCATTTCCACCTATTAAAATATATTTTGGCTGTATTCATGCTGATAGTCTTACAGGCTATCACATAGACTTGGGGAGTGCACCCCACTCACGTTAGTGACTCAGGAAGAGGCACAAAAAATAAAGAGTGCAAAACCATGCAACATGGCTGAGGGAAGCCATTAGCCCTGGGACAAGGTGGCCCTGAGACCTAAAATCTCATCACAGCTCAGGAAGTATCAGGTGTACCCACCAGGCCCACTGGGGTTCTGAGAGAGAAGGGAGGCGGCCACCCTAGGAAGGCGAGGCCTTACTGATTACACCTTCACCTCCAGGCTGACTCTGTAGTTCTGAGCACATCTGCCCTTGCCAGCTAATGAAGCCCAAAGTGCATGAATTTCAGAAAAGATTCTACAATGAACCCCACCTGTAAAACCTGTGCTTGCATTAAGAAGTTTAGATGGGTATAAAACAGCTCCAATTGGCTTAGGCAGGAAAATGATTATTAACTCATGAAAATTAAAAATCTAAGGAAGTTCTGGAATTCAGTATGATTGTGGCCAGGCACTTGGGCAATGTCACCCGACACTCCTCCATTCCTTTTTCTCATTTCTTTCTGGATGAGCACTGTTCTGGGTAGTGGGCACATGGCAATGAGCAGCCCCTCATCAAAAAGCTGATGTTCCCACTGGGCCAGAGTGGGGCTGAGATTTTCCACTGTGCTGTTCTCCCTGTTGGCTTAACTTTTTTTTTTTAAACCAGGGATCAAACCCAGGAGCACTTAACCAATGAGCCATAGCCCCATCACTAAGATGCTTAGGGCCTGGCTAAATTGCTGAGGCTGGCCTCAAACTTGTGAACCTCCTGCCTCAGCCTCCTGAGCCACTGGGATTATAGGCATGCAGCACTGTGCCTAGCTTTCTTAAGTAAAGTCTTCTCCACAAGATTTCAAGAAATGTCAGGCTATGTCTCCCTGAGAAAAAAGGGTCTGTTTTGTCTCCACACAGATTCTGAGCATGCCTGACAGATGATGAGGCTGGGTACATTCCCCTCCCCAAGCTGGTTATGGTGGCCAGGAGGATGGATAATATTTAATTATTATAACTGGATATCATTTAATTATTAAATATTATTATTAATAATCAAATATCATATACTAATAATTTGTATTATAATCATTTAAAATATGATTATAATATTATAAGTGATTAATGATGAATAAATACTATTTACATTAGTTTGACACTGCCCTTCAAGTTCAATCATGTCTAAAAGGAAATTTGGTGAGAGGGTTTTTTTCTTATTTGTTTATTCTTTAATAAAAGGGAGAATCATGGGCCACTTTGCAGAGGATTTAGCTCTTCAGTCAGCCTGGCCAGATAGTGCTCCTTAGCTCCTCCTTGTGCTCACACTGGAAAGAGTCAACAATACTTCTAAAAATATCCAGACCTTTCGGTGTCTGTGGATAGGAAGTAAAATACCAAAAAGTACCAAAAAATACCAAAATACCAAAAAAAAAAGACTTGATTTATCAAAAGTAAGAAAAATGCCTAATAAAGGGGTGCTGAAAGCAGAACATCCAACTGGACAAATTTGCACAGAGGAGAAAGAACACGAAGCAGGTGTCCTCAGGTTAGCAAAGCCTCGGGCTCAGCCGAATCCTCTCCCTGTTGGCCAGGCCCAGGACTGCATCTGCGAGGGCTTCTGGAGCCAGCTCCTTCTGTGCTCCTCCTTCTTGGTCATCCTCAGCCCCCACTGGCTGGTGGCTGGGGCCAGGCTCTGGCCTGTCACCACCAGTCACCCCACAGGCTCAGTGGGTGTGGGGGGGGCACCAGTGCAGCTCTCAAGTGTGGTCGCTGGCATCTCAGCTGCCTTGTACTCCTCATGGCTGACCTGGACACATGGCAGATGCAAACCAGGTTCTGATTTACACGTCCCAGCCATCCTCCTTTATGGGAAGGCATTACTTAAAATAAGAGGAACAAAATGACAGGTAAACAGAAGGATGAGTCTTTCAGGATGCTTTGGGAATCACTAAATGAATAAAAGTGTATTTTCAGGAACAAGTCGCAGCCTTGATCTTGTAAAACCTTGGTTTGAAGTATGTTTAAAAGCAAATGGAAATTAAGGAGTTCCCCACAACCTGTGAGGGAAGCCACCTGAACATCTAGATAGAAACACAAGTGTGCACGTGTGCAGACAGGCATGCAGATGGTCCACGTTTTCTGTTGGGCACATCCATCTGACATGCATGTCCATGTTGGAGGTTGAGGACAGAGGCAGGGACAGACATTGGGGGCAAGAACCCAGGAAAACTCCATAAAACTACTTTGGGCCCCTATATTATTTTCATTTCTTCATTATTCATTTTGTCTTTTTGGCCCACACATTGATGACCCTTGAATGAACATCATGGTGAATTTTATTTTTAACAATTTTTCAAGAATGATGTTTGTGTGATGGGTTTCTTGGAATATCTCATTTACCAATGGAGTTTTCTAAAGAATAATTAAATAGTGTATTCTCTGGCAGAAATAGTTTTAAAAGAATATAATTTGGAAAATAAAGGAGGCAAAAAAATTTTTACATGTGTACATGTGACATGTTACATGCAACATGTGGCACAACACCTCAGACCTATTACCTGATTGAGAGGTTTCTGTAATTTTCAAAAAGTTTACACAAATAACTTAGAAGATAAACTGTGAAAACAACACATACAATAAAAGTCTGGAAATAGTGAAATGCCAAAGGCTAAAGTTTATTATACGGTTTTTGATGATTTGGTCTGAGTTACCGAATACTCCAAGATTTCATTTCAAGGCTCAAGTATTTGCCCAGCCACCTGGGACAGTGTTTATAGGAAAGTTTGTAGCAGATAAGAAAACAAATAAAGAGTTCAAGGATTTTATAGCTCACACTCTCATCGACCAGTGGGCTTCTGCTTACCATGTCACTGCAGTAAAGGAGTCAAATGGGGACCTCACAGGAAGGAGATAGTCAGTGTAATTGTCTCCTGGAACACTACAGGTGAGGGATGACCTTGTGGCTTTGTCCTCCCCACTGTGGGCTCCTGGGAGTCCTTGCATACCACACCCCAAGTGGGGCTCCCTTTCCTTCTGTCTTTCCTTTTTCTGGGGTGAGGTCATGGTAGGGAATAGTGGCATTAGGATCAGGGAAACATCAGCTCATTAGTTAACGAACTGTTATTAGTCCCACTGAATCTCATTCAGGTCTTTTGCTCATCTGTGGGTTCATCATAAATCTTAGTGAAGATCTGTGTGAGAGCTCCCACCTCCTTTGTGCTGTGTAATTCTGGAGCTCTTCTTACTGTTGCATTATTAATGAGACAGGACCCTCTTCCAAGGTTCCAGAAGGCGAGCTCCCTGGGCGACGTTTTTCTACAGACAATTTAATCATGCAGTTCACTGGAGGGAAGGGATCACATCTGGTGGTGTGCCAGACCAGGCTCTTTCTGGACTCCTCAGACAGAAGCACCTGCCATAGGCACTGTGCTGGCTGTGAAGCACCAGGGCGGGCATCACCTCCCGGAGTGTTTAACAAGCGGCAAGGTGCTTTTGTGGCAAGAATGAGATCCGATCCAATGTTTAAAAATATTAAATGCCAGGAAAGGCACTGAGATGGGGCAGGTAGAATAGAACAGAATAGAAAGAATAGATAAGAACCAATGGAGTAGAACAGAATGCTTCTGAGCCCTCTGCAGGCGATGAGAGGAATGTAGCTTTGTGGATTTTACTTGAATCATGTGTGCATGCTCATGTAAAATCTATTTCTCTGAATTCTGGTCAAAATATTTGAAATTCACCCCTCTAAAACTTATTCCACATATAGTTAGTATTTATATTGAAAAAGAGGAAAACCCATTCATTAGCATAGAGCCTTAAGACTCAGCATTAAATTACAATATTAATAGAATGTATTCACGCAACACCAGTACACTAGGTCTCAGTGTGTCACGCACCTTACACACCTCACTACTAGGATGACACAGTGATTCTGTGGAGTAGGGACTGTTGCCATCCTCAGCTCATAGCTGAGTGACCTGAAGCCCGAGGAACCTGGTCAGTAGTGGGAGGAGGATTCAGCTGCAGTCTCTATCTCTGTCTGCCTCTTAAACATATATGACATAAAGCTATCCACCCTGTGGTGTCACACTTGACCTCATGAAGATTGAAAGTGATGCTGCTTTTGAACGAAAGAACAGGAAATAGGAATTACTTTCATCATCCTCATTAGCATAATTTTATTTGTTTCCTGGTTTCCCAGGTAAAGGCAACGGATCTCAGAGCAGGTGACGCCAGGCAGCATGGTGGCTCTAGCACATCGTGGCGGCTGTTGTCCTTGTCTTCTTGCACCCCAATATTCCTCAGGGAGAGAAGACCAGCTGAGAGCAGCCTGCGCCCCTGCCACTGTAGGTGACAGCATCATACCACGAGCCAGCAGACCAGCCGTGGGGTACGCAGCCCGCAGAGGGATTGGGGTTCCTGTGGCCAGCAGTCTTCAGTGTTGGGGGTCCACAGCGGCCAGAAGAGACCAAGTCCCCCTCACAGTGCTCAGACTTCAGTGTGAAAAGTCTGATCACGGATCGAATTGTAAATGGACCCGGGCTGAAATGGCAGGCAGTGGTTTTACTCTGAAAGAAAGGAGGAAGAGAGGAGGCTGGAGAGGGGATGACCTGGCTGGTGGAGCCAATGTGTGAGGTGCAGTCCAAGCAAGGGTTCTAATTACTTCTAGCTCTTTCTTAAATGAACGGAAGCCACCAATCGCAGGTAAAACGATCACAGGCTGATAGACACAGATCCCTGGTCCTGGCTGTTTGCAGTGCATCCCGTGGACACCCACCATGAGGCTGTCCTGAAAACCTGGGAGACAGGCACCAAGGAGAGGGCCCCAGGGAGTTCTAGGTCCCAAGGTGCACCAGGTGCTTCTAAGTTCTTCACTGGATTTAACAGATATGGTATTAAACCAGATAATGAAGTAGAAAAATAAGTATTCTCATCTAACAGAAAAACAAATGAATAAAAGGAGACAGAGCTACATTCCAACTAACTAGCAAATAGGAAAATTCTGCCTTAACTTAGTACTCAAATAGACAGTTCAGGAATGTAATATTTTAAAATACCCATAACTTGTAACTCTATACAGACTGAATTACAGGTTTTACTTTTTAATGTAGTGAAACTGAAGTAGATGTATCTAGCCTGCACAGGTTAGAGGTGTCTAATCTCAAGTCCATTTCACCCTCTGGAATCTGTATATTTTTTCATTTTATACTCACTGAGTTTTTAAAGAGCTTTTAAAGGAGTTTTTAAGGCAATAAGCTGCATATATTTCACCCACTAAAGTGTACAGTTTGAAAAAATGTGATGTGCATATGCATCCATAACCGCATCAAAATTATCACATCCTTCACCATTCCTCACAACCACTTATGATCCATCTGTCCCTCCATATCTGTCCCTAAGAAAGCACAGATATGTTCTCTATAGGTGAAAACTGAGCTTTCTATAAACTAATATAAATGGAAATGTATCGGAGGTTTTCCTTTTTTTCTAGCTTCTTTCACTCAGTATAGTAACTTTGAGATGCATCCACATCGTTGAGTGTGTGGACAGTCTGAGCAGTGTTTAATTATGAAGGTACTCCACAAAGCATTCATCTGTTCACCCACTGGGGGTCATTAGACTATTTCAAATAAAACCTTTTACCTTCTACCTTCCTTTAATGTGAAAGTTACATCAACTACAGTTAAAGTGAGTTTGTTTTAAATAGCACAGAATCAGGTCTTTACAAAAAAAAAAAAAGTCTACTATACCAACTTCTCCTTTGAATTGATGTATTTAGACCATTTACATTTAATGTAATTGTTAACATTTATGCTTATATCTGCCATTTTACCTTATTTTATTGTTTTCTCACTATTCTTTCTAGTTTTTAATTCTGTTTACATGTTTTTTCTTTCCTATAGATTTTTACAATTCCCTTTTATCTATAGTGTTTTTTGAAAGTATATGATTTTAGTTACTTTGTGTGCCTGTATCTATACAAGCAGGAATACACACACACACACATGCACACAAACACACACACACACACACACACACATCACAGTATATTTTGCCATATTTTACTAGTTTGAATAGAATGTAGAATTCTTAAATCCCTCTACTCATTGTCTAGCATACTTCCTCTGTATACCTTGAGAACCACATGAGACAGTTCAATAATTTTTCTTCAATGTTCAAATATAATTTAGAAAACTCAAGAGAAGGGACGTGCACTGTATCTGCCTATGATTTTACCCAGTCTGCTGGTCTTTTTCCCCCTGTGGTTCTGCAAGGTTCCTTCTTTTGCCATTTCTTTTCTGCTTAGAGAACTTCCTTTAGCTCTTGTCTCAGGATAATTTCACTGGTGAAGAATGCATCTTGTTGTTCTTATCTAAGAACGTGTGGACTTTCCCTTTGACTGTGAAGGTTATTTTTTCTGGGTAAAGATCACTGAGTAGTGATTTTTCTTCAGGACGTAAAAATGCTGTGCCACTTTCTTCTGGCTTTGGTGGCTTCCGAAGAGAAATCTGCCACCATTCAAATGGTTCTTCCCAGAGGTAAAGTGATTTTCCTCTCACCCTTTTCTAGATTTTCTTTCTTTTCATTCTGTTGAGTTCTCATAAATCTGAGTACTGTTATCTTGCAGTGTATTTATTTGATTTTTATCCTCCTTGGGGCTTTCTCTTCCTCTTGAGTCTAAAGTTTTATGTTTTGTTTTTCCAAATTTGGAGGAATTTCAGCCATTATTTATTTGAATGCTTTCAAAACTCCATCCTCTTTCTGATTTCTATCTGACATGGGATATTAGATATTCTATTACTGGTTCCTGAACATGGATCTTTTTTTTCAGTCTGTTTTATCTTCTCTGAGCTCTGTTCAGATTGGGTCATTTCTACTGTTCTAGCCTCAATTTCAATGATCCTTTTCCTGTCCCCTCTATTCTGCTACTGAATGCATCTCTTACTTTATTTTTGCCAATTTTTTTTTTTAATTTTTTGGTCCTAAAGTTTATTTGGTTCTTCTTTATATCTTCCACCTTTTGCTTGTTTTAAGCACATTCATAATTGGTCTCTGAAGTGTTTTCACAATGCCAACTTTAAGATCCTGGTCAGAGAATTCTCATATCTGTGCCATCTTGCCAGTGGTATCTGCCTCTTCTCATTCAAGTGGAGATTTTCCTGATTCTGATGTGACACGTGATTTTCAACTGAAACCTGGATACATTTGTTATTGTGCTAAAGACATTGCTTAATTCCTCTATTTCTGTTGGTTGCATTGGTATCACTCTTGTGGGAGATGAGAGGCACAGCCCATTTCTACCTGATGGAGGAGGAAGTCCAGCTTTCTTACTGCAACCTCATCACTGAGCAGGGTTCAAGCTGCCCACTGCACTTTCACTAGTAACACCCTCAACTGAGGGGCAGAGGTGCCTATTATAGCTTCACAAGCCCCCAGTGGTGCTGTGCTGTGGGATGGTGTTGTCATTTCTGAGCAGGGGTATATTGCTCCCACCCCACCAGCTGGGTCTGACACCAACTCACTGGGAAGGGAAAGGTGCCTTGTTACCTCCAGACAGGGGGAAAGTCAGACACTCAGATGGTCTGCATTGACACTGTGGGATTACAGGCTCTTGTTACCACTAAGTAGGATGAGAGCCTCAGCTTCCCTGTGACTTACCCATGGACAACACAATTGGGCTACTTCATCATGGACTGGTGAGAGTAGAAGTCTAGGCTTCCCACTCAGATTTAGCTGCTAAAGCCACAGTTTTCTGTATAGTGACCAGAGTTAAAAGGTTTTGACTTGTTAAGCCTCCCATTCCTGTCTTTTGGTGGGATGGAGCAGGTTATGGGGGAGTTCTCTTTCTTTGTGCCTGTTGGTGTTTCCATGCGGCCAGTCTCTCCAGCACCCAGTTCAGCATACAGAAGGCAGAGAGAAATCCCCATGAACTCACCTCATGCTATTCCTTGGGTCTTCCAGTCCCTAGCTGGTCTCTTTTATCTTCTGTTTTCTTCTCTTTGTGTTTTTCTACATTCACTTTTCTAACTAAGAGGAATAAGGAAGTACATCTATCTAGCACTCTCAAGTGGAATTTGTCTATCCCCTTTTAATGTACTCACTCTTTACAGTTATAAGTGACTAAAATAATTTTAATTACAACCCAAATCTCTAATTCATAAATTAGAGAAAGGGAAAAGTTGTAAATAAGAGACCTCAGCAAAAATAAAGGAAGGAAGGAAAGAAGGAAAAGAAGGAAGGAAGTGATTGCATATGGAATCACAAAGGAAGCTTCCCATCTGGGATGGGGATTTGGGAGTCTTCATTCCATGGAACAACAGAGCTACTGGTTAAAATGCTATCTGCTGCCTTTGAGAACATGGTCCACAAGCCCTCGGTGGTTAAGCTTGAAGGGCATAATATTTAACCATCAGGATATGAGCATTCCCAGTCCCTCTGGCAGCTTTAACAATGGACCACACACTGCAGACACAGGCATGGCCCAAGGTTTTTGTCTGGGCACAAGAGGCGCACGAATGTCCATCAGTAACTCTGGAAGTCACATTGAGCTGTACCTGGAGTGTGGGCCACCTGGAGTCTCCTGTCACCATGCCCCAAGCCACTGCAGTGGCTTAATTCACCCCAATACATCAACCTCTAAAATCCATGGCTATCAAGGAAAATGGACATCCTGAGCAGATGGAATAGGAATACTTGGGAAGAACAAGGTGAATGTGTGGATGCACATTTTAGTTTGAGATGTCCTTGGCCACCCACCCACGGGCCCTGGCATCTCTGCTCATGCAGCGAGTGGCTTTGTGTAGACGATGTGTTTGTGCATCCTCCCTTGTTTCCCCTCCTGACTTCTTGTGTCCCCGGAGCTGTCATTTGTTCTCACTCCTGAGTTTTCAGCGATGCACATTTCATTCCCTCGCATCTCCTGACCACACTTCTGGGAAGCCCACTGGACCCCACGTAATGAAACACCCTCGGGTGGTAAAAGACTGGTCTGAAGCTATCACCGTCCACCCGTGTGCCCAGCCACTCACCCACACCAACATGGGGCTCACGGTCTGCACCCATCGTTTTCTCTACTTTCTACTGTCTTGTGAATAGATTGTCCCTATTGTACAAAGAGCAAGAGCTAACGGATCTTAATAAATTACCGGTGGTCACAAAACCAGTGAGAGGCAGCACTGAGAGCGGCGTCGGCAGCCATCCAACACCCTAGCCCGTGCTTCTGGCCACGGTCCCCACTCTCCTAAAGCACGCTCTCTGCACGCCCTTTACTTTCTTGCTCTTCTGTGTTTCTTATGAAAGCTCATGGTGCAAAGTCAGTTTCAACTAAAAGATAAATTTAAAGTGGAGCTATCAACCCCACAGAAACAGGCAATAGCTTAAATACTAAGAATCCAGAACTTCAAACTGTCCTAGAAAAAAAACAAGTAACCACAGATGTAGATAAACAAACAACATAACAGAGGGTCCAGGGTCCTGGCTGTGGATTCAGGTGGACCTGGGCTGGAACCCAGCCCTGCCCCTTGCTGGCTGTGTGACTAACAGCTTCTTATTTATTTATTTATTTATTTATTTATTTTATTGGTTGTTCAAAACATTTCAAAGCTCTTGACTTCTTACTCCACATCTCCAAGCCTCAGTTCCCCGGAGGAGCAGGGGAACACAGAGGCCTTGATGGTGTGGGGCCAAGAAGGACTCTGGTACGAAGAGCATCGCAGAGCCAGTGGTGGGTTTAAAAGAATTAATAAGACAGAGCTGCTCTCAGGATTATTGTGCCAGGATAAAGAAATCCAGAGAGTTTAACTAAACACAGCCAAGAGCTTCCTTCAACAGACCTTCAAAGGGCTCAAAATAAATGCAGAGCAACCAGTGGCCCTGGGGCAGCCAGAGGTGAAGACAAAGAGGAAGCACTCAGGTAGGTGATAATGAGCACCACAGGAGCACAGGTGGCAGCAGGGAGGTCAGGGGGGCTTGGGCTCTTGTCCCTAGGGACCAGCAGGTCAGCACTGACCTGCAGTCACCAGTGTGCACTTTCCACAGAGGGTCCTGATGGTGGCACTGGAGCAGAAAGGGATTCTACTTCCTCCCTCCAGGGGCGAATCCAGACACAGAGCACATCCTGGACCCCATTCCCGGCCACAGCAGCCATGAAATGTGCTCCAGCAGGACTGAGTCTGGTTAGCCTCTGTGTGCTCCTGAGTCTGGGGGTGACCAAAGCAGACCCTCCCTCCCATGCTTGAGAGGTTCCCAGAAATAAAGACTGCACCACACCTGGCCAGCTCTGGCCCAGGTGATCACTCCATTGGTCCAACCATCACAGCTAGTTCTGCTATCAATACTACCAAAAGCACATTCAGTGCTATGCAAATTTGCAAAATAGGGCACTAATGAAATCAAAGCCACACATAAACAGTAAATATTTTGCAGGCATTAGATGATGTTTATGAAGAATTTGGACTAATATGGTAAATATTTATGTTTTTAGTTGAGTGAAGAAAAACAGAATACAAAGTAGTACATAAAATATGTTAAAGAGGAAATATAAAAATGTGCAGAAAAAATAGACTGACATATTCATAAGCTTCACTTTCATTTGGATATTTTCCTTTATTTTGCTGTATGTTGTTTTCTGCATTTTGGGGAAAGTTCCTATGATTAGTATCATTATATATTGATTAAGGGAATTTATATTCTGAAAAGAAAAAAAGACTCTAGTTTCTAGCCATATCTACATGATGAAGAATGCAGCCACATGGGGACATTGTGGCCTTTGAAATATTTTTCCCAGGAATGTGAGGAACTCATTAGTACAAGGTGCCATATGCACAACTCTGACATTAGGCTGAAGGATAAGCATCCCAGGCGCAAGTCCAATGTCTCCCCAAGGTCATTCTGAAGAATCAGGGACAAGATATCTACATAAACATACTTTGATGACACCATTATACAAGTAACAGGGCTTTAGAGAGGAGCCATGGCATAAATCATTTGCAGTCAGCATTTTTAAACAGAAAAAAAAAATGAGTAGCATGCAGCTACTGACAAATGTATATCAAGAATTACCCCTTCTCCTCTATGGCACTGATTTTACCCAAGTCACATCTCAGCTCCAATAAGCAAGACTAATGGAGAGAGAGCAGAGGACAGAGCCCCAGTCCTCAGTTTAGAGAAACAAACTAAGAGTGTCTCTCACCCCTTAGCAGAGACAGAGGCTACCAGTCCACAGACCACAGTGGTAATTTCAAATTGAGTTACAAACGAGGAGAGCCCTGTAAACCTTTACCACACACCTTCCTTCAGGGGGTGGAGAAGAAATGTCGATCACACATACATAAAATCCCAGACCAGTTTGATTTGTGACTACTTGATGCTGGAGTTTGCACTTCTGAGCAATGAATGAGACTATGTTCGCCACCAAGAGTAGCTGTATTGGCAGCGTTATCTCAGATTAACAAAGGCCATCCCTGGGATAGGGGACAGGCACATGGGTGGTGGGAACATTAAGTTGGGGAGTGGTTCTTTAGACCTGGCCCACCCTGCTGACCCCCATGTGCTTTCACTGTTGAGAAGCAATTTACCTGCAGCCCTGCCTGCGGAAATCCACAGGCCGTGTCCCATTCCTCACCAAACCACCTGTTATCTGCAGGAGAGATGGAGGCTCTGAAATGCTAATATGGAGAACACTAGTTCCCCTGGAGGGTGGCAACTTTTGTGACCCTTGCACCAACCAGATCCTGGAACTCGGGAAGATAAGGATAATTTCCTTTAACCATAAAAATCTGCAAGATTCCAAGTGACCTAGAGGTGATTTAGCCGTGGGGACTCGAAAGTCTGATGTCATCCTGCTGTCAGTAAAAAGTCAAGAGCTAAACCTCAGTAGGACCCTCTGGAAATGTCCCTAGCCCCTAGTAAAGCTAGAGGGCAGCAGAGGCATGCTGTCCCTCTCCTCTCAGAGAGGACCCACTGTCCCCCTTGAGAGTGTCCCTTTTCCCTTTTCCTGTTCTATCTAATGAACTCTTGCATTTTACTCTGAGGGACATATCTGCAATCTTTCTGACTTGATCACGAGAATCAGGTTTGAAGGGGGCCGTCATGCTGCCCTCGTCTCCCAGAAGGCCCAGCCCTGTCCTGTAATCCCTGGAGCTGGAAGGCAAGCTCTGGCTGAAGCTGTGAAACAGGAGGATCAGAGCTTTGGGTGCCTAGCTCCTGGGGGTGGCTGGCGAGCACAGAGTTGGGGATTGGACCTGCACCAGGGAGGCAGCAATATGAGGTGGAAATGATCACCCAGTTTCACAGACAGAAAACCCGAACCTTAATGTAGTCACTCAATAATAGTACAGCAATCAAAATCAGGTTATAATCCAGGTTATCTCAATCTAAAGCTCTTACCTGCAAGTACAAGACATGTCTAGACCTCTTCTGAAATATGGCTTTTACGTCAAAACCTAATAATCACCATTTCTGCATGGGCTTCCCCAACTGGAAGCCACATTCCAAACATTAGTTCTCTGGGTTTGAGTTGATAGAGCTGAGCAGACTCGTCGGGGAGATCTAGCCGTTTTCTTACAGACCAAGTTCTGTGGGTGAAGGTGTAGCAGGCCCATGTTCCCCCTCTGCCCACAGGGCCAACAGGGGTGGGAGCTCCCAGCCACCTGCCAACCATGGGTGCTTCGCAGTCCCTGGACCCTGCAGCAGGAGTCCTCCACGCTGCCAAATGTAGAGTGTGAGAGGCCGACCTGAAAAACCCCACAGGACTGTGGGAGCTATGTCACTAACCAACCTCCATCCAAGGAGCAACATGGGAAACTGCACTGCAGGCAATGGGCCTTCTTATTTCCACATCCCAGGGAAGAAATATATTCTCTATATTTGTGTTATCTCTTAAGCTTTGTCTATATCATCACTTCAGACCATATTTTATTTAGCACAAGCAATGAACTTGGCTATGGTTTTGGTGTTGTTGCCATTTAGTGCAGGCTAATTGGTCAGCGTTCTGTAACCACCACCAGAATTCCAAGAGGTTGTTACCTCTACTGGTTTCGGGACCTGCAAATCCAGCCATGAAGAAAACACCATCACGCAAAATGCAGGACAGTGAAGGGCGCAGCCTCTTGGATGAGAGAGACCCAACGCCACGTGGTGAGGAACCGAAGCTCATTGGCCCTGACTTCAACAGTGGACGTTCAGAAGGCCTGTCTTTACCCAGCACGTGTAATGAGCAGTGCAGATAAGAGGGTGGTAGGGGTTCAGTGGCTCTAGTGTGATTGACAAGGAGGTAAGGACATGGCAGCAGGAGGGTGGGGACATACACAGCATTCCTGAACAGAGAGCAAAAAATCATGCATTTTATCCCCCCACCCCACCCCACCTCAGTCCGCACTTGCACGGTCTCTCTCTCTCTCTCTCTCTCTCTCTCTCTCTCTCTCTCTCTCTCTCTCTGTTCTTATTCACTCATAACCAACAGCGCTTGGCAAACATACCCTCTCCATGAAGGAAGGTTTATCCACAGGTGGGACACTCCATTCTTCTCCTCACCCTGTGCCCAGCTCTGAGCATGGACATTTACTGCTCATCTAATTCTTCCAATAAAACCACAGAGCAAGAAATTCCATTATGGTGGGTGTCTTAGCTTCCTGGGGTCTCTATTTAATACAAGAAATTCCTGCTATCCAAGCAGACAAAACGCACATGTTGAAGTCAAGGATTCGGCACACTTTGCACAATTCATACCTGCTTTTCTGATTGGTGTGTCAATATCCTGGGGTACCGCTGGGCCTCATGCCCTGCCGTCAGCACCCCATAACAACCACTTCCCATCACCAGTCACACCCCTGGTCATCTCCACGGGCAAAGAGCCACATGCTCACAGAGGGGGCCTCTATCAGAGAAGCATGCTAATGAGGGGGGTGAAAGCTGGAGCCACAGTGAGCTACTGTATCATAAATGAGGACAAATTACATTGTTAATGCTATTTACAATTTCACATGGCATGGAGCCTTGTAATTATGTCTATTCAAATATTGCATTCAGAGGGCTTTTCAGCAAGGCTTCTGCCCATAGCCAAGATCCATGGAAGCTCAGGCAGGGACCTGTCACTGCAGATTCAGAAGGAAAGATGTGGCCCAGGAGCCTGAGATGGGTTAGTACCTGAGAAGAGATTCTCAAAAGTTCAGAGGCAGCAGGGACTCCCTGTGGCTCAGGAGGCCAAAGTGACCGGTCAGCACACGACTCCTTGGAAGCAAAACCTTGGAAAGAAACAATCACTAAAGTTTTGGCCAGATGTCAACATATGTTTGGAGTTAGGGTCTTTTATATTATGTTTGTAAATATTCTGGTGCATTCATCTAAAAAGACCCATTTTTATACATGACCATTACACCATATTGTGTTCAAAAGGATAATAAATCATCCATATGATATGTAAGCACTCAGGTTTTCCCACATATGTGAGCCTGGTCTCGCATGCCTTTCATACAGGTGTGAGGGTGTTGTATGTCCAGAGAGTGTCACATCAGCCTGGCATTCCACGTGGAACTCAGCACAAGCTGTAATCAGATTCGCCTTCTCCAAACACCTAAAGCTGCCACCTCTCCTCGAGCCTGGTTTCCTGCAGGGTTTAAGCCAAAACCGCTCAACAGACTAAACGAGCCTCACTTTGTTCTAAAAGCTGCATTCAGTTACAATCCAGTGGAAAACTGAAGCACAGACTGAAACAAGCAAAATCACCTTCCATTATAATATAAATAGGCACGAAGATTCTAGCTGCCCTGAAGATGGGTAAGAGTGGCAAACAGGGGCTCGACAATGACCATGGGATTGCCTTGGTGCACAGTTCCCTGGGCCACGTGTACAGCCCCGATGCGGGCTCACAGCACTTCTGATGTGAAATGGGAGCAGCCCCTCCTGAGAGCCCAGCTCTGCTCTGCACCTGGGGGGCTCAGCTGAGTCCCGGCTGGACACAGCGCCTTCCCCGCTTCCTTGATGTCAGCGTGGGCAGCTGCAGGACCCATCGGCCTCCATCTGCTGTGAGAGAAGAGCAAACCCCCCCGCATCTCCTGGGACTGCCCTGCTGCTCAACTCAGCTAGTTTAGATTAGTGCTGCAAAGCCGCCTCCTGGGACCCTGCTGGCACAAGACAAGCCAGTCAGCACTCACCAGGGTGACCCTGGCACCTCTGTTCCTGAAGCCGGCCATGCCCGCTTCTGCCTCAGGGCCCGCCCCCTTGGCCTCTTCCTCCTCAGAGGACAGTGTCCCATGTCCTGCCAGGGGAGCCTGCCCTGCCCCTGCTGTCTCAGGCAGCCCCGTCCCCTACCCCGTCTTTCCATCTCTTCATCCCATCTGTTACCTTCGTCACACTTCATCCCACTGTCACCAAGGACCACTCACATCACTGCACCGGGCATAGGTGTCTCCCCAGGTGCACACAGATGCGTCCTCTCTACCATGTGTGGAGACAGAACCCTAACCCGCCCCTGCTCTAAGGAGGTGGTGTGCCCGGCACTCAGCCCTGGGTCCAGCACCCTGTCCAGCAGGAGGTGGCTGGATGTCACTGACCACAGAGACATGCCCATTGCTCTCCATTCACCCAGAGGTCCTGTGACACTGGTGTGACAGCACCTGGTGTCCTGTCCTATGTACCTGGACTCCTTTGCACCTGCAGGACCCAGGCTGGTGCTTTCAGGAGCAGCCTCCCTCAGCCACCTGGGGTGGAAATGACTGACCACAGGTCCCGAGATGCTGAGTCTCCAGGGCACCCGAGGCTTCTGCTTCCAGGGAACAGTCCTGGTCTGCTTAACCAGGACAGAGATGCTTTGACGCAGCTGTACCTGCACGTGATGCTCCAGGCCCCAAAGGCTCGACCGTCCTGGCCTTGACTCCCTGTGAGAGGCCGGGTTGAGATCAGCAATGCCTCACTCTGGCTGAGCCTCCACCCAGCACAGACGCTAATGCACGAATTAGAATTAATAAACTCTGCACTGATCACACTGATTAATCCCAGCATATGCTCATTACATGGAAATCAGGGGCTGTGTGCCCGCTTCAGGGAACACAAGAGCCTCTTAAACCCAAGCACATGCTGGCACTGTCTATGCCCAATGATGGAACCACTTGGGATTTCCCTTGTGTGTTTTCTTCATGGCTGCAGAGTCTCCGAGGTTTGTGGGCCTCCTTGGGGGTCTCACAGGAGCTGTGTTTAATCAGGCACACCTGCAGCCACAGCAAGATCAAACCTCATCCTGAAAATGTCCCCCCCCAAGTCAATAGGAGACTTTAATCAAGGACAGACAGTGGGAATCACATTATCCAAAAAAGCCAGAGATGGAAGGGTGTGTGTGAGTGTGTGTGTGTGTGTGTGTGTGTGTGTGTGTGTGTGTGTGGACATTGGCCTTAGTAGGCATCATCTGAGTAACTATTAAACATCTCTGCAGATTCCCACTAGCATATAGAGCATCTTTAACACACTTCATTCAGAAGTTTGCAATTATTTTTAGGGCAAAATTCTAGTTTTTCTATAGAAAACTGACTGCTCTAGGAGCTAATACCACCCCCTTTCACAGAGCAGGAAACTGGGGCACAGAGGGCTGGATGCTGCTGACACCCCCCACTGGTAAGGGCCAGCACTGGGGCTCAGACCTGGCCTCTGACTGTGGAGCTGAGCTCTTCCTGGGCTCTGCTCCGGGTCCTGCTTGGTTTTCTAGTTCCCAGGTGACTGGAGGAGTCACCTTTATTCTGGACATTGTGGTGCCCCTAAATTAGGTGGGAGAGATTGTGGGCATCGAGGAGATCAGACTGTAAGGGTGAGGCTATGCATTGTCACATCCTGGGCACCAGAGGCCAGTCATTGGCTCACGTCTCCATGTCTCTGCCTACGCCCACCACTCTGGCTCTCTGTGCCCCTCTCTCTCTGCCAGTTCACTGCCAAGTCGGATAAGCCTTTTCCACTGCCCGTCCACCATGAACCTGTGCAGGCAACGCCTCCCCCTGCTGTCCTTCCACCTGCAGTGCCCCTTCCCATAGGGCCAGCGGATCCTACCATACCTGTGCACCCGCTGGCTCAAAGCTATGCTGGCACAGTGGATGGCACAGTGGATGACATGCCTTGTGTTCTGTCTGTACCTTCTACAAGCAAAGTCTTATCTTCTCAACCAACCTGCAGGCTCTCCAGAGGGCCACTAGTGAATTTTCCACAATTGCTTCCCTGGTATCTGACATGCCTGCCCCAGAGCTAGGTACAGAGTGTGGTACCATGCTCAGCACGGCTGCCACTCCTGGGTGCCCTGCCCACCAAGACACATTATTTGTCACTAGTCCCCATGCTAGTACAGATCTGTTGTCCCCTGCGCTGCTCATAGTTTCAGTTCTTTAGGTTGTCCCCAAGGCTGGTCTGCATGACTTAACCATGGGACCAGGGGAGTCACTCACCTCTTGGCCGCAGGTTGAGAGTGTGGGGCAAGACAGAGTCACGGGTACCCACCTGGGCTCCTCGAGCTTTGTAAAGGGGCGAGGCTCTTTGAACACCCCTCCCAAACTCCAAGCTGCATGGCAGGGTGGGGGGACGTTTAACTCCAGGAGGCCCAAAGGTGGAAAAGGGAACAGAGTGCTGTTTCAGTGAAAATTAAGACCGTTTAAAAACAATTCAATACTCAGAACAAACAGATGTGAGAGTCCAGCTTCCAACTGCCCAGGCCCTGAAACTAGGCGCGTGCAGTCTCCATTCCCAAGCCATGAAGGCAGCCGGGCGCCCTCCCCCAGCATTCTCCCTTCCCCCACACTGAGGATCCTTGTCCCAGCAGAAGAGAAAAGTGACAGGCCCAGTGACCCTGTGGCAGAGGACGAGGGACTGGAACCATAGGTTTTGATCCACACCCTTCGTCTCTGAGCTCTCTGCAGCTGTATGAAAAGCAGGGTCCTTGTCTTCTCTGATAGTTCTGTGCTTGTAGTGGAGTAAATAAGTGGTTCTCAGGAACAAAAAAAAAATGGAAGTAGCTGTTAAATTCCGAATCCCAAAAACTAATAACTGAATATATCTAAGGAACTGTGTCCATGGAAAGATTTGGAGGAGACATAAGAGCTTTTAACCAAGATGATGTTCATCAGAAAATTATTCATTTCCTGAAAATAGAAAGGAAAAGCATCCAACATAGAAAGGAGTTTTGTTCAACTTGGAACATTTTATAGGAAGAACCAGCCAAGAAAAGACTCGCCAATTATAAATTCATGGTCATAGCAACTTATTTGCCCACAATGGAAAATTGTCTGGGTATCTCCCAACAGGTGGATGGCTAACAGCCATGGAATGGCTAACACCATGGAATGCACCTGGGGATTAGAAAGACCTGGAATGTTGCTGCAAACAGCTTGAAATCTCCAGGCAATTATATGGAGTAAAAACTCCAACCCCAAGTAGCCATATATTTTGTGATTTTATATATATATATATATATATATATATATATATATATATATATATAATATTTTCTAACTTAAAAAAATAGACAACAAATGGCTAAGAGGAACTGGGGAAGGCAAGAGCAATGGGGATGGTGGGAGAGAGGTGCTGAATAGGTAAAAGACAGACATGGAGCTTCACATGGCACCAGGTGCCTTCCCGGATGAGGACACTGTGACACACACACACACACACACACACACACACACACACACACACACACACACATGCACACTGAGAGAGAAAATTATTCCTGGCTATCCCTAAGAAAAATAACAAACAAACCCAATCGGAGGGGATTGTGTAGAATACCTGACTAGTATTCCTCAGAACTGTCAGGATCCGGAGTTCAATAGTGGATCTACTTTGATAGAAAGCTGGAGAGTCAGTCCAAGCTAAGAAGCGTGTCCAGAGACAGTCTTACGAGTGCATGTGGTTTCCTGAGCCGGGACAGAAAAGGGACCTTGGGTAAAACCAAGGAAGTCTGAGTAGAGCATGGCCCCAGTTCATGGTAACACCCACGTTGGTTCTTAGTGAGGACAAGATCCATATAGGAACAGAAGCTGTGTGTAAGGGGAGACCAAGTCTGGGGTCCAAGAGGATTCTGAATCATCTCGGCAACTTTTCTGTGAATTCAAAACTACTGTAAAATAAATTAACACATTTTCAAGATTCATCATTTGTTAATTAACTATTAAATAAAACATTTCTCCATCCAGGGGTCACGACCAAGGGCAGGAGCCAATGTTGTCCTCACACAGCTCCCTGAATACCATCTGTAGCCATGGCTGATTTTCAGTTTCCTCCATGGAGATGACAGTTGGTTCCTTTAGGATAAGAGCATGGCCCGGGAAGATTTCCAGTGACACCACCAAGCAGCACTGTTCATCTGGGTTCCAGGACCGTTGGGGTCAGATCTTCCAAGATGGCCTGTGGAAGGTGCTGGGAGTTCTTGTGTGAGCCCTGGTTAGCAAGGAGGAGCAGTGGCCTGAAGCCTTCCTGCACAGAGGCTGCAGGCTATATTTAGCTCCCAAAGCCCTCAACAGCCATCCTCTGGCACTATGTGACATTTGCTAGGGAAGGAAGTGCTATTTTCCTTCCATACCTAGTGGCTCAGGACCTGGAAAGTGGGGAGACACAAACAAAGGGAAGATAGAGGGTGGGGACAGCCCAGCTGGCTTCACTCAAGAGGAGGAGAAAGTCACAGGTTATAATTTTAAATTACCACAACAACAAATCCCAAACATGTCAGGCCCTTGGTAAATGAGTGTCCTTGGAGGGTGCAGGAAACCGCATTTAGATGAAGTGAGGAAACCGTCTGAAATTTTCTGGAAACACAGACTGAAATAAAATTTATTTCTCAAGTCCTGCTCGTTTCCTTGATATATTTGCTTGTTTCTTCCCCAATAAAACAGGACCATTTTTAACAGGCCGTGAATCTTCTTTGGGAATCCATCAGCCCATGGTGAATATCTAAAGTGCTATGAGTAGGAAAATAGGTGTAAGAACCAACTACATGTAACACTGATCTATTGATCTTTAAAACCTTATTATTTTTTGTTCTTGTCTTCATGTGTGTTCTCATATTTATCAGCCAAGGGTCAATTTATTGCAGACAAAAGCAGAAATCCCATGTTTGTGCTGTTAATATCCCCAAATAGGAGAGCCACACTCTATTGTTGAAATAAATTGATAGGAGTCACGTTGCCACTTTCACCTTTCTGTGTCCATTTCCAAGACAAATATGTTGAATCCACTAAATTCAGGAATTTTCTGGGCTTAGGCCAGGGCTTCAAGTTCAAGGAGGAAAGAGAATGTAAATTGAACCATACCCTATTTCTTATTTTCAGAGAATTTTTATTCTAGCTTGAAACAGAGACTACCTCCAAATAATTATATTTGATTTAGCATCCTCTTTTGCTGAGTGCAAACACGTTTGCCAAAAACAATAAGTATTACACATCTATCCTGTGTCAGTGTAGAATAAATCTTAATATTATAATAAAACATTAGTCAAGTTTTGTATTTTATGATTTCTCTGAATTTAATTCATTGTAGTCCTTAAATATCAGCAATAATATTAGCAATAAAAAAATAAAGATTACCAGACAAACCAACAACTTATTAGGTAACATAGCACATTCACGCTGGTCAGAGACTGGACCTAGGTGGACATTCATCAGGGTGTCCTGTGGAATGTGACAGAAGTCACAGAAATGTTTTCTCTTGCAGCCTCTGCTGCCTGACACTATTTGCTCCTGGTTTTGACCCTCAGGAATACCTGGATAATTAACTGCCCCATGGTTTTAAAATACAAACGCCTTTTCTCTGTCGGTTGCTTCTCCCCTGGATCTCCTTTGAGTTTTATGTGAAGCAGCGGCTGTAAGCAATCGTTTCAGTTGTGATTTCCAGTGAAGTGTAATTTATCTGGAGCAGGATGCTGACTTCACATCAGCAGGACAGCATTTTGGAGAGCTGCAATTTCAGAAACGCCAAAATATCCAGAAAGAAGTGAACTCCGGCCCCCTGGGCTGTGGGGCCGGAGCAGTGGTACAGAGCGCCTGAGAGCTGTGGCTTAATAGCTCATCTTGATCCCTAAAGCCACACACACACACGGCAACACAAACCTACCAGGATTTCTGAAAAATACTATTTTTAAAATGTATGGATTCACAGTCCTAATTAATGTTGTTCGCAAAAATAAGAAATTTAACTTTATCTTTTAAGCATAGAAACTACAATGATATTAACTCTTTTACTGTCTTCATTTGCTAATGACAGTAGCTATGTCAATTCTCAGTTGGTTTAATTGATGGGTGATTAATCGTTTCATGCAGGTCACAGAGACCTGGTTTTTCACATGCCTAATCATTCTTTTTTTTTTTTTTAATTTTACCTTTCACCCAAATTAATTGATTCTTTCTTTCTTTCTTTCTTTCTTTCTTTCTTTCTTTCTTTCTTTCTTTCTTTATTATTAGTTGTTCAAAACGTTACAAAGCTCTTGACCTAATAATTCTTTATTGGATGTGAGACACTGTGAATCTTACCTTGTTAACTGGTAGACATTTGTGTACTTGGAAAGATACTCAAGCTTTGTTCTGTTATTCAATTAAGTTATAGAAGCAGTTGGATCCCATTTTTTTGGTTTCTCATTGTGGTTTAATTTTTGGTACCAGGGATTGAACCCAGGGGAACCTAGCCACTGAGCCACATCCCCAGCAAAAATGACAACCAAGACATTTAGTCTTGCTTTGAGGATGGTGTTTGAAGGGCCTCTGCTTTGAGGATGATTTATAAAGGTACTTTTCCCAAAAGATGATTTTGCAGAATTATCCCGGGCTGAGTGGGTGCGTCTTGCCTGCCAGGCCATTGTCTGCCTCAGGCTTGCTGCTCTGTGTTTGGTGTCTCCTGGCATCAGCTGCCTTATGGCCTCTGCTGCCTAGGATTTGTTCTCCTGATAGCTGCTCCTGCAGATTTATTTCCTATTTTTCATTTTTGATTGCCTTGATCAACATGCTGTGTTTCAATGCCTGGCTTACTCTACATGTACAGCATTCTAATGTATGATTTAAAGGGGATGTTTATATTCTGGGCTGGTTTCTGTCTGAATTAATCGAGTAGTAATCTGGTGGGTGGGGAGAAAAGGTGCTTTGATCTGTGGGGTGAGGAAAGTCTGTGACAACTGCTAGAGGCACCTTCTGCCACTCACTCATTAGATTGAGGGATGTGGTTCCATCCATACGTGCCAAGTTGTTTGGGGAGCATGAGAACTGCCTTTGTGGAAATTCCTCACCTGCTGACATCTGCTTCATAATCCAAGCTTGAGGGCCCTTTCCTCTTCCCCTTCAATGCCTAATGCTCACCTTCCCAGGGATCCTGTTATGCCTCTCCTGCTCCAGATCATAGGCAAGTCATCTCTAGCTGCCCTATCCATTCTCACCAATTGATTTATCTGCACAGGGTGAATCCTGAAACCTTACACAGTCTCCATGTGCATGTCATAAGAGGTCAGTCATGCGTGCTCTCTCCATCAGTGGGAAACAACATGGAATCTTCCAGAACTACATGGAGAGGGCAGCACCCCCAGAGCTGGGTGAATGCAGTCTTTGCACTCAGCATTAGCTACACACTAAAAGAACAGGTCTTTTTTGTTAATAGTTAGTAAGACCTGCAGTTATGGCTGCTTGACACATTTTCAGCCAAAATGGATTCATTTTGTCCTTTGTTTGTTCATTCAATTCATATGTATGATGCCTATTTGGGTCCAAACACTGCCCTTTGACATCAGTTTGCAGAAGTTAATGAGAAAGGCTGAAAAAAGCCCTCAGGAAACATGGAATAAAGAGGAATGTATGAGTGTCTAGTAGGTGCTACAACAAATTAACAGAAGTGCAATGGCTTACAACACGGATTTAGTATCTCATAGCTCTGAGAGTCAGCATTAAAATGGGTCAGGGTGTGAACAGGTTCCCTCTGGAGTGAGAATTACCTCCCTTGCTTTGTGCACGTTTTGGAGGTAGCTTCGTTCCTTGGTCAAAACAGTCATCCTCCGTTTCTGTTACCACAGCGTCCTCTCACCTGACTTCTCTTGGCAGGAGTCCCTCTGTGGTTATGCTCTTCATTCCTGGACTCTCTGGGGCTGTCTCTCCCATCTCACAGTCCTTCACTTGCTCTCACCTGCAAACTCCCACATTGTCATAGGTTCTGGGGGACAGAAGGTGGACATCTCCAGGGCAGCTACACAGTGGAAGTTCACAATTCCACCTGCCACAGGAAAGAGCACAGCGTCTGCTGATCTATGGCCATGGGAAGTGCAGGGAAGGAGGGGATCCAGGGGCTCTGAATCCACATGGAAGCTTATGCCAATCCACCCCTTACAATATAGGTTTTGGTGTGAGCTGATGCTCTAAGCTCATTTATTTCTAGCCTTCGGTTTAATCTGACTTTTCATGTGAATGTGATCTATCCCTCACCACTTCTGTTGAATTTATGATGCATTTGTATCCTGGATATAAATATTTAAAAATGCTTATAAACTTCATTAGGGGATTTTTAATGAAGAGCTAATGGCTGCAATGTGTTTCTTTCTGGCTAGGGACAGGATGCCCCCTCCACCTGCGATTGATGATGTTAATAACATCCTGACTCAGTAAGTCAAAGGAAAACTCCTGCAAACAGCAAATAGAAAGCTGAAGGAGAAAACTGCTCTTTTGGTTTGTATGTGGAAGACGCCAAGGGTAAGGCCATTTTCCCTCAAGGCAAGGGAAGGTCGTGGGAAGTGGGGAGCTTCCCCATGGCACAGTGGGTAGAAGTTAGCCTCTAAAGCTGCATGTTTGGAGCCCCAAGGCTGACTCCTTCCATTCTACCCAGCTCCACATTGATGTACTGCATGGGCTTCCACCAGAAGCTGACATATCATGAAGGAATAGCACAATGTCAGGTGGACAGCCACATCCAAGGCACAGGTATGCACATGGCAACCATCCCAGAGGAGGCAGCAAGGTTGGGAGAGTTAGAAATGCAGGCCTTGGTGTCCCAGTTTTAATTTGCCCCTTACATGCTGTAAGAACCTGGGCACGTTACTTAACCTCTCTGTGCTTATTTACTCACAGCTACTGAGAGAACAAGGGGAATAACCATGTCTACCTCATGTGCTGTTCTCCTGAGACAGCATTCAGTCCCTGGAACAGATTGGGTGCTGCATAAAGGTAAGCTATCAGTATAACAGGAGCAGTAGTCAAGGTCAAAAAAAGGATTAAAACACACAAAAGCAGATTACATTCCTGGAGACTCAATCCTGGAGACTCAATCCTGGAGACTCAATTCTGGAGACTCCTGCAAAGGATCCCGAGGCAAGTTGGGAGAGAGGCGTCCTCTGGAAGTCACTTGGGCAGGTAGGACAGTGGCTGTAGCTCCTGCAGTCCCAAATCCATTCTCTGTGGCTCCCAATCTGACCCTCCCTTCCAGGGCCTGAGCCTCTGCTGCAGAGAACCCTGAATCACAGAAACCCACAAGAGGCGGCAGCAGAGCCCCTGCAGCCCTGAGAGCCCAGGTGGACCCAGGGAGTGGAAACCAGGTGCCCATCTTCCCCATGTGCAGCGAATAGAATAGCACAGTTAGAGTTGGAGAATATGCACACTCGTTCTGGGTACACAGCAAGCTGGATTAGCTTAGGCGCTTCCCCAAAAAGCACATTTTTTCTAATTAAAACGTTTCAACCAAAAGAAAAGTATGTGCATATGCACACACAGACATGTGAAGTGCACACACATATGAATACATGACCTTTCTGATGTTAAGTAGATCACAATTTGCAGAACCCTGAAGATCCACTCAGAGAGAACATTTGCAGCTGTCATGGCTCACGTGCACATAGGGGAAAGGATTGCTAACTGGGGACAGTGTGCTGAGTTTTGTGAGTGAACCTGGGGTTCTAGCAAGGCAGCAGACACAGAGCCACATGTTCAGTGCAGAAGAAGCAGAAGAGACTCCCAGGAGGGGGCTGAGGAGCAGTGGCCATCTCACACTGGGAAGGGACACTCCCATAATGTCAGAGATGACATCTATTCATTAGCCACTGTCTTGTCGCAGTGCACCAGCACCCACCCAGTCACACAGTGTGCCAGAGTTTTTGAATATGTCCACATCTGGGCAGGAGAAATTCCACCTTTGGATCTTGCTGGAGATCTGAGCATGGAATCCCTAGACTCTGCTGCAGTCAGACCCCTGCTGCTGGTTTCTTCTCATTTTACGTAAGAAAATACAGGTAAGTCTGTGTCCCCAGCAGAGCACATGCCTGGGAGCCTGCACTCTGTAGGTGAGGCCCTTGGTACCCACTAGAGGGGCAATTTCCCTCCCAAGGAACAGTGGCCGCACTGATGCGGGAGCCCATCAGGGGTGCTGTTCTGTCCAGTGTTTCCCTCTCCCACCAGGACACCTATGCCTGGGTATTTATCGCCTCTCACTTCTGATTGCTGCCACCAACAAGCCACATTGTGTCGCTTTGCTTAGGTTATGACTTCCAAATACTTATGTATTTTCTGGGTGTTTTTTGAGTCAATAAAAAGATAATGCTGGAGACGAGCTGTATTCTCCTCCATTCTAGTTACAGAAACAGTCTGACATTCACAACACTCAGACACCTGCGTGCCGCAGCCCCAGAAGCATGGATCTCGCTAGGGAACTGCCATGTGGTTGGAACAATGACAAAATCAACTTGCAAGACGCTTCCAGTTTTTGAAGCACAACAAAGAGGCCCAGAGCCCTGCTCTCTTCTATCTATTTGCCTAATAATCATGTTCCTAAAGCTCCATCTCTGCATGGAGCCTCTGCAGAGGGCTGGAGCAGCGCCCCTCTGCCCCCTTGACTCTGACAGACCAGGGTGTCTATGTGTGCTGCGCAGTTTACAGGGGTTTTGAGGCCTGGTCCTGCCTCAGTGATGCCTGTCTTGGGAACAGGGGCTAGAAAGGAAAAGTCTCAGTGTTCACACTGATTCCCAATACCCACGGTCCTAACACAGGCCTGGAGCTAAAGCACATCTGTGGGTGCCTTTATGAGCAGTGTTCAAAACAGCCACTCTGACCACATCTCTATCTATGTATTCACGGGTCTTATTACTTCAGTGACACTTCCTGATGCCTCTGAGGTTCCAAACACTGTCCTGGGAGAGCACAGAAAGGGGCAGAGATGTGGCTACGCCCCCACAGGTCCACAGTACAGCAGGGACAGTGCAGGATCCCTGGTCACAGCAAGGATAGGACTCAGAGAAGCCAGAAGGGGGCTTGGTGCCCATGTCACCAGACACCTCCTCAGACTGGGAGGCAGCCTCACAGGGGAAATGGGGGTATTTGCTCTCAGGCTACATCTAAATGCTTTTGTGTAAATGTGGTGGGATCATGGAGTCCTCACTCCCTCTCTTCCAGGAGTTTCAGTGCTCTTCATCCATGTTATGAAAAGTGAAAGGGGGCTATTAGACATCTTTATGAAGTTTTAATAAACAGCAAGCTAGAAGCAGTGGGTCTTTTGTAGGCTGGATGAATGTCATTTACCAAACACAATGGATGATATTAATACTCACGGGCAGAGTAATTAAAAGGAGATTTCTGAATGCACTAACCAGAAAATTTAAAAAGTAGGGGGAGTGCAAGTGCATTGGAAGGGGTGTCCAAGAGGCTAATGAGGGGAGACTTTACTCTTTGAGCACCTTCGAATGACAAAGGGGCTCAGAGCCTGGGAAGGGAGGCAGTGCTGCAGGTGGTCACCAGGGGCCAGCTCTGTAGCTGGAGGTCCTGGATTTGCATTTGACTCCACCTGCAAGGGATTACCAGGGACCTGCAAGTTGTTCCACGTTTTGTGTCTGTTGACCTCTGAGAGGGGAATGAGAGCAACACTCACAGGGTGGGTGCGTGGAGGACTGCATGTGTGGAATCTCTACATGTCTGCAAGAGGTGACTTACATGTTTCACTTGTGTGGGAGGACTCTACATAAATGTTACATGTGAAATACATCTAAAAACTTTTCTAGTGTGTATGTGGGGGGGTTCAAGTATGTCTGGAACTTTGTATCTACTTTCTAAGATGTATCTATGATGGTTATCATTTTCCACCTTTCTAAAGAAGCAAAATTCAGTGAGTTAAGGCGGCCATCTTTGGACAGGTGGAAAACTTTGCAAACTTCCCCTGGAATGAAGAGCCCATGGTCCTCCCAGTGGGAGCTCTGGCTCTGCCTGGGCCCTGCCCACTCTTACTTGTCCCTCCCTCAGGACATAGACCTGACCCTGGATACAGTCAGAGCTTTCCTGGTGGAGCTCTAAGGAAGAGCCTGTGACTCCAAGGGGCGACACAGAAGCTGTTCTGGAATCTGGCAGCTGCATCCACAGGCAGCACCAGAGGTGGTGATGTCCATGACACCAGGCACCCTGTCCAAGCTTGCATCCAGCTGTACCTGCCCGTCACCCCTCCTAACTGCGAGGGCTTTGGGGTCAGTGGCTCCGCCTGTACCTCAGCTCTCCTCCCCATATTTGGCATGATAACCAAGACTCCCCCATGATAACAATGACATCCCCAGGGAGATGGAGCTGGACTCTCAGAGGAAGATGCTCTCTGGCAGTTTCTGGACCAGAATAAGCATGAGGCCAGGTTGGTACACACTCAGAAAGACCCAACAGGAACCAAGGGAGGCTGGAAAAGCACCCCGGCTTGATTCTCACTCTGTACAACGTTTTGTGAGAGATTTTGAGCCCTGAAACTCCTTGGCCCTGTCAACAAATGACAGTGGGTTCTTCAGGCCATGTCCGGGGCCTCCAGCTCCAGGTCCAGCCTCCTTATTGGGTCCATATGGCTCCTGCTGCATGTAAACCCAGGAGTCTAGAAAGTTAACGTCTATCCACCCGAACTTGTCTAGACCCCAGATTGTCTCAACACGGTTTGTGTACGGCAAAAAATAAAAATATAAACACTGACACCTCCTCCGAATTTACCAGATAGAAAAGCATTGGTGAAAAAATTAGAGATGATTTGAACTTGTGCCCCCCAAAATAAAATAAACTACTTTGACTATGATTTTCTCCAATAATCACAAAATTTCCAAGTGGGAAAAAAGCATCTCTGAATTTCCTGCCTTAATACATTAAAAAGATATATATCTTTTAGCACAGTGGAAACCCAGCAGAGACAAAACGTTTCTATGTTATTTTTCAGGAGCTGCATTGATCCCACGTGAAGGGCTCACCACCTCCAGTAGATCATTTCCAGGAACATCCATGAGATAAGGAAATAAGTGGGTTGGGCAGTGGATCAGAGCAGAGCCCTCACCTTAATGACAGCACCTTCAGGCCAGTGATGAAATAAGAACCATCTCCTCACTCACAGATGACCTATGTGACCAAAAGCCTTTAGTGTTACTGTTTCAGGACACTAGCCTATTATGCTGGGTGATGGCTATCCTGATTTCAAGTCTAATCACAGTGATATTAAAAACCAATTGTGTTGCAGTGATATCTAGCCCTAGCAGAACACTGTGCTGTAGCAAGGGTGGATACAGCTTTGGGAACAAGGAGCCTTGCAATCATCAAACATGAAGACTCAGTGCGGTGGCACACACTGTAATCCCAGTGGCTCAGGAGGCTGAGACAAAAGGATCGCCAGTTCAAAGCCAGCCTCAGCAACAGAGAGGTGCTAACTCAGTGAGACCCCGTGTATAAAAAACTACGAAATAGGACTGGGGATATGGCTCAGTGTTCGAGTGTCCCTGGGTTCAATCCCCTATACTCAATCAATCAATCAATCAATAAAGAGCTTTGCTATAACCAAACGATGAAACAGGAGTGCCAGCCCGACCTTGACCCTACCTGCTGGACACCTGGCATGGGAGCTAGTTCTGCTGACATCAGAAGCCTGCATAAGCCCTACGCCCTGAGGAGTGGGCACCTCGCAGCTCAGGCCCCAGAGATCTGGCACCTGCACACCCCGTCCACTTCATAAGCTGGATATCAGAGGAGTCCCAGCCATCCAGGCAAGATCCTGAAGATGCCAGGTCAGGGATCATGATGGTGCTAGTGGCCTCCACTTTAGTTTGGGAAGGAGTACGTCCCTTCCGGCCTGGGAGAAATGGACGTCAGTCACCACCTGGCTGGGACAGGCTGCAGTGCCCCCACTGTGTGGCTGGGAAAAGTGAGGGTGGAGAGGCTTTGTGCCTTTCCCAAGTCAGCACAGCTCGGGGGATGACATGCTGCAGGTCTCTTCACTGCCAGCCGAGGCTTTTCCCACCAGCCACAGAAATAATGAGGAGTTATTACTGGATGAAATATCAGCAATAACCAAGCTGGCCAATACTGATTATAAATGTCCCCACAACAGCCCACATGCCAGGCTTACATCATGATCCAGAATGGAAGCTCACGTGATCCCTGGATCCCACACTTGCTCCATTGAGGAGGAAATGGACTTGGACCTGTTGTGCAAGAGCGATCGCCCTGGAGAAGTTAGAAGAGCCTCAGCGGGGGTTAGTGTGTGTGGCAAGGGTGTGAGCCTGTACTAGGTCTGCAGGAACTTTTTGTTGTGCTTTTTAGATAGACTCGATGTAGAATGTATTTTGACATATTACACATACATGGAATGTGACTTATTCTACTTAGGATCCCACTCTTGGGGCTGTACATGATGTGGAATTTCACTGGTTGTGAACTCATTTGTGAGCACAGGGAAGTTATGTCTGACTCATTCTACTGACTTTTCTAGTTCCAGTCCCCCTCCTTTCCTTTCATTCCCCTTTGTCTAATCCAGTGAATTTCTATTCTTCCCTCTCCCCTTATTATGAATTAGCATCCACATTTCAGAGAGAACATTTGGCCTTTGGTTTGGGGGGATTGGCTTATTTCACTTAGCATGATACTCTCCAGCTCCATCCATTTACTAGATGCCATAATTTCATTCTTCTTTATAGCTGAGTAATATTCCATCATGCATATACCACTTTTCTTTATCCATTCATCTGTTGAAGGGCACCTAGGTTGTTCTATAGCTTAGTTATTTTAATTGAGCCACTATTGATGTGGCTGTGTCACTGTAGTATGCTAAGTTCTTTAGGTATATACTGAGAAGTTGGGTCAAATGGTGGTTCCATTCCAAGTTTTCTGAAGAATCTCCATACTGCTTTTCAGAGTAGGTGCACCAATTTGGAGTCCCACAAGCAATGTAGGAGTGTACCTTTTTACACATCCTCAACAACATTTATTGTTGCTTGTATTCTTGATAATTGCCATTCTGACTGGAGTGAGATGAAATCTCAGTGTAGTTTTAATTTGCATTTCTCTAATTGCTAGAGATGTTGAGCATTTTTCATATATTTGTTGACCATTCATCTTTCTTATTCTGTGAAGTGCCTTTTTAGTTCCTTTGCCCATTTCTTGATTGGGTTATTTGGGTTTCTTGGTGTTAAGTTTTTTGAGTTCTTTATATATCCTGGAGATTAATTCTCTATCTGAGGTGCAGGTGGCAAGATTTTCTCCCATTCTGTAGGCTCTCTCTCCACAGCTTGATTGTTTCTACAGAAACTTTCCATTTCCCTCCCAATCCCGGGGCATAGACATTCCCAATATTGTAATTACCCACCATCACTTGGGAGGGGCAAGGTCAGAAGATTGTAGATGTGGAAAGAGGGCCCCCTGCTAGAAGTCCTTATCCACCTGTTCACAGTCGGTGGGAAAAAAAGATGCCCTTGATCTGGGAATAGCACGCATTTTAAAACTCTAAATGGAAACTAGGGTGAAGCTGTAAGTAGCTCCTGGGAGATACATGTGGACACACTTAACTGAGGGCAGAAGCTCAAGCAGCCTGAGCAGCGCAAGTGAGTGGGCAGGTCTGCGGGTTCCTCTGGCAATAATTATCATGAGAAAATCTGGGGTAAATTCTTGCAACTGAGTCCCTAGAGCTTCCTCTTCTGAGGCTTCTCCTCCAGACCTGTTGATTTTCAGAACCACCTTGTGTCCTTCCAATTACTTCTTTTATTTCTTAAAAGAACCAGAGACTATTCCTGTTGCGTGGACTGAAGGAACTTCATCCTTAGAACAAATAAAAAATCAATGTCTCCCCATCCTCAGGGTTTGTGAGACACTTCAAGGCCCCCAAATTCTCCTGGAATTTCAGGAAAACAAATTATCCACACGCTGTGCTTCCCCAGGTCACGGCCAGGAGCACAGGGACTCTGCTTCACAGGGGCTGCCCATCCAGACGTCCTGGTCCCAGGTCTCACCACTGAGATCTCCTCATGGAGCTGGGGATGGCCACCTTTGTGCTCCTGGTCAATACTTGTGGCCAAGGACAAAGCCTTCTTCCCCTCCCTTCTGGGAGAGCAGTTGCTCTGACCCTGGGCCTTGGCTGTAACCCCTGTACATCAGTTTGATCCTGGGGAAATTAGTCATCTGTTAATGAAGGGTCACAACAACACTCCCTCACACAGGGAGGCGGGATGTTAAGGCTGATAAAGTGCGGAACTTCCCATTAGTTCATGTATGATAAATGCTCAGTCGAGGAAGGTTTTTCTGTTATTATGGCTGTGTGATTAAAGAGCACAGAGCATGGTGGTCTGAAGGACTAAGGCTCTAGTTCTCACACCCAAATCGTGAGTCTTCTTCTGACCACTGAAGGGCTTGGACAGGAGGCTGTGCCATGGTGGCTCTCAGTTATCAAATCTGCAATCCAACCTCTCGCAATGGCCCCTGATAGAAGGAAGCCCAGCGCCAAACAGAGACCATAGGCAGATTCCACAGAAGCTTCCGTTGTAATAACCAGAAGCGAGAAGTGACCCGAATACCTCCAATGGGTGAGGGGATAAACACACTGAGGCAGGGGCACCTTAGTAAGAAAAAGTCACTCAGCAAACACAGAAAGGAACTGCCAGGACACAGTGGAACTTACGGCTCTCAGCAGCATGACTCAGCTGAGCAGAGTCAGCCTCCGAGGTCCTTCCCTGGAACACCAGGGCTGGGGAAGCACATGAACAAAATCAGAAACACCCTACAGTGAGGCACCCTGCAGGTCACCCAGCGAGTGTCCCCACTGCCACCAGTCACCAAAACTAGGGAGACTGAGAGGCCACCATGGACAGGAGGAGCCCAAAGAGGCAGATGAGCATTGACTCCCAGAGCTCAGACGGGATCTCAGAAAGAGACGGCGAGGGAGAAGATGCAAGGCTGAACAGCCCTGTGCCTGAGCTGGGCACAGTGAAGCGTGGCTCCTTAGAGGCAGCAAATGCATTAACGCAAGAGGTTAGTGACAGGCAGGTTGGGTGGGCTGTGGGCAGCTCTGCACTGGGTTCCCGTAAACCCAAACAGTCCTACGCATAAAGTCTCTCCAAACTCCCTTCAGAGCTCTTAAATGCAGAACCTGGACCAGAAAAGGGAAAAGGAGGGAGAGGGTCAGGGAATCCCCTGAAATGGACAGGGACTGGGGAGAGGAGAAAGAGAGAATGAAATTGTGCCTCGTGCTTGTGTGAGTGCACCACAGGGAATTCTGACAGCTTTGTGGATAACCTAAAACACCAGCGTAAAGACCTATCCATAAGTAAAAGGAAGGCCAGGAGGGTAGAGGAAGGGAAGGGGGAGGGAGGGAAGGCGACTGACAAATTGTCGTCCACGCAGGTGTGACCATGTCAGAAGAACCCCGACACCACACAAGACTGTGATGCACTAGCAAAAAGGGTCACAGAGAGGATGACAGGAGCTGCTAATCCCAAAGGCTTACAAGGGTGCCTGGCATGGAGAGGCACTGGACACCTATAAGCTGACACCCTGCTGCCACTCTCCTGACTAAGAAGATAAAAGACTTTGTTCACAATCTCTTGTTGGAGGGAGTATTGCTTTTAGATGGGATTATGTTAATAAACAGCTGGTGCAGAACAGGCATCTAATACCACAGCTGCCTCCTGGGGAGGAAGATAACCAGGGGCGTAGGAGCCACCAGGGCCACCAAGAGCAGCACCGCAAGGACAGGGCGCACAGGCAGAGATGGAGGGGAAGCACGTGGGGCCAGGAAGCAAGAACTCGGCACAATTCAACAAAACCTGCTTCACTGCCTGGGACCTGAGCACGTTTCCATTTGAGTCCACTTCTTTATCTGAGAAGGCTGGACCTTGCCACAGGAGTGATCTGGGAACAAGCAAAGAAGGGAAAAGGGATGCACTTGGGAGGTCTCAGCTGCTACCCAGGTGACCCGAGGGCAGGCTGCTGCACTGACACACAAGGACACACATCAGGCTGTTGGTGCTGTTATGGTGGCTTGCTGATATGATGGGGCTATTAGTAAGCCAGGCCTCCAGCGGGCACGCACATCCTGTCTCTCTAAATAAACACTCCGTCATGAACGTTGCCCAGGCCCTGGACACTGACTCCAACTCTTCTCCTCAATAGAAACTCAAACCTGAAGGCCGTGCTGCTCATCGGGTCAGAGCCAGAACCTCCCTGTACAGCTCTGGGATGACCAGTGATTCCAGCTGTGGCCTCTGCCATGAGGCAGCCCTTCCTTGTCTGTCGCTCAGGGTGTTCATCTTCCTGTCCTTCCCCAAGCTTCTCTGGGCTTGCAGCTGCATCCTTAGCGCTGTCCCTCAGCCCCAGGAACACATGGGCTACTGCAAAATCCTGCCAGTGTTTGGGAGCTGTGTCATAAACGTCCTTTCCATGACCAACCAGGATGCCTCCAAGCAGCTGGTGTTTGCCCACCAGCCAAGTGGCGACAGGACACAGCATCTGAGGTTCTTCCCCAGTTACTGGAGACTTGGGCACCTGCTGCTCTATAAGACTCCCTCTGCTGCTGCTCATCAAGTTGCTGGAAGCCACTAATTTTCCTGGGACCCAGACTTAGCTTAGGCAAGTAGACCCGGTACAGACTAAAGTCAATCCACGCCTGGCCATGCTGGATTTCCAACCTGGGCACAAGCCAGTGGGCAGAGAAGGAAGTGACTCAAATGACTCACTTGCACCCAGCACAAATGGTCTGGATGGTGTATATCAGGAGGGAACCTCAGGCACAGCCTATATCTCTGTCCATCCAAGTGGTTTTGAGCACAGTCAATAATAAGCAAAGTTTGTGTTCCCATCTGGCCTCTCCTGTTCTGTCTCCACAGTATGCAAAAGAACTCCCTGGGGTGGAGGGTCTCTACCCTTCCCAGAGAGTCCCACCCACTGGCCAGGGTGAGGCTGGGCATGCAGGGCCTGTGGACTCCCTATGTTTCCACACCTAGTCAGGGTGGGTGCACTCCTGGGAGGTGCTACTCGTGCTCATTTAAATGCCCAAGGATGGACAATGATTTCCCACCCCAAGACCTCAAGAGACCCTCTTCCCAGCACCCTCCACTGACTCATTCGGAGAGTCCTGTCCTCCACCCCGAGGAGCTGGGCACATGCCTATGAGCACTGGAGGAAGCCCTCTGCAGACACCCAGGCATCCCGTGCTCTCAACTCCCTCTCCTCAGGGCAGGGGGCTCAGCTCCACCTGGACCCCCGATCTGGAAACTTCTCAAACAAGGGCGCATGCCCAGGCGGCTCACCGTACTCCTCCCACCTATCCAGGACCACTCTCGGCTGTTGGTGTGGCATTGTGGGTTTTGTCTATTTCCTATTTTCTTGGGTAGAAGGGAAAATCTAGGCTCAGCCACTCTGTCTTGTCCAGAACTGAAAGCCTCACTTGTTCTCTGTGCCACTGTGTGACACTCCATTGTCCTGTCTCCAGTCAGCCTGTTACTAACAAACCTGCCACACAGACCCAGGCTGCATCTTGTGAGAAACAGGTGTGCTCATTTCTCTCAGGTGTGCACTTGGGAGCAAAGCCTGTGCTTTGCGAGGTGAATGAAGCTTAGCCTCTGTAGAGACTGCCAAAAAGCCACCCAGAAGTGGCTTCCCCACAACACACTGTGGGTTCAGCTCAGCAGGAGTTTATGACAGAGGCGTTTCCCTGACTTTAAACTGCAACAGTCACTGTTCTTGATAAAAAATTGTACTTCACAGCAATTACTCACTGCTGGCTATAGGGGAACCCAGATACCGACCATCCTGCGAGAGCCAGGGAAGGGGACCCTGCCTTCGTTCACCTTCACGAGCTTCCCCCACAACTACATTTTGAGATTATCTCTTATTTCTGCCTCTCTTAAAAGCCTATTTTCATATTCTCCACTTTGTATAGAGAATAAAACAATGTCCCTTAAAGGAAACAATAAAGAATAAGAAAATCTGCAGAAGCCAAGTGCTGACTGAGTTTCAGTCTAAATTCCGCACTTTATAAACATTTCTGTGAGAACTCAGGAAGTCTTCCAAGTGCCCAAAAGTCACGGTGCGTGGTGCTCACAGCTCTGGGGGTCTGCGTGCTCTGAAGAGGTCCTGCATGCAGCCACCTGCACAATGGGTCACGTCCACCAAGTGATGTGGCTGCTGCAGGCTCATGCTGCACCGCGGGCTGAGAACGGGGAGGTTGTAGGCTCCAAAACAGCTAAATTAAGGACATGCCATGTCTTTCCTCTCAAAGGCCAGTCTAAGCACTTTCATGGCTCCCAGGGGTGAATTAAATGTTAACATATAGCCCAAGTACCCCATAAAAAGTAGCTCAAGGTCTTTTGGGTTTAAAATATGCAAGAAGAAAAATGCCACTCTGGTTTTATGGAGACTAAAACACATCAATACTTTGAACTTAACAGAAAGAATGTTGGTGCATTTGCTTACTTGTGTTGCCCAAGCAGAGCTGGGAACACCACTGTGGCATGGCCTGGGGTGGAGTTGTACCTTGTTGGGTGTTTGTGGACCTCAGGTTGCATGTTTAAAACTGCCCCGGGCAGGCTGAGAAGCTGGGGTGGAGTTACAGATGCAGGTTCTGGTGCCTCTCAGAAAACAAACAATGGGGAAGGCTCCTGAAGACAAATCTCTATCAGCCACTTGCATTCCATGGTCCTTCCCCAAGTAATTACAGAGGTTTCTAAATAGGCGTTGGATCTCTCCTCCCCAGTCCTCACTTTTTCTCTGCCCCCCCTCTTCCTCTCTCCCCCTCTGCAAACTTGGCCAAACAAAAGGGAGATTGCTATAAACCATGACAGAATGCTGAAAGGAACTCAAATACTCTCATATCACATAGCTTTAAAGAGATATGGTATCAAGTGTGTACCCAGGACACTGCCTGCTGTCAGCACTGCAGAGACGCAGAGCAAGGATCCAGGGGGTAGATCTGTCCTGCCCAGAGGACTTTTCCATAGCCTGCATGATCCTGAATTCTTGATCTGCTCATTGGCCTAGAGTGACCCTAATGACAGAGAATGAGCATCTCAAACAGGCATTAAGTGTCACTCCTGCATGCGGATGGACAGGGCATGGCCCCTGTGAGCTGCAGGGGAAAGCAGCAGGAGAATCCTGAGGCCAGCACTGCCACCCTTGTCCACAGACACAACAATGCTCTAGCAAAGAGCCATTCCCAAGCGGGAGTAGGCAGAGGGAAATGGTCACAACCACTGCCATCATAGCCACGCCAGGAGGAGAGCCCTGTGTCTCACACCCACCCCCAAGTGGTAACTGCCGCCTCCCAGGTGTCAACATCCCTCACCAAGGGCTCCCATGGCCTCGGTGTTAGAGAGGGTAGCTGTCAGCTGTCTCTGCTCTGCAGCCACAGGGGCCTTGATGGGGGCAGGGAGCTGAGGGCTCCACACACGGGTCGTCAGTTGTCAGGTGGCTGCTGAAGCAGGGGCAGCCAGCTCGAGTGCTGAGCTTCAGAGAACACCTGAGAACCTTCCAGGAGAGGAAGGACCTCAGCAAATCTACCCTCGTGAAATAGTAACCAGTCTGCTAAAAGGGCTCCGCTTCACCATGGGCCTTGGGGACAGGCTGCAGAAGTTACTTGTCCACGACTGGCATGCAGTCGGGCTGTCCACAGCCTCTTTGTATTCTCTGCATCCCTCAGAAGCTTGTAAATGACAAGTGTAGCCACTACTGGGTGCTCCCTATGACAATCTGATTGATCTGAACCTAGTTACTATTTAGCCATTAGTAGGCCTGATGCCAATGGAGTCAACTAAGAGGACACTGAAAGCTGTCATGATGAAGGCCCTCTGTGCCTGAAGCCAGGCTGCACAGGGCCTGCCCCTGCAGAGCTAGAGGTCACAGTGTGTCCTCGGAAGCTCCTTGTCTTGGCCTATTTTCTGTTGCTATAAGGGAATACCTGAGACTGGATGACTTAAAAAGGAAAGAGACCTATTTCTCATGTTCTAGAGGCTGGGATCCCAAGACTGAGTTGCTGTATCTGGGGAGGTCCTCATGCTGCTCCCACTCGTGGCAGGTGCCTGAAAGAGAGGCACAGAATTACTTAAAGACAGAATTCACAATCAAAACAAAAAAGAGAGGGAAATTTTGCAAAATCTGCCAACACAAGTTTAGAAGAGAGAAGAGGGCACTGCACTCTGGCACTGGCTGGCCCCTTCCCATGAGGAAGGCGTGAAGCCACCCATGAGGGCCTCTGACAGCTGAACCAGAGCACATGGTTTGGTGCTGCCTGCCCTCTGGACAGCCTGTGGTGCATTTCAAGCCTGTGGCCCACTGGCTGGCTTCCTGACGTTTCCCTGACTGCACACTAGGTTCCTGGAGCTCCATCCAAACACCACGAACAGGACTGCCTCACCCAAAGTGGCATCTTCCCACCTCCACTAGGACAAGCCCAGGAGTGTCTCATCACCACCGCAGGAAAGGCAGGTGAAACCCCAGCCAGGGAAGCCATACTTCCCTCGCCAAGGCCAGAAGGGCAGGGTGGGCAGGCTTCAAGTGCCCTCATCCACCACTCACCCAGTCTCCTCCATCCACAACCTTGACAAATAAAACTTTGCATCTCCATTTAATAACACCACTTCATGTTCCTGTTCTTGCAGCATGGCACACCGTGGGCAGAAGGAAAAGTCAATATCTATGTTCCCCCCCAAAAAAAGAAAAAAATATATATATATATATTTCTTGAATTGCTTCAACAACTGTTTGTTTTCATAACAGAGTAAAAAAATACCAAAAGAACTAGAATTCTTGCTCTTGATATCTTGCCTCTAACCTACATTCTCTGAGGCCCAAAGATGAAGAACTTTCAGTTTGGAGAACAAGCTGACCCCAAATTACCTTCTGATTTTATCTTCCGACCCCTGCCTCTTATGGAATCTCAACCCTTCTCCTTGACCTGGCCACGTCCCTTCTCTAAGCAGGACCTCCTGTCTTAGGGAAGAAGCCCCTCCCCTTTCCATATACCTGGTTTGACAATCTACCTGCAGATCATGGGGAAAGCCCCACTTCTAGATCCAAAACCAAGCACCAGAGTGCCTTGGCCACAGTGACCACTCAGGGACAAGCACACAAGCCACACGTGCTGCCTGCCCACGCCTCTCACCAGCCCAGTAGGAACAGATGTTTTTTTTGTGCCTCAGCTTCTCGGATGGGAACTGCCGCAGCTGGGACTCTTGGTCCCCCTTAGAGGAAGCCATCAGGCAATGAGGCAGACACAGGAGAATGGAGCAAACTAGGACCCATGCTGAGGTTGGGTCCTGGACCCAAAAGAGTACCCTGTTCCATGTAGCAGCAGGAGTGGTTTCAGTCACAGCCACCAGGGTAGTCCTACAGATACATGCTGCCTCCCCACATAGCCAGCAATGGAACTGCCTTCAAGGTTCCATTCTCCTGGGCCTGTCCCAGAGCGCCCTTCCCCTCTCTCAGATGGTGCCCTGTCTCCTGTGCCTGTCCTGGAGCACCCTTCCCCTCGCCCATATGGTGCCTTCTCTGCCATTCTCCAAGTCAAACACTGGCTTTCCCCAGCTCCCTGCAATGGCAGTGGACCCTTCTCATCTGCATCCCTGCAGCCCCAGACTAGACAGAGAGCCCTGCACACAGGAGCTGTCCTACACCCTCTTTATGGTCTTTGATCCTCCATGCCCCTGGCTGTCTGCAGAATACCCTCCTCCCTTCTCTGGCTCCTGCCTTGTCCCCTGCCTTCCCAACTCTCCACTGCCTCCTCGGGAGTGGGCTAAGCTGTGCCCTCTTTGTTCAGACCCGTGGCAGGATGCTCGGTGTCCTGACCATGGCAGCCAGAGAGAAAGGACAGCTCTCTCTTCATGTCTCCTGACTCCTTGCTGTGACATCAAGAGCCGCTTTGTGACTCCCAGCCTTCGAGGACCTCCCGGGCTGAGGGGAACAGGTACTGTCATCCTTTGTAAAGTGTCTCCCATGGCTGCAGACCAGCATTTATCCCCAATAGCCAAGCACATGAGGAGGAAGAGGACAGGCCGCCCAGACAGCCTGCCTGTGGCTCACAGGAAGAGGCACACACTCTTATTCAAAAAGAAGCCAGTGGTGCAGTACAGTCAGAGAACAGGTCCTATGCATCACCTTCACAGGACCAGCCTCCTGCTTACCTCTGCCCTATGGGAAGGTCCCTCCTGGCCCCTCAGAATTCTCAAAACAGCCACGCTACAGAGGGCACAAGGTCAGGCCAGACGTGCTCCAACTTGGCTGTTGGGACTCCGTGTGCTCTCCTTCTGGTGAAGGTGTCTGCAGAATTTCTGGGCTCTATGGTGCGGCTCCGCTAGTCCTTGACCTCCACTTTCCCATGCATGCACGGAGGCAACAGTGGCATCCTTCGGACCCTGAGGAAGGAGTGGGTCATGGTACACTACACCACAACCCCTCTCTTAGCCAGCATCACCACAACCCCTCCCCATGTCTGCATCTGATTGCTCACCTGATGCTGGGCCCACTGACCTGCATTCTCTGGGGCCTAGTGGCTGCTTTGTCTCTGCCTATGGGCACAGTCCTTGGTTCAGAGATCATGCTCCATAAATGTCTGGTGAGTGAATGAACATCAAATGCAAACGTCCATGAGCCTACACTGACGTAAATAAATCATGGCATAGATAAGTGGGGTTAGCAGACAAGTCTCCTACTCAGAGGGATAATTTACATCAATAAAGCATCCTCAAGCAGAAGGCAGAGCACAATCCCCCTTCTCTTTAGGGAGAGTGCAGTATGGAAAGGAAGGGAAGACAGACACTGTGGTGGAGAAACCTGAGAAACATCACACCAGCCAGGTAAGAAAGGGAGACACAACCATGCTAAGCTGCCCCCACAGTACAGGCCTTGATGTGGTGAGATGTAATGACCACGTCATTCTACTCCCCAACACAACATGAGGAAAACATCAGACAAGCCCAGATCAATAACCCTCACAACTGCCAAAGTTATCAAAAATAAGGGAGGACTGAGAACATGTCACAGCCCCGAGGACCCCAAGGGACATGATGAGCAAGGCGCCATGGTGGGACCCTGGAACCAGACAGAACATTAGGTAAAAGCAGAACTCTGAAGAGAGTGAACCTTAGTTTAGTAAGGATGAAGACAGTGCATAGTGCTGGCTCATTGGCTGTGACAAATGGCATACTTACACATGATGATATCTTAGTAGCCCCCTTGTCAACAGCAGACACACTCTGAGTCCCCTCAGATGGCATGGAGCCTATATATGCCATTTTTCTGAGGCATAGTTATCTACGATAACTTTTAATTTATACATTAGACACAGTAAGAGGAAAGAAAGAACTTACCATGGATCTTAGCAACCTTCACACAGTATTTTTTTCTTATTAAGTTGAGAGTATTTACCTTTTCACGTAGAGGAAGCACTTTAAAACTTCACTATGGCATTTGCCAGCATCACTACACTTGAAATTTGGAGCCATTATTAAGTAAAGTAAGAGTTACTCATACACAAGCACTGTGCTATAACCATGGTTGATCCGATAACTCAGACAGCTGATTAATGGGTGGGTAGCCTATACACCATGGACACACTGGACAGAGGGATGATTCATGTCTTGAGGGGATGAAGCAAGACAATACAAGATTTCTTCACGGTATTCAGAATAGACTGTAGTTTAAAACTCATGAACTATTTATTTCCATACATATGTAATTAATATTTTCAGGCCATGGATAGATGAAAGCAAAGCTGAGGTTAAGGAGGACCACTGCAATGGGGGAAACTTACACTTTCTATGCAAGAACCATCTACACACATGCTGGACCTAGAAGGTGCCTGGAGGTCAAAAATCTTCCCCACTGACCCTTAGTAATTCCTAACTCCTCACTATACCTGGAGCTATAAAATGAGAGGACTGCACTTATTGTCTTAAAGGGTTTCCAGATGAAATCTTGTGGGCTATCATCCTGTGGCCTACACAAGAGTCTGGAAAATTTTATTTTAAAAGAGCCAGAGAGTAAATATTTCAGATTTTGATAGACCTAAGCTCTCCATCACAACTGCCCAGCTCTGCTCTTGCAGAGTGAGTGCTGTCATGGAGGATGTGTGGCTGGGTTCCAGTAAAACTATCTTCAGAGTAAGAATGACTGACTCTTTTATACCTGCAGGTAATAACTCTTCTGACCCTGATTCTAGACTAGTGGTTCTCAATGTTAACTTTTTTAAAAGTGCCAAACATCCTTCTAAACATAATTATTTCTCTGGAGAATGGTCTAGCCATAAAATTTCTAAAAATTCCCCAGGAGGATTTCCGTGTGCATGGAGGGTTGACTCTGTTTATTCATAAGAAAGGATCCAAAAGCATTCCATGGGTGGGATGTGAGATAAGTAGCTGAAGGTTAGCTAAGGAGATTTTCTTGTGGTTGAAGTGGAAATAGAATTGGGACGCTGAGTTTCCTAAAAATAGAACACCATCTTTCCACATGTCCTCCATTACTCAACGCAAGAAGCAACTGATTCTGACAACCAAAAAAAGGTCTGTATTCTCCAGTGCCAGCCACGTAAGTCCCTGCTGGAGGCCACTTCCTGTAGAATGTGCCCTGACTCTGAATGCCGGTGGGAATTCTCCCAGGCCTGAGCTCCCACTTCTCCTGGGTAAATTTGCATTCGCTGCCCTTCACGAGCCATGATCTTTCGATTTTGGTCTTCTGTTCCTGTCAAGTGTATTTCATGGCCTTCCCATATTTAGTCTTTCCTTCTTGGTGACTATTTATTTCACATTTCTTAAATTTCACTTCCCAGCCTCTCTTCTGCTAACATCTATAACACAGTTTTGACCAAATAGATACAAGCCAATGTTGACTGACAGCTTAACCCAGAAGCTGTCAACAGGATGACCACAGCAGAGGACTTGGTTTTCATCCTTTGCCATCTCCCCTCCCATTGGGGTGGAGGATGGGATGTGGAACTGCCATCCTGCCGCCGAGAAAACAAGCCATGAGGTGAGCTCATGGTAGGATCAGCAACAATAGAATGAGCTACAGTGACAGTAAGGAAAGCTGTGGGAGCCTGGATCCCTCATGGCATTGTGGGGTCATCAGAACCCGGCATCTTGTACCTCTGATGGACTTCAGTATGTTGTTAGCTGTTGGAAATTCTATTTGCCAGACTTCCTCCTGCTCAGGGTTGGATAAGACCTTCATGCTAGCCTGACATTCCTCTAACGAGGCAGTGGGTTCTAGGGGGTGGCCTTGCATCTTACAGATGTCTTGCAGCCCCCTATGGTGCCTAGAATATGCCACCAGGAAACAGGTCTGACATTCAACTACCCACTTATAGGGTGGCGTCAGAGAGTATGGCAGTAAGGTGTGGCTCCATAGCAGTGTGAGCTGGGCCAAAGCCCCTACTGACCCCAAGCTCTTCAGAGGACCCTCATTGGCCCATGAGGCTTTGGCCTCCTACTCACCAAGGACACAATGTATGGCTTTAGTTCTGCAGATGCTGCTTCAAATTCTCATGAAGTTTGATCATTAGAATGCTATTTTTTTGCCCACTTCTGACAAGAAGAAGGTTAATTGAGGATCAGGATGATGACATCATCATCTAAGGTTCCTATATTGGATGTTTCCAGAAGACTGTGCCCCAGAATAATTTGCAAAATAAAATTGAAAAATGCATCTTCTATCCCCCAAAGGGATTATACTTGGGAATCTGAAGGATTCTGATTCTAATAGAAATACATGAGCCCACAGATAGGCCCCAGAGATGGAATGGCCATCCCAACCTGACTGATGTAGTGCTAAGAAGTTTGATAATATCTGAGTCTTTACATTCTGTCTGTGCCCAAAAGAAAAAGGAGGGTCATTTCTCAGGGGCTCTAAAATAGCTGCCATGATTTCTCTCCAGATGAGAAGATATTCTTTCTCACAGAAACCAAGGAGCTAGATAGGAGCTCAGCACCCAGGCAAAGGCAAAGTTACCAACTCCCCTGGATTCTCACCTTCTCATTCTAGGAGCCAGGTAGCCTCTAAGATGCCTGAAGACCCTTCTCCCTTGAATTGAAGTCCGCAGGGTAGGTTTGATCAAGTGAAAGACTCCCACCACCCAGAGCATGGCAGGAGAGAGGAGACATCACAGCCAAGGTTACATTACAGAAGGACAAGAGCTTCTGCCCTACTCACCTTTTCTGGTTCATTCTCTCTGCTGGAGGACGGCCAGGACCCTGAGCTCCTTTAGCAGCTGCAGGATGAGGCAGCCCTGGCTCCTGCCCAGTGGTGCCTCCCTCAGGCCATGAGGCCAGGCCTTTGCCCAGCTGTGCTCTGGGACCTGAGCCATGGGGACTGTGAGGTAAGAAACATTGGCTGCTTTAAACTCTTAGGTTTTGGAGAAGATTTGATGATGTAATAGACACAGTGTAAAGGGGAAGGTGACCTCATATTTCAAATATGAACTATTTTCTGTCAGTTTCCGAGGAATAAATTAGATAAACATCTGTCAGTTCCCGAACTCAAGATGACTATCAACTTTTAAAAACAGGAAACAAGCAAATTGTATCTACTCTTTTATGTCAAAATGAGTCCTATTATTATCTATAACTAAAATGAACTAATAAAAATAATAACAATTAAAAAATAGGAAACACAAGAAATGAGGTAGAAACACATTTGCAGGCTAATGGTTTCTTTCACTTCAGATGCTGAAAATATAAGATCTTTCAGGATGTGTCACTTGGCCACTGTACCCTTGAGGGAAAATGACAGTTATAAAAATCTCTTGTGAAATTTTCCTAACAGCATGTGCATCTGAGGTTACTATATGTGCATCATCAAAATAGGCTTCCTAATTGTGACAAATGAAACAACATGTTTGTGCCACCAAGAAGCATTTAGCAGTCAGCACACACACCATCCAGGGATTAAGGGGGAATGAAAACTGCCTTTGATTTCATTGGCATTTGTCATCAACTCCTGGGATGGCTGTCATTTCCACTGGCCTGGATTATGTTACTACTCATGAGCAGAAGGACAGACCTCCTGAGATGCCCTCTAATGAAACTGCTTCCAATTTCTTAGAGTGTCTAATCCAGACCAAAGCCTTAGCACCTTTAACACTCCCCAAAAGCACTTTAGACAACCCAAAATCCATCCCAAGCCTTTCTAAGACCTCCATATTGAGAGACCTAGGGATGTCCTCCATGTGCTTCTCCCAAATCTGCCCTATAACAGAGATCAAAGAGTCACCAGGCTGTTATGATCTTTATATTCCAATTCCTGTGTCTTAATAAATAAGAAGATCTCTTACTGCTTTTTTGGTTATATATTTATTTAGCCATGCTACAAGTGTTAGGTGACACATGTTTTCATCACTTATGCCAAACTCCAAAGAAACTAGTGAGGGAAAGAAAACCCCACAGTAACCCAAGACAGTCACAACCACTCAGGACTCATGGGCAGAAATTCTCACTACAACTGTGAATTTCAAGAGCATCCTCTTTGATTCCATTTCTTTCTTTCCTACTCTAGAAAGGATGCCAGGAAAGGGGTTTTTCTGCTTTGTTTTGTTTTTTTAAGAGATAACCTATTCTAATTTGTATGGAAAGTAAATAATTCTCAAACTTAAGGGCTTCCATATAGAATGGCAACCAAGCCTTTCCTTATATTTCCCTTCCACCTGTATCTTTGTCTGATGGCATTAGAGTCAGGACCTCTCATTTCCTCTGGATGAACCATCTTGCAGGCCTCACCCAGCCGGTGATGGTAAATCCATCACCAGATATAAAAGCGTGACCAGGCCAGGCCCATTGGATTTTTCCATAGAATTTAAGTCCTACATGGAGCATCTCAAAAGCCAAAATTGGTAGAGTTGATTTTTACAGCACCTGGTTTCCCCAGAGCTACTACGTTCATTGTTCATCTGGAGACTCTCTGATGTTTTTCTTCTGTACTATCAACTACCCAGATAATCCCCATCACTGCTGTCATTCAAGTAAACCAGTCTGACCTTGGCAGATGCGCCCTAAAAGTTGTCGCTCCCAGCATAGCTCCACTCTGATCCCACTAGGCCCATGTGTAAACTCTATGCTCAAAAATCATCCACTGGAAACAATGCCTCTAGAAGAGGGAGCCACTGAAGGGTTTGGAGCAACTGGGGGACATGATTGACTTGTGCTTTAGCAGGATCCTTCTGGCTGCTGCATGGAGAATGGGCTGGAGAAGTCTAAGACACCCAGCAAGAGGCTCCTGCAATAACCCAAAGGAAAGGAAATGTGGCATGGGCCAGAAGGAGGGCAGGTGAAATAGAGAAAAGCTGTTGGATTTTCGGTGTGTTTGGGGGGAATGACAGGACAGAATTGGTTCTGGAGAGTTTGGGGTGGGAGGGAGAAAGGGGTTCAGGTAGACCAAGAGCTTTTGGCGTGTGCTATTGGAAGCATGGAGTTAGCATCTCCTGCGATGAGGAAATGTTTGGATAGAATAGATTTAGTGGGTAACTTATGGGCTGATCTTAGACATGTACTTGAGATGCTGTTCACCAGGCAGCGAGAGATGTTAGGCAGTTGGAAGTGGAAGTCTGTATTTCAGTAAGGGATGTGGGCTACCAAGGGACTCTGAAGAGTTACCTGGCATTTAAAGCCCTGAGACAGACATAGACCACCTAGGGGTACATGTCAATGGAAAGGAGGTCCAGAATTGATGCCTGAGGGATTCCAAAATCTAGAATGAGGAGTGAAGATTAGTGACAGGGGTGGTGAGTAGCTGGGAGATAGGAAGGGAACCAAAAATGGCTCCTGTCACAGAAGTCTAGTTTAGCCAAGGAAGAGAGCCTCCTGCTCCAAATTCTGCCCAGAGGTCAGGTGACAGGAAACAGGCAGCAAGGCCGCCACGTAGCCACCCAAAAGGGCCAGTGTGTCTGTTCTTGTTTAGGACTTATGGTTCCCTGGGGAGAAGTGTGGAGACAGGGTGAAGCCCGCCCCTTACTCTCCATTGCTGAGACAAACGCCCCTGCTTGCCCACTCCAACTTGATCCCAGGGCATCCTGAAACACGATTATTCAACAAAAGAGCAGCTAACATAGCTTCTTCCTAAGATCACAAAGAATGCAGTGAACTGAAGCCTGGTGTCAGTTTCCCCCGAAGCTCTTAGTTACAAGGAAAACAGACTAAATGGATTTCAGAAAAATAATAATTAAAAAAAATAGTTTTACTCTCAGGGGGTGGAACATAATCACAAGGTGCTGAGTTACTTGAGTCTGCAGAGAGGGGAAAGTGGACCTCTGCCTACTACAGGGAAGTAATGAAGGGAACTGACCATGGGACCCAGGTCATATGCAAACATATGCATGCACTTACATGCATGCACACACATGCACACGTGTCCATGCTCTTACACACAGATAGTGTTTGAAGATTATGAGTTTTAATGTACACTGAAGCATTTCTTTGCTGGGGCTTAACACCTAGGAGTAGAGGTGCAAGAGGCGATGGCAGTCTGATAAGGATGTGATGGACTTCATCAGGAACCACAAAGTGTCCCCCACTCCACACCACTCCGCATTCCCATTAGCAACGCCTGCATCTCCCTTAGGAGCCCTGGCTATTTTCAAAATTATAAAAATATTAGCCATTTAGTAAGTATGAAGTGGAATATCATTATCAAGTTATTTTCTACTTCTCAGTGACCCCAGTGTTCAGCACCTTTTCGTATGCTGATGTGCATCGGGAATCAGCAGATCATCTTTGGTGAAACATGCATTCAAATATTTTTCCCCCTTTTAAATTGGTTTATTTTTTCATTGTTGACTTGAAAGATCCTTATATACTTTCAATACACGTGTCTTATTAGATATGTGTTTTATGAATATTTTGTCCAAGTCAGTATCTCCCAGTCATCCTTTCAATTGTGCCTTTAGAAAAGCAGAAGTTTTTAAATTTAATGAGGTCCCATTTATATAATTTTTATGTTTCAGTGGGATATATAAGAAGTCTCTGCCTAGACCAAGGTCAAAAAGAAAGACTTTTTTTCTTATGTTTCCTTCTAGAAGTTGTGTAGTTCTGCATTTTACATTTGGAGCTATGATTCTTTTGGGATTTTATATGGTATAAGCTAAGACTTGAAGAACGTTTTAGCCCTATGAGTATCCATTTGTTCAAAAACTTTTTTGAAAAAGACATCCTTTATATTTTGAATTGCCCTTGAAACTTTGAAAGAACTCAGTACACCATACATGTGCAAGCCATTTCTGAACTCCATTTCATTCTGTTGACTGACAGCTGCAGAACTGCAAATACCTCTCTGTCTTAACTGTCCCAGCTACATAGGAAGTCTCAGGGTCAGACAGTCTAAGTGCTCCACTTTGTTCTTTTAAAAATCATTTTGGCTACTCTATTTTCTTTGCCTTTTAATATGTTTTAGATCCACCTTGTCAATATCTTATAAAAATGTTTTCAGTGTGTTGGTGGTGGTGGCACTGAGCGTACAGATTATGTGGGCATGCACTGACAGCTAGTCCAACTGTGAACATGGCATGACCGCCACGTTTTTTAAGGGATTTTTTTTCACCACTGTTTTATAATTTTCAAGTTGAAGAACATGCTCATCTATTCTAGATTTAAACCTAAGAATTCCAAGATCCTTTGCTATTGTGGAAGACGTTGCTGAATTTCAATGTCCCATGTCCGTTGTTAGAACAAAGAGCATACACTCCATCCTTGCACGTGAACACATGTACCTTGGCGGAGTTAAAGGCACTTGCAAGTTCAGTAGCTTTTGGAGATTCTTTTGCATTTTCAATGCACTGTTTGTCAACAGCTGTCCCCTCCTCTCCAGTATGCATGCCATCTAGTTCTCTCCTCAAACTACTCTTCCTCTGTGCCATGAGGGTGGGTCACCCTGTCTTGCTCAGGACCATAAGGGAAGGCAGACCCACAGGGTCAGTGTTGGCCGTCAGTCCAGGTGTCTTTATAAGACAACGACATTTGTATTCCTAGGTTATGCAAGTTTTGATACCAAAACTGGATTTTTATCTGTTCTTGTTAAATGGTTTTTATGATGACTGACTGTTGAAACAACACTGTATTTTAGGGTGTGGCCAACTTGGGCAGAACATGTTACAATTCTATATATATTATTAGAAATATACCAATATAATGATTCTATAACAATATTAATAATGGGTAATTAATAGTAATATATCAATATTAATGATCTCTTGTCTGCTATTTCATGGGGATCTTGCCTCAGTGTTCACAAGGGAAATCGATGTTGGACTTAGCTTCCATCTTGCCAACTGTTGAAAAAGATCAGCATCCTGCCATTAGTGAGCGGAATGTTAATAAGTATCAAGTTCACTGAAGTGGATGAGGCCTCCTAATCACTCAGGGCTCCTAACTTGTTACCAATTTCTAGTGGATTTTCTATCCGTCACTGGAAGAAGAGTGTCAGCTTGGAAGCTGAACCTTTGGCATTCCTCTGGTTACTCTTTTCAGTTCTATTACTGACTTTGACTGTTTGGGAAGTCAGTTTTTAAGGGTACATTCATTTCAGTTTGTTAAACCTCCCAGGCAGATTGACCCCTCACCATCATTTAATGCCACTCTAACCCTGGAAATAGTCCTTCAGAAAGCTGCTTTGTCTGGTTGGACACAGTTGCTTTAGCTTTCATTTTCCTAGTATTTTCATCATACATATTTTTTGTTTTTATCCTTGGCCTTCAGTCTATCGAAAACTATTTGAAGTGCTTTTTTTGGTAGATAACATATGATCACTTTTAATTCAATCTGAAAATCCACACTTTCTGTGTTTAGATCATTTACATTTAGTGTAATTATCATGGTTGGCTGAAGATCTGCCCCCACATAAAATATGCATTCTATTTGCCTCTCTTATTTCTTCTTTCATTCCTTGATTTTGTAATTTATTTTTGCTTGATCTCTCTGGATAATTTTGATTTTTAAAATATATTTTCATGTTCACTATTGAGTCATTTTTAAAACTTCATGGTTTCCTTGAGGTTTATGGTGAATAAGTTTAATTAACCACAGACTGCTTTGAAATAATATTGCTTCACAAGTGATGTAAGAGCCTCACCCCCATCTCATCTTCTGTTAGTAGTAGTGTTGCTTAATTTATCTTCACATCTGCTAAAGCCATAATTCATGCTGGTATTTTTTCTTTAGGTGGCTTAGAATGATTAAATTAAGAGCCTTTAGCCATTATCCTGAGTCTCTATTTCTTTGTGTACAGGAAAGCTCTCTCTAGTATTTTATTCCTGTTACCTGAAGAACATAATATTCAACCTAAAGTTAGCATTTCACATAATACAGATATGCTGATAATTGTAAAGCTTTATTTTCCCCGAAAACTTTATTATTGTTTTACCTGTTTCAAAAGACAGTCTTTCTGCACCCAGAATTAGGGAATTGACAGCTTTTCTCCTCCCTCCCTCCAAAACATCTTAAAGAAGCCACACCCATTTTCTAGGTTGCCTAGTTTCTGAGGAAAAGCCAGCTGTAATATTAGTTCTGTTTCTTAGGTCAATCTGGCTTCTCTTCTGTTTTCTTTGGGTCTTAGGCCACTTTAATATAGTTTCCTCAGATGCTCTGCTACCCCGTGATTTTCCTCCTCATGTTCCTGTGGGTTTCTGTTTACCAACCTGTGCTTCGGTGTTCTTCCAACGCCATTTTAATCTAGGATGAATCTACTGAAGGCATTCTTCATCTGTTACGCTTCCTAGATCATCATCATTTCCACATTACACTGAGATTCTCTGAGTGTTCAAGCATGTTGCCCACCTTTACTATTATAATTATTAGCACATTAATCATTATTTTTCTTTTATTTTTTTAAATAATTTTAACACCCAGGTCAACTCTGAATCTAATTTTGTGATGGGTTTCTCTTTCTGGAGTGTGTTGCTTTTGATCATTGTCATTATTTTTTCCTCTGTCTCATCATCTTTGGTTGAAAGCTGGACACTGTGTGACATAGTCACCGAGGTAGGTGTGTCATCTACTCTCATGGAGGAGCTTCTGCTGCTGGGGTCGGGGTGCGTCAGCCTAGTCAGGGTGAAGCAAGTCTAGGTTTTCTGTGCTCTGCTCATCACTGGCTTCAGGTCATCATGACATGGGCTATGCCAAGTGTGGGTGTTGGTGATCCTGTCTTCACCGTAAGCTTTAGGCAACCCCTGGGCCTCTGAAGCTCAGAGAGGTTCCCATGTTCAGAGTCAGGGGAAGGTAACTACCCTTGTTACTCCTGGTGGTCGAGGGTGGGAGGGTTCTTTTTGTTTGCTACAACCTAAGGTTGAGACATTCCCTTTTTCCTCACATCTAAAAGTAGGGTATCCTCTGTCCCTTTTTCCCCTCTCTGTGTTATGGAAAATTCTAAAATTCAGATATTTTATCCATAATCCTAATGACATAGCATTAGGAGGTGAAGCCTTTGAGAGGTACTTATCTTGTGATGAGGTCAGAAGGTGGGACTAGTGTATTCATGAGAGGAGAAACCAGAACTCCCTCTCCATCCACCTTGTGAGGACACAGTGAGAATGTGGCCATATGTAAGCTAGAAAGAGTGCCCTTACAAGAAGTTGCTCATGCTGGACCTTGTCATTAGACTTCCCATCTTCTAAAACGTTAGAAGTGGTTTTTGTTTTATAAAGGCACCCGTCTATGGTATTTTGTTATAGAATCCTGAGCTGCCTGATACACTCAGTGTTAGAGATGGCTAATGCTTTTGCCCAGAATGATTCTTTTCTCAGAAATTTTTTCAAACACACATTAGTCTACACTGTGGCTATAGAGGTGACAGTTTGTGTCCCTTCCCCATAATTCTCTCATTTCCTTTTTACTTGTTTGTTTACTTTTTTCTTTGGGGGAGAAGAAGATAAATGAGTCTTTGCTCAAGGCTGGTTTTGGAATTGACAGTGTAAGTGGAGAAAGAGTCTTTGACCTCCTAAGCCCCTGTGTCCTCTTCAGTTAATGGCTCCATCTCTGGGATTATTTCGAGTATTAACTCAGGTAAATGCCCACAAAGCATTTAACGTATTTCCTAGCACATGAAGTACTAACTTATTAAGTACTCAGTAAAAATCTATTACATTATGCAGATTTTAAAATAGCTTATCCACTTCTAACCTCTTCATTTTCTGCCATAATCCAGCCATTTCAAAATCATTTTAGTGCTTATTCAAGGCAAGGATTACCAAGGTTTTTGTGTTTCTGCCAAATTTTTAATACAGAGGAGGCCAATTTTGTGAGAATATGTTCCTCAAAGTGAAAAATAATACATTTGTGTAAATCTAATTTAATCCTCATAAAGAGGCAGAGGAGTATCTGTTTATTAGTCAATGTGGCAAAACCACTGTGATGACCAAATCTGTCCATTTTAAAGCTTTAAAATTATGATGAATTATTAAATGGGGGTATGACTACATTTTAAGTGGGCACTGCAGTGAGATTTGAAAATACATTTATATGTTAAGTACAAACATTATTTTTAGTATTAAAGTTGGAATTTTTAAAGAATGTCAGGTTTTGTGCCAGATCTGAATTTTTGCTTAATATTTCCAGACACATTGATGTGAATTTTGAATAACCAAATATTATGCTTTTCAGGCATCCTCTAAACCTGAAATAACTTTTTTTCATCTGTGGTAGTCATGTCCTGTGAGACCCTCGGATTCTTTTCCAGTAAGGACTAATAATAGTGACCTTGCTGCCAATCCTGAGCCTCAGAAGAGTTTAGCAGGGCCTGAGTTCCTGACTGCCCTCCAGCACTCTACCTGAAGAAAATTCATTCCAGATCAGCATGGCACTCCCTGCAGCTTGTGAGTATGTCTGGGAGCTTAGCTTCTATGAATTCAAGTCTACACACACACACACACACACACACACACACACACACACACACACTTTGACAAATGTTTATCATATTCAGTTTCTGAAATATCTCTGAGACTTGTATCCTAAGAAATTCTCCAGAAGGAGAACACATTTTTACACTACTTTCAACCTCCATCCCAAAGGCCAGACATTGATACAATCCCATCTGCTTACAGCATTCGAAACAAATATTCTCCTGTCCTTCTGGTAGGGTTATAAATTAGTTTAACTTTTTGAAGAACATTTGGCAATATCAAAACTTTCAAGCACATAGTAATCCACATTTAAGGATATATCCAGTTTACAATTTTCACAAGCAACCAGAACTATATACACAAGAATATTTATTGCTGCATTATTCAGGGGAAATGCAGTCGGGCAGATGTTTGCATAAAGTCACATCAGCAGTTCAGTAGAAATGGTGACCATCTGCTGTGTAGTAGCTTCAGCCTACTTACTTATTTAACAGATCTTTATTGAGGATCTGTTAGGAGTCAGGAGTAGTCTGGTGACAACCAGAGTTGTTACCCTGGACAGGAGCTATTTGATCCTACTGGGAGGGGAAGGACATAGCCATTAGCAAAAAACCAAACACAGTAATTTCAGAAAGAGGTACATCTAGACAGGAGGACAAAGAGTGGTGGTATAGAAAGTGGCTGGATGGACACTCCAGACAGCAGAGCTGCCAATGAAGGGGGGAGCATCTGAGGGGAGGCAGCCAGGTCAGGACCTGAGGAAAGAGGTGTCAGTTTGCACATCAGCACAGGGGGTGCAAAGTTCCCAAGAAAGGGGCAAGTGGATGAAACTCAAAAGCCGCGGGCTACTACAGGACAGAGGGCAATCAACTCAATCTAAACACAGTGGGGTGGCTTCAGCCTATATTACTGTTCAACCTTGCTCCTTAGCTCAAAGGAAGCCCAGCCTGGGTCCTGGTCTCAGAATCAGCCCCACAAGATAACTCTGCTACACAGAGGCTGTTGGGTGGGAAGGGCAATGCAAGTGCAGAGTATCAGGACAGTCCAGAAATCACCAGTGAGGAGCCCAGACCCAGAGCAAGCTCCCAGGCTAGTCCCACCAGAACCTGGCTGTAGGCCTATTAAACTCTAACAAGCATAGCTAAGAAGAAGGTGGCAAGGTTTACTCCATATTGTTTGAAGGCAAAGGCAAGAACATCTGACCCTGAGCCTTTTCTGATGTTTAAATTGTCATCAGGATGTATGTGTCTAAATGTCACCAGTATTGCCAGAAACTTTCTAAATTCTGGAAAGACCCACAATGGTATGTTTATTGGCCTTTCAGTTAAAATCCTCAGGGTCTGAGGATAAAATAATAATGATGTTTTATTCATGAACTTTTGTTTTTACTGCATTTTTCTCCTTTTAAAATATTTCAGTCCTGATTGTGACCTAATTTCTTTCCAATCTGAAAAGCCCATAAATAAGGAGGGGGCTCTGCAGAGGGGACGTGGAAGAGTGAACCCTCCCTTTTACCCCAGATGCCTTTCAGTCCTGCCCTTTACTAGCCAATTGGGTTTGCAGAGTGGATGGCTTCAGGGCCAGAGAGATGATGTCCTGGGACAGGCAATTCTGGCCTCAGAACCAACAGGGCAGACAAGGTGGGGCAGGGTCACTCTGAGAAGCACTGTAGGGCAGAATTACCAGGGAGGCCCAACAAAGGTCTCATCATGCTCTGCCCCACACCCCCCAAGACCCTCGTCCTGATCAGAGCAACAGCCAAAGCCCAGGCCTGCGGTCCCTTCCCAGCCTGGCTTCTCTGCTCTCCTTCTCACCTGACTCCAGGATGAGTCTAAAACACCTCTACTAAGGACCATAGCATTTGCCCTAATGCCACCTGCGGCCCTTTTCCACCCCAAAAGACATGCTACAGCCTCCCCTCCTTCAGGTGTTTGCTCCAAAGTGAGGTGCACCTAGTTTCTCTCTCCCCCAAGAAGCTGTTCCCATTTCCTATTTAATTTTCCCTTAATAATTATCAGCTCCTGGAACATCCTTGATTTTTGAACTGCTTCTTGTCCAAGTCCTCCCCTCTGGGAGGAAAGCTCTCTGTGGGCAGGAATTTTGTGTTCACAGCTGTATCTCTAGGGATCTGAGCAGCTTGGCACTTGGGAGATGCCCCCTTGGTACTGGTGGAGTAAATAAGTGACTGGTGGAAAGGTGGACCCTTGAGCTGAGAGCAGGCTCCTTGAGGGGCCATCTCTCATGCAGCAGGTCAAATCGAGCAGGTCTATGATTTGGGGGCAGCTCAAGGACCACCAGTTTCCAATATCTGTATTATCTCTAATGACACAATTGATCGGTACCATGAACCTCCCAGGTGCTGCCCTGTTGGGATGCAGCTGGGTGGAGGAGACAGCAGGGACAGACTGTGCAAAGCCAGTCAAGGCCACTCAGCCTCAGGTGAGCTCACACTCAGCTTCACCATAAGGATACCTGGTACCTGAATATGATGAATCAGAGATGCTGAAAAGGTGGCTTAGAGCTGGTTTTATCATGGAACAACTGCCTATAGCACACATGGACGTTTTCCTTTAAATTGAGGCCAGACATCCCTCAGATTGCCTTCAGGGTGAAGGGGTCTCCAGGACCCATACTCACAGAAGCCGTTTGGCTCAGGGAAATGATGGATTGAAGCAAAATGATGGCATTGGTACAAAGCACAGAGAACAGAGCCAGCACAGCACCACAATGCAGCTCCCACCTGTCCCTGTGAGGTGTCACTGGTGATGCTCAGCCTCCCAGCAGGGCCGGTGGAAGTAATGTCAGGCACTGCCACCAAGGAAGCTCACCTGAGCCTGGTGGCCCGAGTTTGCACTGGGGTCCACCTCAGTGGCCTGCACCCTATTCCACCCTCAACCCCTCCAAATTTCAAGCAAACACCCCAAGTCACAGTGTTAACACAGGTCACCTGCTGTGGCTCAGTACTGGCCAAGGGTTAGACCTGCTTTGCAGGGGTTGGAGGATGAGGCCTGCTGAGCTGGAAGTCCCCTGCAAACTCCTACGTGGTGCTTAACCATTTCTAAAAGGTGATGGCTACCTAAAAGCACCTGGATTTCTGAGTTTTCTGGACACCTCAGAGGAGGCCTGCAGTGATGGCCTGGTGTGGGCCTGCCCTTCCACAGGACAGCTCTCAGCCGTCCAGGACAGCTCTCAGCCGTCCAGGACAGCTGTCTCCACTCATGTCCACATCCTCTGCTGTGTCCCTGGAGACCTTGGTGTCCCCCCCCAAGAGACCCCAGTGCTTCCCCCATCTGAGTGGTCTGCCTGTGGGACAGAAGAAGGAGGACCCCGCACCCCACACTGTGCGAGGAGTGGGGAAAATTCCTGCAGGAGAGCGCGGTGGGAGCTCTTTCCTGCCAGGAAGAGGGGAGGATTACAGGAAGGGCTTCCTTCAGGTAAAGAAGCCTGTCAGTCAGTCACAATGCTGGGGCTGTGATTCAGAACCAGAAGGAACAGGAAACTACAATGTTGGGGTCACTGATGCTGCCTGTTGACCACAAATGACTACTATGTAAGTCGACTTCCCGGCTGGCTCACGTCCTACACTATCTTTCTTCCTGTCTGCATCTATATTCTCACTGATCCTAAGGCTGCATTGTGTCCCCATCAGTCCACTTTTAAACAATCACTCTGTCCACTGAGTCCCATGTGGACACACCGAGCATGATAGGACAAGCTGCATAGGGTCATGGAGCTCCCAGTCTGCAGGCAGAGATGGATGCCCACAGGGAGCTTCCTAGAGGAGACCACTGTCTATCCCACTGACATTGGGGTTGCTGCTTCAGTTCTAGTAAAGATAAGTCAATGAAGTTCTTTGACTCAGTGGAAGGGGGTGTGACAGGATGGGGTGGTCAGAGTTCCAGAAAGGTTAGGTCTTATCTCCCAAGGCTGGGAAAGCCCAGCTCAGAGGGACTGGTAAGCCTACTTAAAGCTGGGTATGGACTTTAGTAGGCCCACAAAGACTCAGGCTTGATACTACTTGGAAGTGGTAGAACCTTCAGGAAGTGGGGCCTCGTCGGGAGGATTAGATCACTGCAAGTGTGTACTCAAGGGGACCATGGGGACACCATCTCTCCTTTCTTTGCGGCCAGCTGCCATGAAGTGAGTGGCCCTCTCCTCTGTGCACACCCGCCATGACGTGCTGAGCTCTCACAGGCCCTAAAGTGACAGAGCCAAACCACCATGGACTGACACCTCTGAAACCATGAGCCAAGCAAACCTTTGCTCTTTTAAGTTGACTTTCTCAGGTATTTTGTCATAATAATAAAAAGCTGACTAACATGTAACTCTATTAAAATCAAAGAATGTCATTAAAACATGCAATATTTTAAATGTTTATATTCAACATATGTTTTTTATACATAGACGTCCAAATATAGTGATAGTCTTTTGAGATGATTACATGTGGGGCCATACATGGGTTTCAGACCTGGTAAAAAGTTCCCTCTCAGACACCCCCTTTCACCACTTTTATGTAACATAGTTCTTGAAACACTGGCCAGAGCAATTAGATGAAAGGAATACACATAAGAAAAGAAGAACTCAAAATGGCACTATTTGATGATGATATCATTCTATACCTAGAAGACCCTAAAAGTTCCACCAGAAAACTTTTAGAACTAGTAAATGAATTCAGCAAAGTAGTAGGATATAAAATCAACACCCACAAATCAAAGGCATTTTTGTATATAAGATAAATCCTCAAATATGTAAACAAGGAAAACTACCCCATTTACAATAGCCTCAAAAAAATAAAATACTTGGGAATCAACTTAGTGAAAAATCTATATAATGAAAATTACAGAACCCTAAAGAAAGAAGTCAAAGAAGATCTTAGAAGATGGAAAGATCTACCTTGCTCTTGGATATGCAGAATTAATATCAAAATGTCCATACTACCAAAAGCACTATACAGATTTAATGCAATTCTTATCAAAATCCCAATGACATTCCTCATAGAAATAGAAAATCCATCTGGAAAAATAAGAAACTCAGAATAAAGCAATCCTTAGCAGGAAGAGTAAAGCAGGTGACATTGCTATACCAGAACATAAACTATAGTACAGAGCAATAGTAAAAAAAAAAAAAAAAAAAAAACAGCATGGTATTGGCGCCAAAGAATCCAATAGTATAGAATACAGGATACAGAGACTAACCTACAAAATTATAATTATCTTATTTTAGACAAAAGTGCCCAAAACATGCAATGGAGAAAAGAGCATCTTCAACAAATGGTGCAGGGAAATCTGAAAAGCCAAATGCAACAAAATGAAATTAAACCCATTTTTCTCCCCATACACAAAACTTAACTCAAAATGGGTCAAGGACCTAGGAATTAAACCAGAAGAAAAAGTAGGCCCTGATCTTCATCATGTGGGATTAGGCACCCACTTCCTTAATAAGATGCCTATAGCACAAGAATTAAAACCAAGAATCAATAAATGAGATAAATTCAAACTAAAAAGTTTCTTCTCAGCAAAAGAAACAATCTGTGAGGTGAATAGACAGCCTACATCTTGGGAGCAAATTTTTACCCCTCACACATCAGATAGAGCACTAATCTCTAGGGTATATAACAAACTCAAAGTAAGCACCAAAAAAACAAATAACCCAATCAATAAATGACCTGAATAGACACTTCTCAGAAGAGGATATACAACCAACCAATAAATATATGAAAAAATGTTCATCTCTAGCAATTAGAGAAATGCAAATCAAAACCACTTTAAGATTTCATCTCACTACAATCAGAATGGCAGCTATTATGAAGACAAACAACAATAAATGTTGGTGAGGATGTGGTGAAAAGGCACACTCATACACCGTTGGTGGGCCTGCAAACTGGTGAAGCCAATAGGGAAGCAGTATGGAGATTTCTTGGAAAACTAGGAATGGAACAACCATTTGGCCCAGCTATTCATGTCCTCGGTCTACACTCAAGGGACTTAAAAATAGCACACTACAGGGACACAGCCACATCAATGTTTATAGCAGCACAATTCACAATAGCTAAAGTGTGGAACCAATCTAAATGCCCTTCAATAGATGAGTGGATAAAGAAACTGTGACACATATACACAATGGAATATTACTCAGCAATTAAACAAAATAAAATCATGGCATTTGTAGGTAAATGGATGGAGTTGGAGAAGATAATGCTAAGTGAAGTTAGCCAATCTCAAAAAACCAAATGCCAAATGCTTTCTCTGCTATAAGGAGGCTGATTTATAGTAGGCTAGGGAGAGAGAGCATGGGGGGAATAGACGAACTCTAGATAGGGCAAAGGTGTGGGAGGGGAAGAAAGGGGGCATGGGGTTATTAATGATGGCGGAATATGATGATCACTTTTATCCAAATTACACGTATGAAGACATGAATTGGTGTGAATATACTTTGTATACAACCAGAATATGAAAAATTGTGCTCTATATATTTAATAAGAATTGTAATGCATTCTGCTTTTATATATATAAATTTAAAAAGAAGAATAAATAGTAGTCAGACAAAAAAAAAAGGTTCCCTTTCCCCGTTTCTTCCTCCTCCCCATAATACACACCTGACTTTGGAGACACCTAGCCAGGTCTCATATTTAGACAAACATATGCTATTTCAAAAATTCTACTTAGAACCAGGCCTTAAAAGAAAATTAGTTATCAAACTAAATCCACAGCATCTTACCATAGAATGAGAAGGCCACAAGCATTGTTCTTTTAAAATATCTGTCTGCGATTGATCTGCAGGTGAGTCAACAGGAGCCTGGCCTCCTTTTCACTCCACCCCAAAGTGTGGAATAGGAAAGGACAACCACCGAATCACTTTCCCTCCACCACACGCTATTATTGGACGTGGCCTCTGGATTCAGTCTCCTGGATCAAGAAACGGTGAATCACTGATACTAACCGCCCGCTGTGAAGTGTGTCCCAGGTGCTGCCTCAAGGTGGACATCCAGAACTTTTCAAATTTTTCCCAAGGTCCAAGTCAGTCACTAAAATCAACATCAAAATGAAAGGAACTTCTTTTTCTTTTTTTTTTGTATAAAGTTGTGACCACACATAGAGTCCCTCCGGGTGGAAACTGAAGTGTCAGCCATTGACATCTAATGTTAATGTCACCAGCCAGGACTCTTAGTCAACACCACGTTCTGGTTGAGTGTACAAACGCAGTGGTAGCTTCTCTGCACCAAATGGACCTGCCTCAAGAGTCAGCCCCTTGCCAGAAGTCACCACTTCACCCTGGGTGACCCCCTCAAGTACAGCTTGTCTCACTTCCTCTCTGAGATGCTACTTAGGGACACACCCCTTTCAATGTCAATCAAAGCAAGCTTTTCTAGGAAGGCAAAAAAATAACACCTTCACAAGAAGCAAGCAGAGGTGACCTGCACCTTCCTGGTGATTCCTTCACACATTAAAACACATCCACTCAGTGTCTTGATCCTCAGCTCCTTCTTCCATTCCCAAGTTAACAGCTCAAAAATAGAGAAGATGTTTGGGGACACGATGTCCAGTCATTCTTCAAGGAATTAAGAAACTCTAAAAGAGGTGACTTCAGGAAGAGTCCCCAGAGCATCTTAATCTTGCATGATACTGCAGGTGTATGACCGTGCTCCTCCGGGGTCTCTGATGCCATGTCTGCAACCCTGCTCTTTCAAACACTGTCAGTTGTTTTAAACCCACTGAACAAAGCTTTTCAGTTTTCTCCATTCTGTGTGGCATCTCAGACACAGGGAAGAAAGGAAAGAGGGACCCAGCTGCCCAGAACATGAGTTAAGCTGCCCTGGAGGTTTGTAGTTACAGGAGCTGATGCCTGCTCCGCTGGAAAACTCAGAAGAGTGTTCAGCCCACACGCACCGCTCTCCTGTGCCAGCCTCCTGGGACACTCTGTGTGATACTCCCCAACCTGGCTCCCCATCTCTGGTCCCCTCCCTCCACCAACAGCAAACTCCAGCAGCCCAGTGGTGGCCAATACGCTCAGTGTCCATGCTCTGTCAGCCCAGGCCACTGATGCCTGTTTCCTTGCATCCCCCATAAAATGTCCTTCCCTCGTGTGTCCAAAGGGCTTGTCCTCCCTCTCCTCAGGCACCTGCTCAATTTCTCCTTCTATATTTTCCTCCTTCAAACTCACTACCTGATCTACTTCCTGTACTTCAATGCACGCTGTCCACCACACAAGTTCGCAGGAAGCACAGACTTTTGCCACAGTTTTAATGCTGGGCCATTTTACATTCATGGTCCTCAAACTTTACCCCCAACCAGAATCTCTGGGAAACTCCATTAAATGGAGATGCTGGGCCCCTATTCTAGAGGTTCTGATGCAATCCTGTGGCTGATGCCCAATAATTTGCACTTCTGGTAAGTTTTTCAGGGTGCTGCTGCCAGGCTAGCAAACATCCCTTGAAAAAGCCGTGTTTGAACAAGACTTGGCATAAAGTAGGTGCTTCGCAAACATTTGTAGGAGAAATAGATGAATGAAGGTCTGCTTGCTGATCAATACCTGTGGGCCCACTCAAGAAGACTGCTCTACCGCACCGCGTGCCCTCACCTGGGGCCAAGGCTTCATTCCCAGGACCCTGGGACTCCTTGCCCACAACGTTCCCTGCCATCACAGGTCGGGACAAATCTCCCCGCTGCATATGGCACAGCCTTTGTGTCAACATCAAGGTTCCCCTCCAAGAGGGCTTTCTTCCTGACATTCAGGAGACTTATAATCACGAAAACCAGGAGGCACCCTAAATATCCAAGAACAGGGAGAGTCAAGTAAGTGATAGTGTTGCCATATGCCAGAATATCTTGCAGTCATAAAAATTATGTTTACACAGATTGTTTTAATAGCTGCAATAAAATGATTTTTATATAATACTATAAAAAATAAAGCCAGGATAATGTTCTGGGGAGCTGACTCCAGCAGGTGTAGCAGAGCTTGCTCCGCAGGCTCACACACGCCCAGCGGCACCAGGAGGGACTTTTGCACCTGCCCTCACATGCGTGTTGTGGGTCCAACATTTTACTGGGGGCTGCTGCTCAGTGGATGCAGGGAAGATGGGGGAGAACAGTGACAGCCTGGGGTGTGGCTCCCACCAGCATCCCAGTAGACTTATGTCTGCTTAGGGGAGAGGGAACCTGCTGCATACCCACCCAGGAACAGCTGAGAGCACAGCCGGCCCCAGGCAATGCTCTAAAGTACGTGCACACAGTCACACTCATTTCTTTCAGGAAGCCAATTATTTTAATAAAACTAATGGACAGTCTTCCTAGAGTCCTGGTGGCCACGGGAACACCGTGGGCTGCCCTCCATTGGTGCATGCGTGGGAACATGCAGGTTAAAAGCCGCGGTCCCTCTCCTGTGAGGTTGATATGCTGATGGAGGACAGGATGCTAATGAGTAAGCTAATCATAAGGGATGTTAGTGACAAATACCACGAGACAGGAAGTGGGGGCGTCGAGAGCACAGAAACCGCAGATGGAGACACGATGGAAAAGTCAGCGGCTGAGCAGAAGCTGGTTCTGCATGAGAAATGTGTCCATCCTGCAGAGGGCATGGCGGCTCCAAGACTGCGGTGCAGGAGGCCCTCTTGCTCTGGGAAGGGCCTGGAGACTGCGAGGCTGATGCAGATGGCTGAGGGAGGGGGCAGGTGGGGGGCCTGAGGAGGGGCAGGTGGAGGGGCAGGTGGAGGGGCAGATGGAGGAGCAGGTAGAGGGAAGATGGAGGGGAAAATGGAGGGGAAGATGGAGGGGCAGAGGGGGGGCAGGTGGAGGGGCAGAGGAGGGCCAGAGGAGGGCCAGAGGAGGGGCAGGTGTGACCCTATGGAGCAGCACTCTGAGGAAAAGGGCAGCGTTGCCTTTCACAGAAAGAAAATGGGGGCTTTCTGGCTTAGAGCAGAGGACAGCCATGATGGGACCCAAGGAGTCCCAAAGGTCCACTCTGGCTGAGCATAAGCAGAGGTTGGCCAGGGAGCACAGTCATGAGGCATCTGCAGGACCTGGGGGGCAGTTGGCCAGGTGAGAGTGGACCTCTTTTTTGCTGCTGCTGTAACCAATCAGCCCAAGCTCCTGGCTGACCTGCAGGAATTTCCTCGCCCAGCACTGGAGGTCAGAAGTCCCAAGGTCACGGCATGGGTAGGGCTGTGCTCCCTCAACAAACTCCAGGATAGGACCATCCCCTAAGCTTTCCCTGCTCCTGAGGCTGCCTGAGCTCTGCCTGGTGGTCCCTTCTCCCATCCACAAAGCAGGGGGGTCCCATCTTCAGATTCCTCTGTCATCTTGTCCCCACTGTTCCATCTCTTCTGTTTCCACCGTCTCACTCCTTCTCTGGCTATGGTCCTGTTGCCACCCTCTTCTGAGGCCCACTATGAGTCCCTGGGTAATCCTCTACCCACATTAGGAACCTTAGCCACATCCTCAAATCCACTCTTCTGTGGGAGATGATGTGTTCCCAGGTCCCAAGTAAGATGACAGTTTGGGGGAGGTTACAGATCAGCCTCATGGGTCAGAATCTAGACAGATTTGGAGAGTGAAGCCAAAGGATTTCTGGACTTTGTGGATATGGGGTAAGAGGAAGAACAGATCACAGGAGGCCAGGGGGTGACAACCGGAGCAACAGGAAGAATGGAGAAACCATCTTTGCAGAGGCATTGGCAGTGGGAGGAACGGAGGGACCCAGAACCTTTTGGTATGCTGCCAAGGGTGGCCTGGGCAGCTCTTGGAAGAGTGTGGTCACTGGTGACTTCCCACCCTGTGGGGCCCCTGGAGCCTGCTCAGGCAGAAGGCTTGTGGTACCCAGGGGAAGAACATGCCTCTGGGACACAGGAGGGCTGGTGACATGCCACCAGGGTTTCACAGAAAAAAAAAAAGAGAGAGAACTTTTGAAGCACCTGAGTTTTCATTTGAGTGACCAGGGACTAGAATTTGTGGGAATTTGGACATGAACATAAAAGCACGTTGTCATAGTTGACAGATTTATGAGAGATAAGGGTGCACACCAGCGTGTGTGCGTGTGCGAGTTACGACCTCAACTATACTAAGCTTGGTGTAAGAAAAAAATTTTTTTAAATTATTCCCCCAAATATATATTCAATGCTTATCTCTAAGAGGTAGGGTTTGGGGTGATTTATGCTCATTTTCTAAATAATCCACAGCAGCGTATTCCCGGAGACTGACACTTCTGATGGAGATGACAGGCCCAAATAGAAACAATCCTACCAGGGCACAGACAATGGTTCCTACTTATCAGCTGAATCCTCCCCAAAACAGCATCCATTTTGTCCTTTGAAACGAGGGCTCCACTTAAGGATCAAATAACAAACACTTATATTCTTTACATACTGAGATGCTTAGGAACAGATCATTTTCACATTGGTCCAGGTCTCAATAAAGTCTACAGTAAGGCTTTTGATTTTTCAGCCCTTTGGCTCACGGGCACAAGATTTGCTGCTAATCCCTCACCATCATAACTATTTCAAGGCAAGAAAAAGGGAAAGGAGAGAAGAGGGAGTAATAATCAGAAAATCAAATGCCTTTTTAAATATCATCAGAAGAGTTCTATTTCCATGTCATTGGCTAGCCTTTGGCGAGGGCAACAAAAATATGACCAGAGAGAATATTAATATATTAATTATATAAATAATATATTTATATAATATATTATATATTCTATATTATCCAAAAACCACTTTCTTCCACCCTGAAAACTCAAGCACTGTGCCTGGATGTGGGGGGCAATCTGTAAACGTTGGCCACTAATGCTTTCAGATTTTTAATAACGAGTGAGCGTGAAGGAAGTACTGGGGCTCCGTGTGTGGGAGCAGTTGTCTGTGCCGGGTATCCAGGCAGCTGGCAGTTTCTTTTCCAGCCACCCACACCTGACAGGGCAGGTGCAATTCAAGCCACTCATGCCTCCCTTCTCATCAGCAGAAGCCACTGCTCCAGCTGAGCCTAGCTACATGGACAGGTGGGGGACACCTGAGGTCACTACCAGAAACCAAACGGTCACTGAGGGCTCCTCAATGCGCCTCCATTCCCAGGCTCAGCAGACATGAGTGTCTGTGCAGACAGATGGTACAGCACTGTCACCACCTGCACACCAGCCAGCACCAGTCTGCAGAGCCGTAGGTGGCCACGCAATCATGCCAGCCCCCAGGGGCCCCAGGCCTCTGCCAGAGCAGTCATCCAGCATGGCCAATCAGCCCTGTGCCACCATCTTGGGAAGGCCTCATAACACCACTGCCCCAGGGATCAGTATTGGTCAGCAGAGCCCCGAGTGGCCATGAGACCCTGCCTGATGCCACCATCTCACACTCCCACTTCCCCTGGGTCCCCTTGTCCCCCCTCTGTGGTCACCTGAGGCTACTCTTTGGATCCCAGCCACACTCACATCAAGAGAGTCCTGGAGGTGCCAGTTCTGAACCCCTGAGGGAGCTGCACCTGGTCGGCCTCCTGGTTAGGGGGAGGGCACACTGGGAGGAGAGGGCTTGCCTTGGCATCTGAGTGGGGCACAGTGGGCACAGGTAGGATGGGTGGCAGCTGCTAGCACACACTGTACTAAGAGCCACCAAACTATGACACTTCTGGCCCATTCATCTCTCCTGGCAGCGAGACTCAGTGTCGAAAAAGAGGCAGGTGCTGGAGGATGGAAAGAGGCCCTGAGTTACCTGGGCTGTGACCTTTCCCCAGAGCAAAGAAGAAGGGAGGGAAGGAGGGAGGGGACAAGACTTTCAGGGTACCAGGAATCTCAGGAGGCTGAGGCATGGACGGCTGACCCAAGAGCACCTGCGTGCAAGGTCCTCGGCCCAGGACCCCAGGCCTGTGCAGCTGGTGGTAAAAGATTCCCTCTGTACTCGCCACCTTCCTGCCAGTCCTGGGATGGTCCTGCTCTCCTTCCCCAGGACAGAGTCAGCAGCACTGAGTGGGTGTGGCAGGACCAGTTACACAGCACTGCCCACCCTTGATCAGGAGGGATGGTGAATGGACCCTCCCCAGTGAACCTGTCAGAAGCTGAGCAGTGGACATGCGTGGGTACACACACACCCCTGTCCCAGACCTTCTCTGTCCCATTAAACCCAAGTCCATCTGAGTTACCTGGGTAGAAGTCTCGGATCACCTCTGACTTTGTGCCCCCCACCCCACGTCTGATCTCCTGAATTTTGCCGAATCCTCCATGGCCGCCAGCCTGCTCTGCCCCATCATCTCTCTCTCCAGCCACTGCACGGGGCTCCTGATGGCTATTTCTGCTCTGCACCTAGGCCTGCACCCTGCAACCTGCTCTCCATCCATAGCAAGAGGGACCTGGTGACAGCAGACACCATGCCTGGCCCCACTGTTCAATGGCCAGTTCAATGGGCACTGTTCAATGCCCGCAAGTCCATTCCACCTGGAGAGAGACCATGGTCCTCATGACCCTGGGAAGCCCTGCAGCTTCCCCATCCCACATGGCCTTGCTCACCCACCAGCCACGCTCACCTCCCCACTGTCCAGCTATGCACCAGGCCCACCTCAGGACATTTGCACAGGAAGCTCCCCCCTGAGATCCAGGCTCAGTCCTTCACCTGTTAGGCTTCTTTCAATAGTGACTTTGTCAGACTGGCCAACGCCATCTACCTAAGCCATAAGCCCCCACCTACAGCCCCTGGCTGCCTAATTCTCATGATGTACCTACATTAAAGTTCTCCAGTGCTTACACTATGATGTCAGCTGCGTGTCCCAGCTGGACTGTAAGCACCGTGAGGACAGGGACTTCTAATTCTTTCATTGGATGCCTTATTCCAGGGGACTAGACCTGTGCCCTGTGGATGAATCCACATCAGTATTAATGACCTCTCCAGACACCCCGCTATGGCTTACCGTGCCTTGGAACCCACCCAAAGAAAGGTATAAGGTCCCTTCAATGACCCAAGCTGAATATCTGGAACCCAAAGTGCTGAGGGCCATTACCAAGTAGGAATGACGCATCGAAATTTCCTTGCCAAGCGTACCCCATGCTGCTTAGAGGACATTTGATGGAACATTGCATGCATGCTTTAATAAGGTGACCTTGCTCAAGGACCAAGGCGGATTCGGGTTTAGAGCTGATCAGGTTTGAGGAAGTAACCGGCTCCTTGAGTTTAAGGCGTTGCCAGTTTAAGATAATGGGTTTTAGGGAAGTTGGAAGTTGAAGATTATTACTGGGATTAGGGTGTTCCTGCTGCTTGTTCCCGTTGAGTTCTCGTGAGATTAAAATGGGTTTTGGAGAGAGCCTCGTGGAGTAGGTGGTTTGTGCGGGAGACAGCAGAACGCGTTTGCCCCTGGACCTGTGTGGAGGTGGTGTGAGAGCTGGAATAAAGAATTGCTGTTTGAACCTACAAAGCTGTGAGTGCCTCGTGATTCTGGTGCCAAGCCGAGACATTGGCCTTGGCACCAAAGAGCATCTGGAAACATCTACCTCCAGAATCAGAGGAGCCCTCTTCATCCTCCGCTCCCCAAAGGTACTTGTTGCCCTGACATTTCTACTTTATAGCTCATTTCAGGGACTCTGACTCCATGATTTCAACCAGGTACTTAATTTCTTCCTGTCTCTCTGCCCCTCTGATTCTTCCAACTTCCCTCTTTCTGTTGGCTGGTCAAGGCCCCTGTATTGTCTGTCCAGGTGCTCCCCAAGCATCTCCCAGGCATTGCCCGTGGTTCTTCCTACTAGTCGCAAAGCCCTGGAAAACTGTCCAGAAATTCTGAGTGAAATGGGGATTTTGCTGTAGTTAGAAAATACCTGGAATCCACATATCTGACAGAGGATTTATATCCAGAATATGTAAAGAGCACCATGACCCATGGACCATCAAAGACAGCCCAGCTGCAAGCAGCCAAACATCTGAGCAGGCCTTTTCCTTAAGACAACGTGAAGGGGCGGGGGATGTGGCTCAAGCGGTAGTGCGCTCGCCTGGCATGCGTGCAGCCCAGGTTCGATCCTCAGCATCACATACAAACAAAGATGTTGTGTCCGCCAAAAACTAAAAAATAAATATTAAAAAATTCTCTCTCTCTCTCTCTCATACTCTTTCTTAAAAAAAAAAAAAAAAAAAAAAGACGACATGAAGCTGACCATGACTGTGTGTGTTCAGCTTGTTAGTTACCAGGGTGTGGGGGGGAACCTCGATGAAAACCACCTCCTACCCCTAGGGAGACGGATCTGACACCTGGCAACCCTGGACCTAGGGGAGGTGGGGAGCAAAGGGAGCCCCCAGGGCTGCTAGGGGAATGTCAAATTCTGCGGTTACTTTGGAAAACACTTTGGCAAGTTTTTAAAAAGCTAAATATAACATTACCCTATGATTCTAAAGGGCCACTTCTCACCAGCTCCCCAACAGAACTGAAAACAGCTGCCCACGTCAGCATTCTCCATCACACCCAGAGGTGGGACCCCGAGCACGCCCGCCGGTGTGAGCCTCACGGGGTCATCCAGGTGACAGAAAATGGCCAGACCATAATGTGGAAGAACACAGTGACCCTAGGAAATGTTGCACTGAAGGAAAGCAGCCACACACAGAAGGCCACATGCACGCCATAGAAGTGCCTGCAGTGACAAAAATCCCTGCAGACAGACGTGGGGCTATGAGGCTGAGGGCCAGGGAGGCCCAGAAGTGACAGCTAAGGTAGCAGGGATACTCCCAAATCCGTCAGCACTGATGGTTGTGCCATCTTGTAAAATACCAACAACCATCGATTGTAAGTGTCCCAAGTGCCTGTGCATCTTGGCCACGAGAGGCAAGAGGAAGCCAAGGACAGGAACTTTCTAAGTTAGGAGAACTCATCGTTTTGCATGACCTCACATGGAGCTGGAGCGGGGCAACAGGAGATTGGAGGCCACCAGTGTTCCGCCCTCGTTGTCCCCTGTTTAACCTCACCAGAGCCGCCATTTACCCTCCTGTGCCACAGAACAACCCTGACATCAGAACATCTATTCATCACTAGGAACACACTCCTGGCCCTGGCTCAGAGGGACCACCCACCCCAGTCACACATGGTGACATGTATACAAGAATACTCTGAGAAAACAGTTACCTGGGAGTGTATCTAAAGTCCTCATCCTTGTCACATGTCCACGTGGTTGGGCTCCTTCATGGCCTGTCATGCCCTCTGGTCCACACAGTGGGTCTTCCCCAGGAGGACATCAGCACTGAGCCCGGGGGTCTCCGCCCTGGCTGCACATGGCCCCCACAGCACTGTGCCAATGGAGCCGACCACGGGGCTCATTGCAGAATTAGTCTGTGGGACAAACCCTGGGCGGGATGAATTTTAACTGTGCCTCAGTCACATGGCAAGGTTTGAGAAACGCTATTGGGCCAAGACCAAAATGGACACAAAGCACTGGGCATGGAGTGGGGCCAGCTAGCAAGGGTGAGGCTGGGCTGCTGGGGGCAGTCGCACCCAGGGACACCTTTTCCACAAACACCAATGAGCACAGAAACAAGGCCACTCACGAGATCTCTTGGGCCTTACGACTTCCAAAAGTTGAGACAGACCAGGGAACAGTCTGCCCAACTGGAGACATCAGACTCCTCTCCCTGGTGCCACCTGTGCTCTCCAGCCTCTGAAGAGTGCCATGGTCCACAATGCCACCTCTGTCTCCAGATGGCAAGGCCAGCTAATTCAAATAGCAAATTTCATTTTGGTTAAGCCACAACAAGCCGTCTAGGTGCAGCTTAAGTACCATGGACCTGCCCCAGCCCCTTGGTAGGTCACGTGCACAGCCTGGACCCTGAACATGGCCACATACTCCTGGGAGTGTTGTGTACAGTGGGACAGGGCTTCAGTCACTCAGTGATTCTTACAACCATGTCCCCCCTCTCTAGAGCAGCCTCACCCCAGGCAAACGAGTCACTGCATCATCCAAAAAACTCCCAGCAAATTCTGTTTTCACCATCCAGTGGCCATGTTCAAACATCCCACCACCCGCTTTATCTCAGGGACTCTCTTGACCCAAGTGGTTTTTTGCTGCTCTCTCCAAACCTCTTATTTAATCCACCCTTTCCCCTCCAAAAAATGCCTGGCTTGGGTCTTCTCTGTCCCCCCATCTCTTCTATTCCTTTCTGCTGGGAACCCCCAGTGCAGTCTGCACACCTCAGCGTTGCTTCTCTCCCTGTGTGAGGGAGTCCAGGTTTTCATTGGGTCACAGCAGGAATTTATGCTAAGAAAACAGATTTTTGGGTTCTCTTGCCATACACAAAAAAGGAAACTGTGAGAGGAGGGGGTGTTCATCTGCCTGACTGTTGTAACCCCTGCATCAGGGATAGCAAAGCATCAAACCGCATCCCTTAAGTGCACACAAAAAAGAAAATGAAAATAAACTCTGGACAAATTATTTGGCTTCTGATATTTGCTCAGCACACCAGCATCTTTTCCGTTTCTTTCCAAAAAGCCCTTATTTTGCCAGTCAGATCTGTTGAATTTATATCAAAAGATAAAATTATATGTCCTAGATTTTTCTTGTTGATTTCTGAAATTATAAAGCACAGTGATTCAAGATGAAGCAAATTCTGGGAAGACTGTGCAGGGCATAAAATAGTCAATAAGTTCATATTAGTGACTTATCTTAAATGATTGTATTATATTTAATTAGCTATCTGTTACTTATTTAGGACCAAGATTACCAATACTGGTTTGTAAATTCTGTTATCAAATTTCTGTAATTGCATTAAAAAATATAAAGGAAAATCAGGACCCATACACATTTGTTTCATTATGGACATAAGCACAGCAGCGCTTCTCTGAGCTGGGCTATCTTAGCAGCCTGTTAAGTGCAGCTGTACATTAAACAACCCCAATTATACATGGAGATTGATAGTGTAAATGAAAAAGTCATTTGGGGAAATAATGGCTAAAAATGCAAAAGTGTGTCCTGTCATTTAATGGCTTCATACTAGTGAAGGGATTGCTAAGACACACATGCATCCTCCTAGAGAGCCAGGTAAGCACCACCCCTCTGCAATCACTGATGGAGGCTCTGTGTTCCCTGAGGAATGAAGTCACAGCCAGAGCTCATCAGGCACTCCATGTAGGTGGCTGAGCTGTGCATTTATCCCCTCATCTGGTCTCCATCATGGCCCTAAGATATGAGGTTTTGCAGGTGTACCCATGTCACACAGAGGGAAAGTGGTACCCAGAGAGGTTAAGCAACATGCAGATATCACACAGCCAATGCAAGGCAGGCTGGACTTGGCAGCAGAGTCTGTGCTCTTACATCCCAACCATAGGACATCCCTCCAGGTCAATGTAGCACAAACTCAGATCTATTCCAGTGGACTAGAGACTTCCTGAGGTCAGGGATCCCTGTGGCTCCTTAGCCCCTGAAATGAGACCTAAATACATTTGGCGTTCAGCAAAGATTTCTGAAATTAGAGAATGGGTGAGAGTCAGGTTGTGATTAAGCCATGAATAGCTACCATGCCCCAGAAAAGAGGAAAGCTGGGAAATGGGCTCAGTCGGGGTTACAGACTCATGACTCGTGGGTTCAGATGCTGCTCACCCCACAGGGCACAGGACACTGGGTGGTGGCCACTCTGAGTGTGCGAATCACTTGGGACATGGTTAACAACCGAATCCTACAGATCCTGTCCATCACCACCTACACATAGCCAGGCTAGCTGGGCCCTTGGGTGGGGGAATCTGCTCACTGTGGTGTCAGTATTTATGTCCCCTCAATGCTTATTCTGGGGCCCAACTCTTCTTGTGCAGGCAAATCTGAAAGTTGTTTTATTTTTCTTTCTTCCAGATTTAAATTTCTAACCTAATGATCAGTCAAAATCATGAACATGATACATTTCATAAATGCCTCAAGTTCAAATTAATGATGCCCTGTGGGGGGTAGTTTCTGTGTGTAAGTGTATGTGTCTGGGAGGGCAGCAGGGCTTTGCTTTCTAAAGAAACAAGATATAGCAAAACTAACATTCAGAATGATTGTGACAGAATTTCATGACCCCAGTTTGAATGTGCTCTTATCAAACTGATCTGTCACCCAAGCCCCCAGGCTGGGAAGGCAAAGGACAACCCATAGTATGCTCTGTTGCAACCAACTGCATCTGGGAACTTTCTTCTCAAGCCCGTGAGGAAGAGCAATCCACGGCAGATGGATAGTGACTGCAAGTTAACCGAGATGCAGCGATCTGTTCTCATGAATTCAAGTACTGCCGATGTTGAAGACAAAGAGCAAAGAGGGGTGGCGATTCCTTGGCTTCTGTGGGGTGCCGAGTGGCTAAAGTGCAGCACATAGATACCACTGGCCCCTCGGACAACAGGGATTTCACTTGAGAATTTTTTTTTTTTAAAAAAAAAGAACTAGCACCCAATATCTTGGGCTTTTTGGCTTACCTGTGTCTCCCTGCAGCTCCCAGCCCAGTTCCTTTTTCCTAACAGCACCCTACTTCTTCACCTAAGTTAGAAATACTTTGCCACATTAGATGTGGTCCATTCTGCTCCTTGCAAAAGCCACACTGGGCCAGTTAAATGTGCCTTTCTCAATGGAGAGACAAATTACTGGAAAGAGCTTATGTTCTGCTTCATGCTGAAGATGCCCTATCCTCATCCCTCTGGGTCACAGGCATGCTCAGGAGGGAGGTCTCCTTCCCATCTTCCTGGCTGCCTCAGCTGACAATTCTGGGCTAAAAGAGAGTTTCCCACTCCTGCTTTGATCCCTTACTAATCACCTCTTGCTCAGGTTAACCCTAGTTAGTTTCTTCTGCTTGCAGCGAGGATTCCCACCCACATTTCCACCTATTTAAACATTTCTGGCTCAATACTGTATCTATTGAGTGCCAAGTCAGGGCTCAGAGTTGGTCTGAGAGCTCAGCAAGGCCTGTGGAATCCCTGCCTTGAAATAACAGGAAACTTCCAGGTGGGCGTGGTTGTGGGTGGGGCACTGTCCAGTTTCCTAAGGGCACAGACATTTGGACAACAGCACCAGCTAAGAATTCTGGATCCCAGGGAAGGACATAGATGGTGCATGTTGTATTTCCTTAGCACTGGAATAAGGTGGCTTTGTATCCCACACACATGACAGGCTTTAAAACTGAGCCTTTTTCTTTTGGATTCTGCCATGGGTTCTCTAGAGGGCCTGCAGGAGAAGAAGCTTCTTTATCTGCAGCAAAATCTCCTGGGTCCAGACAAGTCCTTCCCTCTGCCCCTCGGCTTCTGTTCCCTGCAGAATGACATGGTATCTTGCAGTTACAGCTTTTTGCTCTGGCCAGCTGGCCTCTTTCACAAGGTTCCCGGCCAATACTCCTACTGGTGACTCTGTTGTAACAGCTCCCCCAAATCACACGATCATCTCCCACTCTCAGAGGGGAACAGAAAATTTTTGCTTCTCCCCCATCTGTGCTGATTTACCTCTTTCTGTGGTTGTTCTCTAAACACTGGTGACTCTAGAAGCAATTTAACCTTACAACTATGCAATTACTCATGCAGTAGAAAGACATTTCTAACTGAAAGTTTTAAACCAAATTCAAAAATTCTCCCAAAGCTGAAAATTACCCAAATACTTCCTACTTCATTTTTTCTGCAGCACCTTGCAGCCTATCAAACATTTCAAGCTGACAGTGAATGAGGGTTTCTCATGTTTTCTTCTTTTTGACATAGGTTTTTGACAGATAAGCTACCCAGTTACTTAGTCAGAAATATATTTCCCCCACTTACAGAGTACCTCAACATATTTAAAATAAGAACATTTCCTAGAAAAAGGAGAAGCTGTTAATATTTCAGCATCCAAGTCAGGTTTTACATTTATGATGGATAGAAATAAAAGTAGTATGTACTGTAGGAGCCCCGAGACTCTTTTTCCAAACACTTTTTTTCCCACCACAGAATAGCTCTTCTTGACCTTTAAGAAACCCAGGTTGACAGGAGAGACACGTGGAAGCCCAGGCCCAGTCTGCTGGCCGCTGCCCTCCATCTTCTGCATCACCCCACCTCAACTTTTTCTCCTCCTGTAATTTTGTAGCCTGGGGGCCAGGGTGGGGAGGGGTTGCACACCCAGCAGTTAGGCTGAGTGATCTCACTTGCTTTCCCAGAGTGCCATCTGTCCCACATTATACAGCATGCCACTGCAGTAGCCACTAAGTGGGAACCCATGGAGAGTGGGGAGGTCCCAGTGCCCACTCATTTCTAAACCCCCTGTGGTTGGTGGACCATGACTTGGAGGGACAGCTCCTTACCAGGCCAGTGCTCAGCCACGCCCCCAGGAGCCAGTGACACTCATTGCTTCCACCACATTTTATGGATGGTCGTTGACATGCTCATGTGTAGCTGAGGTGCAGACAGGCTGCCCCCAGTTCCATCCCCCCCATCCTGGCTACTAGGACACACACATCTCACAGGCTTTTCAGGATCAGGGCTACATTTCCCAGCAGCCCTGGTCATCAGCACTGGCCACCATACTATATTCTGGCCACTGGACTATGGCAGGTCTTTTCAAAGGCTTTACCCTATTCCCCCACACCCCACCCCAGCAACATGGCCAACACCTGAGAATGAAGGGATGCTGCACCCAGGAATGGCCAAGTGACAAAGCAGAAACAGCCCAGATCCCCCTCAACTTTGGATTAAGGAGGAAACTTGATTGATAATTAACACCAGCCACCAGATCAATTCAGAATTTTACTTAAGAGGAAGTAAATCAGCGTCCTAATTAATCCAATAAAAGAGAAGTAGAAGAACAAGATGCTCTTCAGACCTCGAGGAGCATGGAGTGTCCTTAAACAGCTGCCTTTCACTGAACGGGCCTCTGTACCGGCCCTGCACTCAAGGTCTTCTCAGCATTATGCCGCTCAATGCTCAGGACAACACTGTGAGAAGTCACCATTCCCTTTCCCAGATGAAGAAACTGGGTCTTAGGACACATTGCAATCTTCAAATCACACTAATAATAAGTGCCCAGAGTTTGGATCAAAGTCCCTGACCACACACGTGCCTCCCTATAGCAGGGAGTGTGGCAGGCTGGTCTCCGAGGGCAGCTCCACTTGGTCCCTGAAGACATGTGGGGGAAGGAATTTCCTGTCACCAAGCAAAACAGATGGACTGGGCAGGAAGATGTGGTGATGGCCCAGAGAGGGTCAAGGTTCCGAGGAGCCACCAGGAAACACCTATATGGGGTGGCTGGAGCACCGGATAGCGTCTCAAAGATCTGAAGTCCAGGGTGTAAGACAAGGCCTCAGCAGGGCCCTGCTCCCGCTGGGAGCTCCAGGGAAGGGTCTACCCCAGCTCCTCTCCTAGTGCCTGGAGCAGTGGGGTCCAGGGCCCACATGGCACCCTCCCTGTGTGTATGTCTGAATCTGTGTCCAAATGTCTCTTCTGATAAGGTCCCCAGTCATGCTGGATTAGGGTCCCCACCTACTCCAGGATGACTCATCAGCTATACCTGCAAAGACAGTGCTTCCCATGCAGGTCCCAGTCTGAGGAACCAGGGAGGGACCTCAGGAGCAGGAAAGGTCAGCACCCTAGCCAGGCATGGCCGTAGTCGTGATATCAACTTCCCTTTTTTCCTTTGTTAAAAACCAGAAAATTAGAGAAGCCCATCCCTGGGACTCGAGTCAACTATTTTTTATAACTCCCTCATGCATTCCTCTCTTAATGAATGCCTAATGCTTCCAGGGACTTGAATAAGCAAAAATTAATTATCCGTTTCCACACTAGATAAAACTCATATTAATAATCCCTGGTTAAAAATGCCAAGGTAACAATTTAGGAAGCCAGAATCACACAGCGAGCTGACAGTGACTTTAGTGTGGGAACCCAGATTTCCCAACCAGGACTTCGATGCTGTGAGGGAGGTAGTAGATTTGGAAAGGCAGGCAAAATTCCCTGAGAGCCGCATTCTTCCTCTCCCTAGCAAAAAAAAAAAAAAAAAAAAAAAAATCTGATTTGAAGATGATGGAGGAAAGTCCCTGACCTGGAGAAGGGGCCCTGGAATAGATCTCAAGTTCAAGCAATTTCAGGGGCCATCAGCCCCACCCCACAGTACCTCCTACACAGGCACAAGGAGCATGGCACCCTCTTGAATTGGAAACAGTAAGGCCCAGGGAACTGGCAGCACCTGTCCAAGATCAAGGTGACCAAGGTGGGAGGACCCAGTGTCCTTAGCAAAATCTTAGCAAAATCTGCCTTGACATGGAAAGACAAATTCATTCCCAAGTGACGTCCCGGGACGTGCTTCTCATTCAGCTTAGGCACCCATCATATTTTCTTTGTTTCAGTAAAATAAAATACAAGCCCTTCTCTGGGAGGTGAAGTCCTACGCATGTGCACACACTTCCTGCCACTCTGAAGGCACCATCTCTCCCCACAGTTTTGACGGCAAGACTTTGGGGGTTGCTGGGAGTTGTGCTAAAGAAGAAAAAATCAAGGCATGAGCAATAAGTAAATTTCTGGATGAAGGTACACAGCTCCCCAAGCTGCAGGCCAAGGCATAGAACAAATATGAATAATGAAGCCAAGACTCACGTACATAGATCTTCATCTCTGTCCTGTTGGCTGTTGGTGGTGAAAATGTGGATGTTGGAGAAAGAAAACAGATAATAACAATAATAAACTATTCATGTGAGGATTTTTTTTTTAAATTCAGACTGACATTTCTGCTACAACTCCATATTTTGGGAGTTGGTTGGAAGCAAAGGAGGCCCTCAGCTTATGCCCCTGGGGCCTCTGGGGGATGTTAACAAATGTCTTCCTCAGCTCCGCCTCCACAAAATAAACTTTTTAGCCCCATAATGAATATCTAGCTGCAGGGCAAGAAAGTGGCTAATATAGAGAATATACAGGACCACCCCTTGATTGGTTGATTTGTCTTTGACCTTTGGCCTCCAAGAAAAGAATAATTTCTCAGCAAAGTATCCTCGGCAATTTCTAGAAACTATGCCAACTTGCACAGAAACAGATCCATGTCTCATGTAGATAAAGGAGTTTAGGCATCTTTTACCTAATTTCATGTGTAGATTCATTCTCAAATAAGTAAAGCACACGGCTTTGTTAAGACAAAGACTTAAGGAACTAGGATTTTGTTTTATTGCATTCACTCTTGAATGCAATAAAAAGTGTATATCTCAGGTGTATTTTTTACAATATAAGCCAATTTTCACCTCAAGCTCACAGCTCAAGTCACATAAAGGGCTCCCAGTTGAAGTGCTAACCTTGGAAAGAAATGCTGGAAACCGAGCTCAGGAAATTTATTCCAATGTGGAAATTTGGTGACAACACGATTTGTTGTAGATTTTTAATGGGATTCAGGTTTTCTTAAAACTTAACTTTCTCTCCACATCCAACTCTGGGCTGTAGGAAAGAGATGGCCAAACTGTCACTGAGGAGTCCCCTTGATTCTGTTAGTGCCACAAAGCTCTGCTCCCCACGAGAAGAACCGTCTGTGCTGACAGTGACCCCAGGGCCATGTTATGCCTACTATGTGCCAAGTACTGTTCCAAGTCCTCTGCAGACACAGATCACTGAATCCTCAAAGCAATCCTGCATGCCAGGTAGTATTATTTTATTTAGGGAAGGTCAAACAACTTGCTGGAATTTGCAGAGCTATTAAGGATCTGAGCAGGAATTTGAGCTCAGGCAGTCCAGCCCCAGACCTTCTGTGGCTGTTTTTCTACGTCTACCCTATGAGCTGTGACTCAGCCTGTTTGTCATGTTTGCTTCTGTCCCTAAAGCCAGAGGCACAACTGGAATAGGCATGTAACTTAGCAGAACCAAATAGATTTTGTTAAGAAGATTGCCCAGCTGCCGGCCCACAGAGCATCACTCTCTCCTCTGATATTGCTTGTTATAAGCAAGATGTGAGCCTGGTATTACCCAGGGCTGTGTTTTCAGCTCATGAAGAAAAGCTGCCCTAGATAGATGCCAGCACAGACCAAGATAAGTTATGAAAACGAGAAAAAGATAAAGACCTGGTGGTCTCCCACCAACTTCTCAACCAGAGGGCTAACAAACTTCTTTTGCATGCATGAACTGTTTTAATATGGTCATGTGGTACTTGCCCCTTTAAGGGACTTATCAAAAATGCAGAGTAAACACAGGCAAGAGAAAGAACAAGTTCTCACATTTAAACATACAAAATGACAGACAGAAGCTCACATTGCAGCCATGTTTCCAAGGCCTTCGAAGACCCAACAATTAAAATGACCAGACAGAAATTCCCAAATTGCACCTATAAATCGGGGGCAGAATGGATGAAAAAACCTGGTGAGCAGACCCACTGACCATTCTGTGCCATGGGCCACTGCCAGCGCTCCTCTGTGCTAGCTTAGTGCTAGTACATGGTCCAAAGTCACCTCCCACAACCTGGTACACAGATCAAAGCAACCTCAGAGCACAAGATCATGGGTTATGCTTCTAGAACACAGGCCATAGATACAGTGAGGGATTTATCACATTTAGTCTTTGCTTACCTGGTCCTACAGTACACACTTGATCTGGGCAAGACACGACAGGGAACCCAGCAATCTGGGAACCAGCATTTGGATTTAGCTGGGAGCATAAATTCTCCTAAAGCAGTTTCAAATCAGTTGCTTTAATTATTTTGTTGGGGCTGTCTGCTCAACACAAGATCTTACAAATGTGCAGTCTTGTTTATATGCACAAATGTTAAATGGGAATAGCAGGTACTGGTATTTTGTGCATTTGAAATCTAAAACATTGTTATATACACATTAAGCATGTAGTTGGTGTGATAAAGAAGCTTCTGTTTTTACATAATATGAAATCTTATTCTGTGCACAGAGAACACATGTAGTTGCCCGGGAATGCAGATGGTTCGTGTGATGTGGACATTCTCGTACGCCGAGGCATCTGCACAACCCTTCCGTATTGTTTACCTTGCGAATGCTCCACTCCATCCCACTGCGAGCATTTCCACCTCGAAGGACATCCGTGGGTCTGAGACAAACTCACGCACACACAGCGTCACAGACCCAACCTCAGCTAGGTCCTTCTTACCATGGAGCCAAGCTCTCAGTTCCAGCTCACACTCTGCTCTTTCAGCTTCATTCAAGGTCCATGAAATTTCTGAAGCATTAAAATGGAGTCCCAGGTGTAGAAAGATGAACCTTTTCTTCTTTTTTCAAAAATAGATCTCTCCCTTTTTGTAGTATTTTTTTTCACTCCTACGATTTGAATTGGCATCAGAAGCAGTAGCAGATGCTTAATTCAGATAGAGCTTTTACAAAGGAAGCAGAGGAGTGAGATAAAGGGGAAATGACTAGAGAAAAGTTAGACATCTTGGGCCTAAATAGAAGTTCTTTGTGAATTTTTGGTGCTCACCCATGAAGAACATTGCAACAAACCAACTCGGTCTAAATTTCCATGTTCAACAATTTGTTCAGTGAAACAAGAAAAAAGCTGTTAAAAATATAATAAATCTGAAGAATGGTACCTTAAGATGTAAAATTTATTGGCATTTTGAAAAGATCACATTAGATCATTTTTAAAAAAAAATTAATTCCTGTCTTGTAGCATATTATTTTATAGCCCCCCCAAAAAAATCATCCTAATAAGACCACAGACATGTCCAAAGAAGGACAAGCATTAGAAAGGAAATAGGAGGCTGAAAATAAACATTTACTAGACATTCAACATGTAATAGGTATTGATTTGTAATAGATATTTTACTTATATTAACTATTATAATCATAATAAAACTCTCACATGCTATGTACTATAATGTTCAGTATTATGAGTAATATAAATAATATTAACTACCACTCATGAAACAGTTTTTATATGACAAATAAATAGGCTTGGATATTTTAGGCTTAGATTTTTTATATCCTTTTTCTAACTTGATCTGAACAGAGGATTGAGGAGTGGGTTCTATTAGGACTCACTTCCCAATACCCTTGGCTAATAAGTGGCAGCGTAACAGAGCCCACTCTTTAAACCAACTTCATGACACGGCCTTATGCTGGGTACACTGCAAAATGCTCAACAGGTTCTAGTGTGCAGTAAATGTCAGTTGAAAGTAAAGTTTGCTTGGAGCCAAGAGGAGTCAACTGGGCTAAGCCAACAGCAAACCTAGTAAACTAGATCAACAAAGTAAACTGGTGTGCCAAAAATATAAGTTAAGCACATACAAGTACTTGGTAGATGATAGGGTTGACGGTACAAGTAAGAGAAAGAATATCTGTTTAAGAAATAGATGTTCTTTTAGTGGGAAAATAAAATTTACATAGATCCCTACCTCACACCACACACAAACTACATTGAGAACAGTGCCTCAGGGTCTCTCTCAAGTCCAAGTCTTGATCTTCTTCTGTTCTACTTTCCTATTTTTGGTGCATCATAATTATACATGATAGTGGGATGTTGTTACATGTTTGTACGTGTACACAATATGATCTTATCACACCTACCTTTCTTTCCATTTTTTTATGTAACTCACATTTCCAAGGTCATAACATCAGAATCAGATATGGTCAAATATGGTTTGTGTGTGTGTGTAATGATAAAGTTTTATTCAGCCATAAAGAAGAATGGAATTATGCCATTTGCAGGGAAATGGATGAAACTTGAGGAGATTATATCAAGCAAAATAAGCCAAACTCAGAAGGTTAAGGGTGAAATATTTTTCCCCCATATGTGGAAGCTAAAGAGGAAAAATTAAAATAAAGGTATTGGGGCAGGGGAATCTCATGAAAAGAGAGATCAATGGAGGAAAGGGACCAAAGGGAGTGGAGAGGGAAGGGAACGGGGAATGCTGGGGGTTATATTGGTCAAATTATATTGCTATATGGTGTGCGTGTGTGAATATGTAATAAATTCAACCATTACATAGAACTATAATGCACCAATTTAAAAAAATTATGGGAGAAAAAAAGATACAGTCAAGTCTCAGGGTGTTTTCCAGCCCCGGCCTCCCTGTGGCTTGGCCAGCCCTGGAGTATAACAGGCTCTTCTGATTTTCCACAGAAAAATCAAACACAGTGGATTTAACTTTCTACAGAACTCAAAGATGAGAAAATTCCTCCAGAGAACTTAAAAAACTTGCTGAATCTCATGTGTGACGCAGCTAGTTTTCTTATAATTAAAAGCAATTAATATTCTCAACTTGGATTTTTTGTTGTTTGGAATACAGTGTTTTATTTCCATTTCAACATTTGCATAATTCCAAAATGGTGATGCCTAAAATCTTCTGATATTAAACAGATTATAAAATCTGTGGCATATCAAATGTAGAAACTGCCACTAATGAGAGTTTTAATTATGAATAATTTTAAGTTGACTTTTTATCTGCCATAATTGGTTTGGCACTATGCAAAAACTTCAAAACATGAAAAGTTTCCAACAATCCTAAAGTAGAAGGAACTGATTTTTCTGGATCTTGTTCTAGCTAAGGATACACAAACACTGAAAATTTTGTTTCACCGATTTTTTGGGGAGGGGATCATTTATTTCTTGCCTTCAATTTTATTGCTTTCTTATCATAGTTTTGTCTCCCCCCCCCCTTTTTTTTAGGTGAATTTCTGTCTTGATTTTCTGGTATGGTCAGGGAGGAAGTTACGTTGTTGAGAACATTCTTTGCATCTAGTATAAGCATTTAGTACCATAAAGCTTCTTCTTAGCACTTAATTTGATAAGCTGTGTTTTCTTATTCAGTGCTATGATTTTTATTTACTTCTTCTAGACCACTTTTACACATGGATTTTTTTTACAAGTATACATAATATATATACTTGTATATATAGTAAAGAGATTTCCTGTTGTCTTCTGTTGATGAATTCTCCTTTTGTTTCTTGAGAGTGAGAAAACATATTCTGTATGAGTTTTTTTCTTTAAATGTGTTGAGCTTTTTTTATGGTCTAGGATGTGGTCACCCTTGGGGAATGTCATGGGTACTTGAAAGAAGCGAGCATCCTGCTGTTGTTGGGGTGAGTATCAACTGGACCCTGTTGGCCAGTTGTGTTGTTTACATCTTCCATGTCCCTTTTGATTTTCTGTCTAGTTGCTCAGTCAGTAACTGGGAGAGTTATTGATGCCCCCCCTTCAGTTGTGGATCTCCTGCCTCCTTTTCAGCACCATCAGTTCTTTTTTCATGCGTTCTAAGGTGCTGGTGCTTGGTGCATACATAAGAAGTATCGTTACATCTTCCTGCAGATTGAGCCTTTTATCATCATGTAACATTGTTCTCTCTGGCAATTTTCTTTGATTTGTTGTTTACCCGATACTAATGTCGTCCTCCAGCTGCTGCTTGTTTCTCCTCCTCCTCCTCTTCCTCCTCCTCTTCTTCCTCTTCCCAGCCTCCTTCTCTTCTTTTTATAATGATAGATGGTATTTTTTTCCATAAGTTTACTTTCAACCTACTGAGGCTATGGAATTCAAAATGGGTTTCTTGTAAGACTTTTTCTCTGTTATTCCAATTGCATATTCTCTCTTTTTGTCTTCACTCCACTGCTGAGCTCATCCAGGTTTCTTTATGACCATCTTTCTTAGTTCCAGGATTCCCACTGGTTCTTTCCTGCTACTTCTGGTACCTCACAAATTTCATATTTTCTTCTTTCACAGCTGTTTCTAATTGTTGGATGCTTATTTTATGATGTTGCTCCTAATTTCTTTCAGATAAGGCTGACATCTGGTTCATCTTGGTGTTGACATGAGTTGCTCATTTTTTTACTCATTTGGGCTGTTAATCTGGGGTCCTGATATGACAGTGAATTCTATTTTGTCCTCTGTAATTTTCCTATTATGTTAGGTGACCCTGGGTCCTATTCAAATCTTTTCTCTTAGTGGGCAGTTTCCTGTTGTGGTTGAGCATGTAGTTTTGGCCTATTTTGTGGACTCTGGCCTGAAAGGCAGCTTAATTTTCAGAGCCTTGATGCTGCCTTTCTGTTCTGATCTGCTTCTCAGCTTCCATGAGACTCCCACTGGTCCCCTTTGGTCTCTGCTGGTTCTGTCTAAAAAGGTAAAGGGGATTTCTCCATACCATATTAGCAGATGGTCTTTTAGAAGGAAGGGGCATATTGTGATCCCTTTCCAGTGTCCCTCAGGGGGTCCAGTGTCACTGGATAGAAGAGGACTCTCCAGCTGAGACACACCAAGTGGCTTCCTAGACTGACCTGCCTCCTGCATCCCCCACTTTTGCACTGTGCAAGTCGGCTACTGCTGCTACAACAAAAGACCCACACAGTGTGTTTAAATCATCCAACTTCCTCTTACTTTTCTGGAAGTGAGAAGACTGAAATGGGTCTCAAGAGTTCTGTCCCTTCTTAGACTCCTAGGATAGAGTTCATTTTCTTGCTTTTCCAGGTTCTAGAGGCTGCCCGACTCCCTGCCTAGATCAGCATTGGCTGCTCAAGTCTCTCTCACTCTGTGTCTCTGACAGGACACTCCCCCCTTTTCACTAATAAAAACACTGATGACATCACCAAGCTCATGCAGGCAAACCAGGACAACCTCAGACTGTTAAGTCAGCAACTGAACCACCCAGTGCCATCTGCTTCCTTAATTCTGCCTGCAATATCACTGGGAGCCTTCACTGGTTCTAAGGTGTCTTCATCTAAGTTGTACTGACACAAAGACACCATGGCCTGGGTGATTTATACTAAACAGAAGCTTATTTGGCTCATGGTTCTGGAGACTGGGAGATCCAAGATCAAGGGGCCATGGCGAGCGAAGATTTCCCACCGTGTCCTCACAAGCTGGAAGGCATTACATGAGCGAGAGGGGAAAGGGGCCAAATGCCCCTTTATAATGACCCTGCTGCAACAGTGACAGCATGCACCCACCCCTGCAGAGCCTGTGACCGAGCCCCTTGGTTGTGGTCCATGGCTCGGTACCATCACATCAGCGATTCCCAAAACATGAACTGCAGGGACACTTTTAACCACAGAACCAGGACATCTATGGGGTGAGTTAATTTGCCTTCACATGGACCATCCCTCTCTCCAACCACCTCTTTCCCCCCTGGTGGTCTGGCACCTCACTGTGGAACAAGTGAACTCAAAAATCATCATGAATCTTGACGGAAACAATCCCTAGCCAGTATTCTGCTATGTGTATAAATCACAAAATCGCAAACAGAGTACTTATTTTAGAAATTTTTAAAATGTCACAGAATAAAATAAAATTCTATAGATTTATCTCTAAATTATAAATCCCTAGTTTTAATGGCCCCATGAAAAACACTATTTGGGGTTATTCTTTTAACTTGGGGTACTGAAGAACTTCTTAGTATGAAAAATTTGAAAATACCATTTATATGGGAAGACAAGTTTTACATTTTTTGTTACCCACCATACTGTCTACTAACATTTCAAAAAGAGATCTAATCAATTTAATTATATTTTATTGCATTTGATCTAATAAATTCCATGTAGTCAGCAGTGCTGATAAATTTAAGATGCATTTAAAATATTGTTGGTCGATATCAAACGTGTCATAAATTTACCCTGCCTTTGGAAACGGGCCCAGCAGCTAATTTTGCATTGCTCCTTGCAAAGGAGCCATAATTCAGTGTTATCTTTGACTTAAGTACAAGGTATTCAGTCCTGTTAAATGGAAGTTTCATTTTTGTTTTTTTTTATTATTGGTCGTTGAAAACCTTACACAGTTCTTAATACATCATATTTCACAGTTTGATTCAAGAGGGTTATGAACTCCCAACTTTACCCCGTATACAGATTGCTGTATCACATCAGTTACCCTTCCATTGATTGACATATTGCCTTTCTAGTGTCTGATGTATTCTGCTGTCTGTCCTATTCTCTACTATCCCCCCTCCCCTCCCCTCCTCTCCCCTCCCCTTCCCTCCCCTTTTCTCTCTCTACCCCTTCTACTGTAAATCATTTCTTCCATTTATATTATCTTGTCTTACCCCTCCTTTCCTCTTATATATCATTTTGTATAACCCTGAGGATCGCCTTCCATTTCCATGCGATTTCCATTCTCACTCCATTTCCCTCCCACCTCTCATCCCTGTTTAATGTAAATCTTCTTCTCAAGTTCTTCGTCCCTACCCTGTCCTTGTTTACTCCCCTTATATCAAAGGGGTCATTTGGTATTTGTTTTTTAAAGATTGACTAGCTTCACTTAGCATAATCTGCTCTAATGCCATCCATTTCCCTCCAAATTCTATGATTTTGTCATTTTTTAATGCAGAGTAATACTCCATTGTGTATAAATGCCACATTTTTTTTTTATCCATTCATCTATTGAAGGGCATCTAGGCTGATTCCATAATCTTGCTATAGTGAATTGTGCTGCTATGAACATCGATGTAGCAGTGTCCCTGTAGCATGGTCTTATTAGGTCTTTAGGGAATAAACCGAGAAGGGGAATAGCTGGGTCAAATGGTGGTTCCATTCCCAGCTTTCCAAGAAATCTCCATACTGCTTTCCAAATTGGCTGCACCAATTTGCAGTCCCACCAGCAATGAACAAGAGTGCCCTTTTCCCCACATCCTCTCCAGCACTTATTGTTGTTTGACTTCCTAATGGCTGCCAATCTTACTGGAGTGAGATGGCATCTTAGGGTAGTTTTGATTTGCATTTCTCTGACTGCTAGCGATAGTGAGCATTTTTTCATGTACTTATTGATTGATTGTATGTCCTCCTCTGAGAAGTGTCTGTTCAGGTCCTTGGCCCATTTATTGATTGGGTTATTTGTTATCTTATTGTCTAATTTTTTGAGTTCTTTGTATATTCTGGTTATTAGGGCTCTATCTGAAGTGTGTGGATTAAAGATTTGTTTCCAGGATGTAGGCTCCCTGTTTATCTCTCTTATTGTTTCTTTTGCTGAGAAAAAACTTTTTAGTTTGAGTAAGTCCCATTTGTTGATTCTAGTTGTTAACTCTTGCGCTATGGGTGTCCTATTGAGGAATTTGGGGCCCGATCCCACAGTATGTAGATCGTAGCCAACTTTTTCTTCTATCAGATGCCGTGTCTCTGATTTAATATCAAGCTCCTTGATCCATTTTGAGTTAACTTTTGTGCATGGCAAGAGATAGGGATTCAGATTTATTTTGATGCAAATAGATTTCCAGTTTTCCCAGCACCATTTGTTGAAGATGCTATCCTTCCTCCATTGCATGCTTTTAGCCCCTTTATCAGATATAAGATAGTTGTAGTTTTGTGGATTGGTTACTGTGTCCTCTATTCTGTACCATTGGTCCACCCGCCTGTTTTGGTACCAGTACCATGCTGTTTATGTTACTATTGCTCTGTAGTATAGTTTGAAGTCTGGTATCGCTATACCGCCTGATTCACACTTCCTGCTTAGCATTGTTCTTGCTATTCTGGGTCTTTTATTATTCCATATGAATTTCATGATTCTTTTATCTATTTCTACAAGAAATTCTATTGGGATTTTGATTGGCATTGCATTGAACTTATAGAGAACTTTTGGTAATATCACCATTTTGATGATGTTAGTTCTGCCTATCCATGAGCAGGGTATATTTTTCCATCTTCTAAGGTCTTTTTGTATATCTTTCTTTAGGGTTCTGTAATTTTCATTATATAAATCTTTCACCTCTTTTGTTAGGTTGATTCCCAAGTATTTTATTTTTGGGGGGGATATTGTGAATGGAGTAGTTGTCCTCATTTCCATTTCAGAGGATTTGTCGCTGATATACAGGAATGCCTTTGATTTATGCGTGTTGATCTTATATCCTGCCACTTTGCTGAATTCATTTATTAGCTCTAATAGCTTCTTTGTAGACCCTTTTGGGTCTGCTAGGTATAGGATCATATCATCTGCAAATAGTGATAATTTAAGTTCTTCTTTTCCTATTTTTATGCCTTTAATTTCTTTCGACTGTCTAATTGCTCTGGCCAGTGATTCGAGGACTATGTTGAACAGAAGTGGTGAGAGAGGGCATCCCTGTCTTGTACCAGATCTTAGAGAGAATGCCTTCAATTTTTCTCCATTCAGAATGATGCTGGCCTGTGGCTTATCATAGATTGCTTTTACAATGTTGAGATATGTTCCGGTTATCCCTAATTTTTCTAGAATTTTGAACATAAAGGGATGCTGTACCTTGTCAAATGCTTTTTCTGCATCTATCGAGATGATCATATGGTTCTTATTTTTAAGTCTATTGATGTGGTGAATAACATTTATTGATTTCCGTATATTGAACCAGCCTTTCATCCCAGGGATGAATCCTACTTGATCATGGTGTATAATTTTTTTGATATGTATTTGAATCCGATTTGCCAGAATTTTATTGAGGATTTTTGCGTCAAGGTTCATTAGAGATATTGGTCTGTAGTTTTCTTTCTTTGAAGTGTCTTTATCTGGTTTCTGAATCAGGGTGATGTTGGCCTCGTAGAATGAATTTGGAAGTTCTCCCTCTTTTTCTATTTCCTGAAATAGCTTGAAAAGTATTGGTGTTAGTTCCTCTTTAAAGGTTTTGTAAAACTCTGCTGTATACCCATCCGGTCCTGGGCTTTTCTTAGTTGGTAATCTTTTGATGGTTTCTTCTATTTCCTCTATTGTTATTTGTCTCTTTAGGTTGTCTATATCCTCCTGACTCAATCTGGGCAGATCATAAGACTTAAGGAATTTATCTATGCCGTCACTATCTTCTATTTTATTGGAGTATAAGGATTTAAAATAATTTCTGATTATCTTCTGTATTTCTGAAGTGTCTGTTGTGATATTACCTTTTTCATCCCGTATGTTAGTAATTTGAGTTCTCTCTCTTCTCTTCGTTAGCATGGCTAAGGGTCTGTCAATTTTATTTATTTTTTCAAAGAACCAACTTTTAGTCTTGTCAATTTTTTCAATTGTTTCTTTTGTTTCAATTTCATTAATTTCAGCTCTGATTTTAATTATTTCTTGCCTTCTACTTCTTTTGCTGTTGTTTTGCTCTTCTTTTTCTAGGATTTTGAGATGAAGTATGAGATCATTTATTTGTTGGTTTTTTCTTTTTTTGAGGAATGAACTCCAAGCAATGAATTTTCCTCTTAGAACTGCTTTCAATGTGTCCCATAGATTCCGATATGTTGTGTCTGTGTTTTCATTTAACTCTAGGAAGTTTTTAATTTTCTCCTTGATGTCTTCTAAAACCCATTGATCATTCAGCATCCTATTGTTTATTCTCCAAGTGATGCTTGATTTTTCCTTCCTTCTTTTATCATTGATTTTCAGTTTTATTCCATTATGATCAGATAAGATGCATGGTATTATCTCTACCCCTTTATATTGTCTAAGAGTTGCCCTGTGACATAATATATGGTCTATTTTTGAGAAGATTCCATGTGCTGCTGAGAAAAAAGTGTAACTACTTGATTTTGGGTGGTATAGTCTATATATGTCAATTAAGTCTAGGTTGTTAATTGTGTTATTGAGTTCTATAGTTTCCTTATTTAAATTTTGTTTGTAAGATCTGTCCAGTGGTGAGAGAGGTGTGTTGAAGACTCCCATGATTATTGTATGTTGGTCTATTAGACTCTTGAACTTGAGAAGAGTTTGCTTGATGAACACAGCTGCACCATTATTTGGGGCATATATATTTATGATTGTTCTGTCTTGTTGGTGTATGGTTCCCTTGAGCAGTATGAAGTGTCCTTCTTTATCCCTTTTGATTAACTTTGGCTTGAAATCTATTTTATTAGATATGAGTATGGACACTCCTGCTTGTTTCCGCATTCCATATGAGTGGTATGATTTTTCCCAACCTTTCACCTTCAGTCTATGAATATCTTTTTCTATCAAATGCGTCTCCTGTAGGCAGCATATTGTTGGGTCTTGTTTTGTGATCCATTCTACTAGCCTGTGTCTTTTAATTGGTGAGTTTAAGCCATTGACATTTAGGGTTATCATTGAGATATGATTTGTTCTTCTAGCCATATTTGTTTATCGATGTTACTAAACCTGATTTGTTATCCTCTTTGACTACTTTCCCCCCTTTACTGTCCTATCTCCCATTGTTGGTTTTCAATCTTATTTTCCATTTCCTCTTCCTGTAATGTTTTGCCAAGGATTTTTTAAAGAGATGGTTTTCTAGCTGTGAATTCTTTTAACTTTTGTTTATCGTGGAAGGTTTTAATTTCATCTTCTATCCTGAAGCTTAATTTCGCCGGATACACAATTCTTGGTTGGAACCCATTTTCTTTCAGTGTTTGAAATATGTTATTCCAGGATTTTCTAGCTTTCAGAGTCTGTGTTGAGAGATCAGCTGTTATCCTGATTGGTTTGCCCCTAAATGTAATCTGCTTTCTTTCTCTTGCAGTTTTTTAAATTCTCTCCTTATTCTGTATGTTGGACATCTTCATTATAATGTGTCTAGGTGTGGATCTCTTATGATTTTGCACATTCGGCGTCCTGTAGGCTTCTAGGATTTGGGATTCTGTCTCATTCTTCAAGTCTGGGAAGTTTTCTCGTATAATTTCACTGAATAGTCTGTTTATTCATTTGGTTTGGAGGTCTGTGCCTTCCTGTATCCCAATGACTCTTAAATTTGGTCTTTTGATATTGTCCCATAATTCTTGGATGTTCTGCTCATGGTTTCTTAGCAGACTTGTTGAGCTGTCTATGTTCTTTTCCAGTTGAAATACTTTGTCTTCATTGTCTGATGTTCTCTCTTCTAAGTGATCTACTCTGCTGGTAGTATTCTCAATTGAGTTTTTAAGTTGGTTTATGGTTTCCTGCATTTCTAGGATTTCTATTTGTTTGTTTTTTATTACCTCTATCTCCCTGTGAAATTGATCTTTTACTTCCTGGATTTGTTTGTCAATGTGATCTTTCATTGTCTGATTTTGATGTCTCATGTCTTCCTTGAGACTCCAGATCATCTGAAGCATATATATCCTGTACTCTTTATCTAACATTTTATCTGTTGCAGCTATTACCTCTTCTAAAGTTGAGTTGACCTGCATTGCTTGTGGTCCTTTCTTTCCTTGTCTTTTCATACTGCTCGCGTTTCTTTCTGCTTGGTGCAACTGTTGTGTTTTTGAAATTTACCCTCTATTTATTTATATTGCTCTTGTATAGTTGGGAAGTCTCCCTTGCAGGGCGGGTAGTGGCTGTGCTCCTCCTCTAATTAGGGTGGTCTGTCTACCACGCTAATCGGTGGCAGGTCTGCCCCCACTGCGGGCACGGGTGGCTGTTCTGCTCTGACCCCACTCCAATTGTGGTAACGTAACTACCACGCCCTGGGGTCGTTGGTCCTGATCTGGATGTGGGTGGCGGCTCTGCTGGGTCCCCACTCCAATTGGTGTGACGTGTCTACCACACTGGCAGGCCTCTAGGCCGGTGGGTCGCAGTTCTGCACAGCCCCCACTCCCAGTGGGGGTACCTGACTACCTCTCCAACGGGTCGCTTAGCCCCCTCCAGACCTGGGTGGCGACCCTGCTCCACTTCCACTCCAACCAGTGTGACGCGACTGCCTCGGTGTTACGTGTCCACCACGTTGGCAAGCTACCTGGCCTGTCTTGCCAGTGGGCCGCTAGTATGCCTGCCCTGCTTGCTCAGAAGGCAGCTCTGCACAGCCCATACTCCAAATGAGGTTACTTGGCTACCGCGCTGCAGGGTCGCTGGTCCTATTCTAGGAGTGGGCGGCTTCTCTCTTCAGCCCCAGCTGCATTTGGGGTGTCATGATACCACGCTGGCGGGTCACTTGGCCTGCTCTGGGCGTAGGTGGAAGTTCCACTCTGCCCCCACAGCACCCAGCAGGACCCTGGCTGAGAAGCAGTCACCGCCGGTTCCCTTGCCTTGGGCCAAAGCAGCTTAGGTAGCAAGAACCCCGCCTTTCTGTTCCCAATACACTCTCCGCTGGGAGCTGGCTCCAGTGAGCGACCCCCACGGGTTCCCCAGCCCTAGGCCAAAACTATTCCGGGAGTCAGAACCCAGTCGCCCCAAGCTCAGCGCATGCTCCACTTGGAGCTGACCTCCACCGGCAGTCTCCGCAGATTCCTCAGACCTGGGCAAGGTTAGCCCCGGGAACCGGAGTCCCGCTGCTCAGTGCCCAGCGCACGCCTTGCCAGGCACACGCCTTGCCAGGCACGAGCCTCTAAGAGTATTCTCCACAAGATCCCCAGTCCCGATCCTGAGCAAGAAATCTGTCTGCTAGACGCAGGCAAATACCAGCCTGAAATCCCCTGTTCCGTAGCTGAATGAGCTGAGATCAGTAGAACAATGGGATGATTACATCATCTCACCGAGATGGCAGCTGCTGTCCTCCTCTGTGGTCCGACCGGTGACTGGAACCACCGCTTCTCTCCTCTGTCTCAAAGCCGAAACTCAGCACTAAGCGCTGCCAATGTATCACTGGCAGGAGCCCCCCCAAATCCATGTCGCTGTTCCCCCGCTCCGGCACCTTGCCGATCCCCAGCGCGCGCCACAGACTCCAGCAGCGGGACGATCGCCTATCAGGCTATGCGACCCTCCGTGCGGAGAAATGGAGCTCCCACAGCCAAACCTCGCACGATGGACATCTATCCACTAGATTCTGGAGCGTCTCAATTTCACTGGAAATTCCCAACAAGATAGCCTTCAGTCGTTTCTCATCGTCTTTCTCCGGCTCAGTGAAGCGGTGCACTGGGGTGATGCACTCCGTTCACCGCCATCTTCTCCTGGAAGTTTCGTTTGAATAAAAAAAATAATTCTCCTCTAACTGTGGGTTCTGTTAACGCTAATGCAAGTACACTACTGTCTTGCCTCAGTGTGGCTAGCAACACTCTTATTGTGGAAAAAGACTTAAAGAGACACTAAGAGAAAGAGGAGGGTTAGAAAAATAACCAAACTTAAAGTTGGGATCACAGAAAGTTTCAAACTGCCTATTTCAGCAAGAGGATCTAAGTTGGGTGTTTTGTGGCATCATGAGATTCAAGGGATCAAACCTGTTGTTGGGCAATTTAAGTTCCTTCAGTTTAGGTCTCCAGACAGGCATATCAGAAACTCTGATAATCTGAGTGCTGGGTGCTCTGGGGCGGGGGTTGGAGATGGAGGACCTGGGGGCATCAGGGCACCCAGCCCTTTCTTAGGAAGAAGCCACAGGCCGCTGTCATGTCAAGGGAGATCAGTGCTGGTGGAGGTTACACAGTGGACCACCAGGGGGCGCTGGACGTCCTCAAAGGTTAAGGAAATGCCCATTGAGATATTGAAAGCCATTGCAGAACCTTTAAGTCACAGGTTACATAACAAGCATTAGGCACCCAAACCAATGTTCAGCTCCAGAAAAAAAACTCTGGGCTACTAAGATCTTTTACTTGGAGAAATATTTATTATGGAGTTGTGAGCTCCATAGCCCCAGAGAGAAAATGTTTGACTTCAAAAATACCCAACTCCACAACACTCAGCCTTCGGAGGCTTCGCACCTCTCAGCACTAAGGGAAAATCCAGACGGGCCCAGCAAGGAAATGACAGTCCCACAACATAAACATCATAATGCACCAAAATATCAAAATGTCAACAAGCTCCCCTTTATCCACACTAAATCTGTGCTCTTGAAATGTGTCCTGGGAAATACGTTATTGATCGTGGAATGGCGAACACTGCTCTGAAAGACGGGCCTCTCTTGCTAAAATGGGGCTCACAGAGGGTACTGACTTCTGTGATAGGAGATGCTGAAAGGCTCCGTGGAGCAAATAGGGGGGACAGCAAGTCCAGCAGCCCCTGCTGAAGGCCAATGGCCAGAGTCCGCGGCACCCAAGTGAGAGGCCTGATGCTGAGCAGCTAGTCTTCACCTGGCCACAGAGGCTCAGCCTCCTCAGGCTGTGGCTGCAGGCTCATGAAGCAGATGGGAGGCCCTGTCCTCACCTTCCTGCCAGGCTCTCCCTGTGTGGCCGCTCACCCAGGTGTGCTGCCCGCCCTGGCTGTGACCTCTCCAACCAGGGAGAGCGAGGCTCCTCTCCCTCCAAAGAGGTGAATACTGCCTCAAGACAGAAGGAAGGTTGTCTCCAAGAGAAGACAGGGCTGTTGGGGGCACTGGGGAACGCGCTCATTTTTCTTGGATTGTACATTGTCAGATGAAGTTACCTTTGGTGGCACAAACACTGCCCATGATCAGTTCAGCCCACCGTGGCCCCTCCTTCCCATTACTCCCATCATAACCTATGTGCAACGTGCCTTCCACACCAGCGACCTTAATGTACAAGATCAGGGCCCATCCAAGGAAAAGAGGAGCCCAGCAGACCCGCTTTTCAAGAGAAAAGTCAATGCGACGGGCACTGTGAAGTACATTAAATATTGACATTTTCTAAATAAACGCTGCTGGTCCATGCACAAACACTCTACAAAATTGCACTAGCCACATTAATATGGCATTTATAAAAATGTTAATTCACAGCCACTACAGATTCACACTGGGGCAATCAGAAACAAGACTAAAGGTGCTAACTGGCCAGGAGTGCCCGGCCCCCTGGTGGCCCTCCACTGTGGTGCCCTCTTCCTCCACACTGTGTAAAGTTCTCCACTGGAGGCCGTGGTGAAAAGAGGGGCCCATATAAGATGGCCCCTCACACTCTGGCTCACCCCAACTCCGTGCAGAGACCACTTGAGTGGACGTGCCCCAGTGGTGACAAGCACACCCCCAAGTCAGAAAGGACCAACTGTATTCTGACACTGACACTCAGTAGGTATGAGAAGGCGTCTTTTAGGAAAATTCAGTTTCTGCATCCAAAAGATGTGGGAAGTGATACTGCCTGTCCCGTTGGGTTGTTGGAAGGATATCTGAGACACTAGATGGACAGCGCACACCACATGGCCACCTCTGAAGTGTGTTTTTCAGCTAATATTATTCTTTATATAAAAAAGGAGCATTAAAATTTTTTCAAACAGCAGTTACTATTTAAAAAATAAGTTTAACTCTGCAATGTTGTGAATTTCTGAAGAAAGAGGATGGATTTTGTTCTAAATGATGGTCTCAGCACATCACTGTTCATGGAAATGGGGTTTAAAGAGTACTGGAAACATTGGTGCAAAAAACAAAAAAAAATAGCATATACTGTACATGACGCCTTTAAAAATAGTGAGCTGGCACAGAGAGTGCATATAATTATCTAATCAAAATATATGCAAAGTTTTAAGTGTAGTCTGACCCCAAACTAGTCTAATGTGACACTTGGATTACTGCAGAATTGGAAAATTGCTATTTTTTCATTATCAAACATAATGTTCATATTCTCAATTGCTTTCTCTTTTTCTCCTGTCTCTTAAACTAAGTGGCAAAATAAAGATTTGAAAGTGCCCAGTGATGGGGACACAGGTATCTCCTGTCACACTCTATGCTTTTCTGCAGATTCACAAGTCTCTCAAATTTGTTTAAAAAATCTTACATTTGTTTTCTCTGGATCAACAACAGCTTTCCCTTGGAGTGTCTTGCCTTGCGGTGTTCCAGTCAGATTCAGCAACTGCAGAGAAGAGCCCCAACTTGTGGCGTTCCTACTGCACTTGGTGTAAATGCACTCACAATGGCCAATTTGGGCGTAACCCCTGCTGGGGATCAGGGGACAGGCATAAAGCCAGCCCTGCAAGGCCAGCATGAGACAATCCAGAACCCCTCTGTGCTCGTCTTTGGCAAGATTTTAAAACCAGTTTGTCATTTGGTGACGGTACCAAGGGGGTCAACTCAGAGATGAAACTGACCAAAACAGCAAAATCCCCTTCATCCCACATATGGTAATCAAGACCTTCCATCTGGACTATTCCGGCCACGCAAAATGCAGACAGATTTTTCTTGTGAGTCCAAGTTAAGTGTCACACAGAAACAAATACAAGCTGCACCCCGTGATGAACACACTAAGATTCAGGTGCAGGAACTGGGTCCCTGTCATAACCCTTCTCCTCCTTTAGCTGACATGAAGTTTTGGGATATAGAATGAAAACTAAGGACCCTCTCAGGAAGGAGGTGCATGAGTAAGAAGATGTGAAAACGGGACTCTGTCTAGGTCTGACTGCTCTTGGATGCCCAGGGTAAAATAGCTATATGTTCAAGTGCCTCCCGCCTTCAGCTGGGCCACCCAGGCAGGGCGAGCGAAGCCAGTGACAATTAATCAGGGAAGGAGATGGGGGCCGAGGGAGGGGATGCCGGGGCCGAGAGCCAGCAGCAGGGAGGGAAGATGCCATCAAGGCAGGATACATGCACGGATGGAGAGGTGGCAGTGAAGCCTACCCAGCTGTGCAGTTAACTTAGCTGAACACTTGTCATGGTTTTACGTGAAGGAAAAAGGCCAGCGAGGAGGCCCTCACAACAGCCCAGGTGCAGACAACCATCTTCAGTCGTCACATCAAAGAAGCAACCATTGCCAGAGAAGCTAATGCAGAGGACAGGAGAGACGCTAGGTGTGTCTGAGGAGCCTCGCCACAGTGACCACACCCTGAGCTCTTGGGTGAGGACAGGCGGAGGACATGAAGATGACAAGGAGCCCTGCAGGTGCCCAAGAAGCCGTGTTGGACCAAAACCTGGCACAGCAAGCTCTTTACACCAACCAGACTTGGCATAAAATGGGCGCGGGAGAGACAGGAGAAAACAATCGAACGTGGCTTAGTGACGTAGACGGCTCACCGTGGCAGGGTTACAAGCACTTTTTAGAAGTGAGTGAACTGAAATCTTTGCCGTTTTGTTTGTCGTGGGCAGGAGCACAATGCACAGAAGGTCATCCTGGTGCAGGGAGGAAATGGCCGGCAGACTGTTCTTGTCAGCTTCTTCACTGCTGCGACCCCAGGACCAGACAGGAACAAGTAGAGGAGAAAGGTGTGTCTAAGGTCTCACGGTTCAGAGGTCTCATGGCACCAGAAAGCAGAGATGTAAACCACAAAGGCATGTCCCCAGGGACCTGCCTCCTCCAGCCACACCCTGTCTGCCTCCAGTGACCACCCAGTTAATCCTTATCAGGTTCATAACCCAATCCTATCACTGCTAAGCTTTCCTGTATTGTGGTATAAATAGAGGACCCTGGGGATAGTCAGCTGACCTTCAGTGTCTATGGAAGACAGAGACAAGGGAGGGCCCCCGGGGGTGTGCCCATGCAGGGCTGTACAAGCCATGGCTGTTCAAGCTTGAGGGACACCTCACGTGTAAACCACTGCACTCTGGTCTTTCTTCTTTATTACAAGGCTATGAGAAAAAATCACAAACAGTTGGCTCTCCATCTCTGTAGGTTCTATGTGCATCTGTATGATATCCACCCTAGATCAAAAGTATTCTGAAAAAACAATTGCGTTCAGACATTTTTTTCCTCACCATTCTCCCCCAAGCAATAGAGCACAGCAGCCATTTATCCAGCATTCCTGTCTTAGGGGTGAGAAGCAAGCTAGTTATCAGCTAAGTACATGACGATGTGCAGGTTGTGCAAATACAGTTACATAGGGGGCTTGAACAGTCATGGATGGGCACATCCCCAGGGGTCCTCCCTGGATCCTGTCCTCCGTAGATGCTGAAGGTCAGCTCACTATCCCCAGGGTCCTTCCCAGACCCCATCCTCCACAGATACCAAGGGATGGCTGACTGCTTTCTGCATAGAGTTTCAGAGAAGCCCCAGCTGGGGAGACAGTGGTGTTGGTTCTCCACTTCTCCCTCCATCTCTAGCTCCTTGTTGGCAGCAGAGAACACTCAAGTAGAACATGCTGGAAGAATGGAAAGTGAAGTCTGGGTCTGCAGGCTTTCCGTCTACTCTTCCTTATTAAATGGAAAAGACACTCAGCTCCTGGGAACAACTGACCCAATCACGCTGGCTTCCATCCCATCCTGTAAAGAATAGCAATTAATTACACATCGGTACTTTTCATGCTTTGAACTAAATTGAGATGAAGGAATGTTTACGTGTACACAAGCAACACCAGTGTGAATAATCAACTCAGAAAAAGGGGCTAAAACTTTTTTGGTTTGTGCAAGAATGATGGTTGATTGAAGCCTTGTTATGCAAATAATGCTCACCAGGGAAAGATGGAAAGGAACAACACAAAAGCCACCAAATGAGGGGGACATTCCCATGTGACTTATTTTCTATGTACCTTTCCAGTTTCCTTCTCTAATATCACCCTATTTTCCTCACAAAAATTACTTTTTCATTAAACAGAATATAGGTCCTAAAATTAAGGCCCTATATTATATGTGGCCTTGACATCTGGGGAAATTGAAAAAGACTCGAACTACTTAACCCTAAGTCCCCCTTCCAACCTGCCCCTGCAGAGTCATCTCCTGGCCAGGAGCCTCCCGACACACCAGCTCCTGTTATCCTTGGGAAGCCGCTGCAGAAAGATTCCAGCAAGCCCGTTGCATCTTCCAGTGGGAACAGGGTCACCTGGCCCTCTTAACACTAGGGAAGCTGCCTCCCACGGCCCTGTTGCCTCCCATGGCCCATCCTCACCCCCATAATGAGCCACCTGCAGCTGGGAACAGCTTGTGTGGTCTGTTGGCATCCTGTGTACCTTTCTGGCCTGGTAACCACAAGCTGCTGTGGGCTCTTTTGTGTGGTACCCGGTACCTAGTGCTTGGTTCTCCTTGTAACCTCTCCCCCAACAGGTAAATGAGAGGACATTAAAGCAAGTCTGGGGGACTTTAAGAATGTCCTGTTGATTGTTTGAGGTGGTCACAGGACCCTAGGAAGACTAAGGAGATAACCAGTTTTAATTTCTACAAGACAGGGTAAGTCCCACGTCACCCAGCAAGTTCTTTGTGCTGACTGTGGCAGAGATTCGCAGGTCCTGCCTTCCCAGAATATGGGGCTGCTCAAAGTCCACGTGTGTGACCACCTATTTCTACACAGCATAGTTCCCCAAAACCCTGTGATGTAAAATAGCATACACTTATCTTGGGTTTCCTGGCTCAGGAATCCAAGCATGGCTGGGCCCTCTGCTCCAAGGTCTCTCACAAAGCTGCAGGGACAGTTTTAGCCCCGGGCTTCTCACAGGACTGGAGTGATTTCAAGAGCCAGGCTCCAGCATTCCTGAGGTCCGGTGGCCCATAGAGTGGCTGGAAACACTCAGCACTCCACACAGTGTTAATCCGAGGCCCAGGGTCTTTGCAGTTCTTGGTCAAAGTTTCCTCAGACCTGGTGGGGTTGCAATCCCCATGAGATCATGCCGCAGTCTGGCTGGGCACAATTCACAAGCCACTGAAGCAGGAACAAACTTTGTTTCTGAACTCCACCAGCACACTCCCTGGGAACTCCACCAAATACCACACGGCTCCTCCAGAAACCACACACCAACCGGAAATCTCTCCTCTGGCACTTCCCCAACCAATCACAACTCTCGATGAATCCCTGCGAGAACTGCTATGCGCTGACAGCCTTTCCACACCCAGGGTCCTCCTTTGGCCCTGCTTGGGTCCAGGTGCCTGCCTGGAGAATCTACTCTACTGGATTGCAGAGGAGTGCAATGGGCTGGCCTCTGCGCCCTGGAGGTTCCCTAGGGGAAACACAGCCCTGCTTTTCACTTGGGCCCCCTTGGCTGCCCGCAGCCTGACACCTGGCAGTGGACCTTGGTGCTGTGCAGACCTTGGCCTGCGCGATCCCCTCCCTTCCCTCACCTGCCCTCTCGCCTTGCCTGTTGCCCCTAACCCAAGCCAGCCCTCCCTAACCATGGAGCTTTAAGCTCCAGTCCTGGGGCCTGCATCCTGGGCCGGGCCCCTGAGCTCATGTTCGTCCTCATGTCCCGTGGTGTGCCTTGGCATTGGGTGGCGTCACTCTGGGTCATCGGGACAAACCGGGGGCCCCTTGCTTGGGCCCCCTACCGCAAGCGCTCCCCTCGGTGCCCCTAGCGCCCCCTCACCCCACACCACTCTTTCCTTCTTTTTTTCCTCCTCCTCCTCCTCCTCCTCCTCCTCCTCCTCCTCCTCCTCCTCCTCCTCCTTCTCCTCCTCCTCCTCCTGACAACGCCCCTTCATCCCCTTCCCTCTCTCCCCATGCCCTCTCTGCCTGCTCCTTGGCCTAGGTGGCGTGGCTCCCTAGTCCTGGCTACTCCAGTGGGTCCCAGACGCCTCCCAGCCAGCCACCCAGCTTCATGCTGGCGCTGGCAGCCTTTCCACACCCAGGGCCCTCCTTTGGCTCTGCTTGTGTCCACGTCCCTGCCTTGAGGATCTACTCCCCTGGAATGAAGTGCAATGGGCTGGCCTCTGTGCCCTGGAGGCTCCCTAGGGGAAACACAGCCCTTGCCCTCGCCTGGGCCCCCTTGGCTGCCTGCATCCTGACACCTGGCAGTGGACATCAGCACTGCGCTGACCTTGGCCTGCGAGATCTCCTCTCTTCCCTCCCCTGCCCTCTCGCCTTGCCTGCTGCCCCTAATTCAAACCAGCCCTCCCTAACAATGGAGCTTTAAGCTCCAACCTGGGGCCTGGCTCCTGGGTCGGGCCCCTGAGCGCATGTTCGTCTTCCTGTCGCGAGGTGTGCCTTGGTGTCAGATGGCGTCGCTCTGGGTTGTCGGGTCAAACTGGGGGCCCCTTGCTTGGGCGCCCTACCGCGCGCGCTCCCCTCGGTGCCCCTCGTGCCCTCTCACCCCACAACACCCCACCCCACTCTTTTCTTTTTCTCCTCCTCCTCCTTTTAGTCCTCCTTCTCCTCCTCCTCCTCGCAACGCCCCTTCATCCCCATCCCTCCCTCCCCATGCCCTCTCTGCCTGCTCCTTGGCCTAGGTGGCATGGCTCCCTAGTCCTGGCTACTCCAGTGGGTCCCGGGACACCTCCCAGCCAGCCTCCCAGCTTCATGCTGGCGCTGGCAGCCTTTCCACACCCAGGGCCCTCCTTTGGCTCTGCTTGTGTCCAGGTCTCTGCCTGGAGGATCTACTCCCCTGGAATGGAGTGCAATGGGCTGGCCTCTGCGCCCTGGAGGCTCCCTAGGGAAAACACAGCCCTGCCCCTCGCCTGGGCCCCCTTGGCTGCCTGCATCCTGACACCTGGCAGTGGACATCAGTGCTGCGCTGACCTTGGCCTGTGAGATTCCCTCTCTTCCCTCCCCTGCCCTCTCACCTTGCCTGCTGCCCCTAACCCAAGCCAGCCCTCCCTAAACATGGAGCTTTAAGCTCCAGTCCTGGGTCCTGGCTCCTGGGCCGGGCCCCTGAGCGCGTCTTTCTCGTCATGTTTCCTGGCGTGCCATGGCGTCCGGTGGCATCACTCCAGGTTGTCGGGTCAAAACGGGGGCCCTTTGCTTGGACCCCCTACTTCGCGCGCTCCCCTCGGTGCCCCTCGCGCCCCCTCACCCCACCCTACTCTTTCCTTCTTCTTTTCCTTCTTCTTCTCCTCCTCCTTCTCCTCCTTTTGGTGAGGCCCCATCATCGCCTTCCCTCTCTCCCCATGCCCTCTCTGCCTGCTCCTTGGCCTAGGTGGCGTGACTCCCTAGCCTGGGCTACTCCAGTGGGTCCCGGGTCGCCTCCCTCCAGCCACCCAGCTTCATGCTGGCGCTGGCAGCTTTTCCACACCCAGGGCCCTCTTTTGGCCCTGCTTGGGTCCAGATCCCTGCCTGGAGGATCTACTCCCCTAGACTGGAGTGCAATGGGCTGGCCTCTGCGCCTTGGAGGCTTTCTAGGGGAAACACAGCCCTGCTTCTCGCCTGGGCCCTTTGGCTGCCCGCAGCCTTACACCTGGCATTGGACGTGGGCGCTGGGCTGACCTTGGCCTGCGGGATCCCCTCCCTTCCCTCTCCTGCCCTCTCGCCTTTCCTGCTTCCCCTAACCCAAGCCAGCCCTCCCTAACCATGGAGCTTTAAGCTCCTGTCCTGGGGCCTGGCTCCTGGGCCAGGCCCCTGAGCGCCTGTTCGTCTTCGTTTTGCGTGGCATGCTGTGGCGTCCGGTGGCATGGCTCCGGGTCGTCGGGTCAAACCGGGGGCCCCTTGCTTGGGCCCCCTACCTTGCGCGCTCGCCTCGGTGCCCCTCGAGCCCCCTCACCTCACCCCACTCTTTCCTTCTTCTTTTCCTCCTCCTTCCCCTCCTTATCCTCCTCCTCCTCCTCCTCCTTCTCCCTTCTCCTCCTCCTCCTCCTCCTCCTCCTCCTCCTCCTCCTCCTGACGATGCCCCTTCATCCCCTTCCCTCTCTCCCCATGCCCTCTCTGCCTGCTCCTTGGCCTAGGTGGCGTGGCTCCTAGTCCGGGCTACTCCAGTGGGTCCCGGACGCCTCCCAGCCAGCCACCCAGCTTCATGCTGGCCGCTGGCAGCCTTTCCACACCCAGGGCCCTCGTTTGGCCCTGCTTGGGTCCAGGTTCCTGCCTGGAGGATCTACTCCACTGGAATGGAGTGCAATGGGCTGGCCTCTGTGCCCTGGAGGCTCCCCAAAAGAAAAACAGCCCTTGCCCTCTCCTGGTCCCCCTTGGCTGCCCGCAGCCTGACACCTGGCAGTGGACGTGGGCGCTGCGCTGACCTTGACCTGCGGGATCCCCTCCCTTCCCTCCCGTGCCCTCTTGCCTTGCCTGCTGCCCTTAACCCAAGCCAGCCCTCCCTAACCATGGAGCTTTAAGCTCCAGTCCTGGGGCCTGGCTCCTGGGCCAGGCCCCTGAGTGCGTGTTCGTCGTCATGTCGCGTGGCGTGCAGTGGAGTCGGGTTGCGTCGCTCTGGGTCGTTTGGTCAAACCGGGGGGCCCTTGCTTGGGCCCTCTACCACGCGCGCTCCCCTTGGTGCCCCTCGCGCCCCCTCACCCCACCCCACTCTTTCCTCCTCCTCCTCCTTTTCCTCCTCCTCCTCCTTTTCCTCCTCCTCCTCCTCCTCCTCCTCCTCCTCGAGTCGCCCCTACCTCCCCTTCCCTCTTTCCCCTTGTGCTCTCTGCCTGCTCCTTGGCCCAGGTTGCGTGGCTCCTTAGCCCGGGCTTCTCCAGTGGGTCCCGGGACCCCTCCCAGCCAGCCACTAAGCTTCTTGCTGGAGCTGGCAGCTTTCCACACCCAGGGCCCTCATTTGGCTTTGCTTGGATCCAGGTCCCTGCCTTGAGGATCTACTCTCTTGGATTGCAGAGAAGTGCAATGGGCTGGACTCTGGGCCCTGAAGGCTCCCTAGGGAAAATTCAGCTCTGCCCCTGCTTGGGTCCTCTTGGCTGCCCGCAGCCTGACACCTGGTAGTGGACGTGGGCACTGCGCTGACCTTGGCCGGCCTGATCCCTTCCCTTCCCTCCCCTGCCTCTCGCCTTGCCTGCTGCCCCTAACCCATGCCAGCCCTCGCTAACAATAGAGCTTTATGCTCAAGTCCTGGGGCCTGGCTCCTGGGCTGGGCCCCTGAGCGCGTGTTTGTCGTTGTGTCGCATGGCGTGCCGTGGTGTTGGGTAGCGTCGCTTTGGGTCGTCACGTCAAACCGGGGGCCCCTTGCTTGGGCTCCTCTCCCGCGTGCTCCCCTCGGTGCCCCTCGCGCCCCCTCACCCCACCCCACTCTTTCCTCTGCCTCCTCCTCCTCCTCTTCGCGATGCCCCTTCATCCCCTTCCCTCTCTCCCCATGCCCTCTCTTCCTGCTCCTTGGCCTAGGTGGCGTGGCTCCCTAGCCCAGGCTACTCCAGTGGGTCCCAGACGCCTCCCAGCCAACCACCCAGCTTCATGCTCGCGCTGGCTGTCTTTCCACACCCAGGGCCCTCTTTTGGCCCTGCTTGGGTCCAGGTCCCTGCCTGGAGGATCTACTTCCCTAGACTGGAGTGCAATGGGCTGGCCTCTGCGCCCTTGAGGCTCCCTAGGGGAAACACAGCCCTGCTTCTCGCCTGGGCCCTTTGGCTTCCCGTACCCTTACACCTGGCAGTGGACGTGGGCGCTGCGCTGACCTTGGCCTGCGCGATCCCCTTCCTTCCCTCCCCTGCCCTCTGGCCTTGCCTGCTGCCCCTAACCCAAGCGAACCCTCCCTAACCATGAAGCTTTAAGCTCCAGTCCTGGGGCCTGGCTCCTGGGCCCGGCCGCTGAGCGCGTGTTCGTCGTCGTGTGGCGTGACATGCCGTGGCATCGGGTGGCGTCGCTTTGGGTCGTCGGGTCAAACCGGGGGCCCCTTGCTTGGGCCCCCTACTGCGCGCGCTCCTCTCGGTGCCCTTCGCGCCCCCTCACCCCACCCCACTCTTTCCTTCTTCTTTTCCTCCTCCTCCTTCTCCTCCTCCTCCTCCTCCTTCTCCTTCTGGCGACGCCCCTTCATCCCCTTCCCTTTCTCTCCATACCCTCTCTGCCTGCTCCTTGGCCTAGGTGGCGTGGCTCCCTAGTCCAGGGTACTCCAGTGGGTCCCGGGACGCCTCCCAGCCAGCCACCCAGCTTCATGCTGGCGCTGGCAGCCTTTCCACACCCAGGGCCCTAGTTTGGCTCTGCTTGGGTCCAGGTCCCTGCCTGGAGGATCTACTCCCCTGGATTGCAGAGGAGTTTACTGGGCTGGCCTCTGCGCCCTGGAGGCTCCCTAGGGGAAACACAGCCCTGCCCTTTGCCTGTTTTATATGTCCTAGGCTTTCTTTGATCTCCTCTTTTCCCCTAATTTTTCTCCTGCCTGTGGACATGACTAGGCCCAGGAATGCTTCTTGGGATGTCCAAAAGGTGGATAATAGGTAGGCTGAAGGGGAAGGGCAGGATGGAGTAGTAGAAAAACACCCTAACAACCTTAGGGCAGGGATTTTTCTTGGACTGGTTACTTTTACAACAGGTTGGAGCAGGGGAAACTTTTCGATAAGATTCCTCAGGGACAGTCTCCCACTTTTCAGACTCACTCAAAATTGGACTTCTAGATATTCCTTACTTGATTTACCTATCTATACTGATGCCTGTCTAATTCTAGTATCCACACCGTTAGAAAATCATTCTCTATCTTCCAGAGTGCTCCTCAAACTCTATTGCCAAAAGGAATCACCTGCTCATACTTTAACAGGAGATTCTGATTCAATAGGTCTGTGGGGAGCCTGAGAGTGCAGTTCCAGCCTGCTCTTAGGTGAAGGCCTCTCAGCAGGGAATCGCTCACAGCAGTCATTAGACTACAATCCACAGCCAATGGGATCCATGCCCACAGGGCAGAAAGTGGGAAGGCTAAGACAGCCTTATATGTTTTTTATTCACAAACAGGACCCTGTTGCTGGCTGGTGCAGCACACCTGCCACCACTGAAAATAACAGAAGTGAAGACCTTTGCTTGGTGAGGTGTGAATAGGTGTGGTTGGAATTTGCCATTAGGCAGGCAAGATAACACAACCTGTGCCTCTTGATTCTGCTTTGGATCAGTGAGACACACTGGTCTTCAGCACCATGATGCTCCAACATCCACCCTTTCAAATGTTAGGATATACTCTGGGGTATTGATGTTGCTGAAAAAGAAAGTTTTATTTTAGGTAGTGAAATTCTTTTTTTACATCTCAGTAACATTGTTTTCATTTCAGTGGACTTTAGTGATTAATAAATACACTCTACTATTTGTCAGGATCTCTTAAGCAATGAGTTACAATTTTTTTTTCTATTTTCTAAAAACCTTTTCATAAATCTAAAACATTAATAAACAATGGAAGATCAATAGTCTGTCTTTTTATATCTAATGACAGTAAAATAAGTGTGAAGATCATTTATCCAAACACTTTTAATTGTTAATCAAATTTAAGTTCCTTCATTTTTTTTTATTTTTAGTTGCAGATGGACACAATAGCTTTATTTTATTTATTTATTTTTTATGTGCTGCTGAGAATCCAACCCAGTGCCTCACACATGGTAGGCAAGCCCCCTACCACTGAACTACAACCCCTGCCAGTTCTTCATTCTTGAGAGGAGACCATCTTTTTCATATTTTACTCTTTGCCTTTAATATTGCCCTCTAGTTTTCTCACTTTGAATAAAACAAGATAAAAGGGAAAATGTCAATTTTTCATAAAAAAATGATATGCTTTCTATGATAGACCTAATGATAACTCACTTATAGGATTCTGAATTAAAGGAATAGCATAGTAGCCAGAGCTGAAGTCAGAAGCTAGTGCTGGTAAGAGGTTAAGTTTGAAAATGTCAAGACAAAAGTAGGGGCTTTACCTAAAGGCAAATGTCAAAAAAAAAGGGGCTTTTGTTTTCCCATTCACTGAGGGTTTTGCTCTTCTGCTTTACAACTAACTGACTAAATTCATGAAATAACTACTTACTTTTTTTCTTTTATTTAAAGAGGGGATAAAATGTCATTTAGAAAAATTCCCTGGGCTGAAGCTATACCTCAGTGGTAAAGTGCTTGCTTCACGTGTGTGAGGCACTGGGTTTAATTCTCTGTACCACATAAAAATACATAAAGATACTGTGTGTTCATCTACAACTAAATAAATATTTTTAGAAAATCACTCACAATTACTATAATCCATTAATACAAATATCATTGTTATTATACACTAAAGGAGGCTGATTTAATCTGAAAAACTTCCTAAAGGTCTAGAATACGAAGGGAACAGATGGAAAGTGTGCCTGCACCAAGACACTACTATAGCTGGATATTCCAGGTTCAGTGTGGGCACCACTCCACCTTGTGCCTTCCAACCCAAACAAGGAAGGTGTGAATTTGCAGGGCTCCTGAGTCGGGCTGGTGGCCCATGGCAGTGAATCTGAAATAGAAATGGGTTTCAGAGACAAAAAAGCTGTGGGAATACCCCTGGGAGACATATGTGGTGTCCAACAGGCTCATCTTTCCTTCTGTACTTTTGCATGCGCTGATCTTATGGGACTAGAATCTCATCTGTGGTAGCTTGGGGATGCCAAGACCTGATAGGTGCTTATACAGAAGCCTCCAATCCTATCCACAAAAGAAGTCATTTCTGTGACTTTAAGGATCCTTCTCAGCAACCCTCAGGAGAGTCGATTGGTTCTTGCTTGCTCAAGGCTTTCCCAAGTTTGGGGAATTTCCCCCCACATTGTGGTCCCTTTCCAGGTAGAACTCAAGGACTACAGAATTCTGAACCTGCTCCCACAGAAAAGAAAAGAATTAGTTTTATTCATCTTTGTTTTTTTGTATTGGTTTAAAAATGTATCTATTGACATATTTACAACAAACATTGAAGGGGTTCATGTTGTATCTTCATTCATACTGAGGGCATTGGTCACTTCCACCAACTTGTCTTCCATCTTCTTTTCAATCCTTCCTAGACCCTAATAATCCTTACTCTACATTCAAGTAAAATTCTGTTTATAAAATTTTACATTTGAGAGAGAACATGCCATACATGTAGCTCTTTTCATAACAACTGGCTGAAGTAAGCTCTCTGAATATGCTTGATTGGATCATTAAACAGAGGGGCTAGTGTTTTTATAAGATGTAAATATATGTGTGCTTCTGATAATTTTTTAATAACCAATTTCTGGTAACCTTGCAACAGTGGGCCATACCTGTAATCACACCGATTAAGGAGCCTGAGGTGGGAGGACTTCAAGTTTTAGAAAGCCTTGGACATTTAGGAAGGCTCTGTGGCTGAAAGAAAATACCAATAAAGGGGCTCTGGTAGTAAAACATGAAAAATTCTTTTACATTAGGGAGATGTTTTAAAGAGCCACAGTTTTGTTCTTCATTGGGGTTATGCTTGTAGGATAATAAGCAGTATGATCATGTAAGAATGATCAAAACTTTACAAAGGTTATTTGTTGTACTATGTTTCAGGAACTGTTGTTACTTCGCTCATATTTTCTTTTTTCTTCTTCAGTACTGGAAATTGAAGCCAGGTCCCTAGAACAAAGCTACATTTCCAGGCTTTTTATAATTTTGAGAGAGACTCTCCTTTAGTTGCTCACCTGACTTCAGACTTTTATTCCTTCTGCCTCAGCCTCCTAGTTGCTGTGATGACAAGTGTGTGACACAACTATGCTGGAATGACCTATGGTTTCTTAGAATCCTAAGACATAAGTTTCAAAATTAGGAATTTTGTTCTCACTTAACAGATTGAACAATGTCCACCAGCTGTGACTTAAAATTTTTAAATGTATAATGACATTTTAGTCTATTAAAGGTTGAGATAAGAATTTAAATCTGAACCATATTTGTTTTTCTGATATTTGAAGAGTATAGCTTTCCATCCCCCCCACCCCACCTCTCTATTCCCCTTAGTCCTTATAATTTAGGAATTCATCAGTAGAGAAACAAAACAGGTAGCTGAGAATTCCAATCAAGAGTGGAGAATTGATCTCCATCTTTTCTCCTAGCAGGACTCTCTACAAAGGACTCGGTTGCAGCATTGCCTTTGGTTTGATTTGGGATAATGAATTAAGCCTTTGTAGAAGCAAAGGTACACACCCTGAAGAAGCACTGTGATCATGGGATTTCACATATACAAAGGAAACAGAGAATCTTGTGTTTAATAATGAGTAAGCCTTTGCGAAATATTTTAACCTTAATCTTCTTAATATAATTAATTAATTACTTAATCTAATGAATTACTCATACCAATTAGATTTATTATAATTGCATCCAAGAAGATTTCTCTTATTTTTTTCTGTTTTTTTTTTAAATTTGTTCTTCCTAGATATACAGGACAGTAAAGATGATGCAAATTTGTTCTTCCTAGATATACAGGACAGTAAAGATGATTGCTTTTCTACTGAAGTTCATCAGACCCAACCTTGTGAAGCAATTTGCTGCCAAGAGTACCATCATCACCCAACATAATGAACTCTACCTTGAAATTGTTCATTCAAGCAGGCCATCAGTAAAAAACAAATGCTGAGCAGTCACTCAATTCGTTCCCTCCTCTTTCAGCCCTGCCACTGCTTCTTTAGATCTAGAGGCCAAAGTCATGGACCAATCACTCCTGTGTCAAGCAGGCTCTGTAATCTACAGAGTGACAGTAAGATCCCAGTTGCCTTTGTCACTGAGCTTAGAAGATTCTGGGAAGTGGTTCCCCCTTCTGTCCTGAGCTGGGAGAACCCTGGTGGGAAAGCCTAAAATATAGGCCATGGGGGCTGCTATATTGGGTCTCTTTCCACCCAGACACTTGCCTAGCACCCATACACCATAGAACCATCCCTAGTTCTACCTGCCTGCCTTTCCAGAACCCTATGCCCATGACACAAAAGAACTCAAATTCATCCTCAGGAGAGTGCCATGCTGCAAAGCCACCAGACAGTCGCCTGACCTGGCAGCTTCTCTTGGTCAAATCCATATAGTCCTAGAGACAGGCTCCCCAGAGACATGCAGACTTTTAACCCTGATTCATGACCACTGAATTCTAGGAGTACTGAGTGTTCAGATTGGTGGATTTTGTTTTTTCTTCTGTTCCAGAAAAATGTAAGATGCATCACTTACCAAAGTCTCCTTGTTTACTTTCTAATAGGCAATTGATGTTGTTGTACAGGCTCTCATGAATATTTGGTTCTCTTGATCAACAGGAGACAGAATGAAGAGAAAAGAGAGGATGGAAGAGTGCTGCAAGCCGTAGGAGACAGAGCTCTGATTCTGAGCTGTGCTGTGGACTGGACATCGGAGCCTTAGAGATGGTCTCCTTTGGTGGACAGAGGTATGGAAGGTATCCAGGGAGGGTGATGCAAAGGAGCCCCAAATTTTAGCCTCAAACAAATATATCCAAGTATAGAAAACAAAGTGTGGGATGGTAGGAGTTCCTTAGCTGGGAAATGTGTCTCTTTGCACAATATCTGTATCCTGCATCTACCTAAGGGCCTGGAGTCTTCAGTGTCTAAGATAGCCACAAGGCTGTCCCTGACCAGCACAGCTTCTCTCAGACACTAGCATCTCTCAGAATGGTGTCACTGAGATCCAGTTTAATACCAACCAGGGAGAGGAGGTCCTGGAAGGCAGAATGTCTGCCTCTGGTCCCTGGATCCCTGTGGTAATGAGTTAACCTATATAGAAAATGTACAAATGTCTCTAGTTAAACAATGTATTTCTTGATGGAAAGGCTTACACAGAAGAAAACCTGTAAAGTATCTAAATGAAATTTTGAAAGACATGTTTTCTTTTACCTGTATATTTGCTCAAAGAAAAAATTATATAAAACTAACCTTATAAAAACATCAAAAATATTTTAAATATTCTTTTTATGGAGAATATGTATTTTTTAAATATTTTTTCTCAGTTGTAGATGGACACAATACCTTTCTTTATTTCTCTTTATGTGATGCTAAGAATTAAACCCAGGGCCCCACACATGTTAGATGAGCACTGTATCTCTGAGTCACAACCCCAGCCCAACAGGAAATGTATTATTTTATGTATCCCTTCTTCTGGGGTTGTCAAAAATGAAAGAGATTATAATAAGCTCAAGGCACAAAATCTAATATAATAGCATGATTGTATTCCTTCTGTCTTTAGGAACCCACACTGAACACACATAGTTTATGCACAAGGGATAAAGAAAATTAGCAATCCGATCAAAAAGCAAAAGCAGATTTCAGACTGAATATCAGAGAATGTCTCTCAAAAATCACACAGCAACTGGCCCATAGACAGAGCTTCAGAAATTAGAAAAGACTGGACAGGTAGCCATCAGCACCAGAGCAAACCTTTACAGAGCCACAAAGCCCCTGGCAAATGTCAGAATACTGGGTCATTCCAAGTGTTTGGGGGGAATATGTGCATGCAGTACTGCACATCACTATTGGAAAATAAATGCTTCACCTTAAAGAACAATCTGTCAATTATTGGTAAAATTAAGGTCATACACTTTTTATGAAACAGTTTTATTAATCGTCACCTGTTCTAGAGAAATTCTCCCACAGGTTCATAGAGACCAATTATGTGTGGTTATGTGGACAGCAGCAATATGAATGTCCACTGCAGGAAATTGGAGAGTTGGGGTGTGCTAAGGCACATTAAAGGCTACTATGTCAGAATTTGAAGCAGCAGATGAAATGTACATAAAAAGATCTTAATAACTTGCAGATGGGGACTTTGAGTGCAGATTAGTGGTAGAGTGCTGGCCAGCATGAATGAAGTCCTAGAGTCAATACCCAATGATACTTAAAAAAAAAAAAAAGTCGAAAGAAAGAAAAAGAAAAAAAAAGGAAATGTTAAAATTTCTTCTAAATACAATTGGGTATGTCCCCTGAAACCTTTTACATCAATTAAAAATATAATCTCCTGAAGAATGAATTAATCCTCTTCCTATAACTTGTTAGAGGTTATGTGTGAAAATGGTTCACTATTGTCTTGATACAAAAAGCTCCACAAAATCTTGCAAATCATGAGATTCAAGTATTTGTGTTCACTTTTGAAACACAGAGAATCTGTCAAGGCCATCAAGGGTATGTATATTCATGGTCTTAAGAGTATGATCCAGCACCACTGAGTCTGGTCTCTGAAACCAGCTAGTCCATATGTGGAGAACTAGCTAGGTGTAGTGACCCTTGCAGGCTATCCCGAAGAAGCAAGAGACTGAGGGAAGAAATACAGATGTTTGATGCCATCCTAGGCAATATAGCCAGATCTTGTCTCAAACACAAGATAAAATGGGCTGAGAGGAAGCTCAGTGGTAAAGCCTAATATTCAATCACGAGAATCATCAAAAAACAAACAAACAAAAATTAAGTGCAGAATTAGAACAGTGATTTTGAATTTTATTTTTTTTGTATTTTATTTAGAGACAGAGTCTCACTGAGTTGCTTTGCACCTTGCCCTTGCTAAGGCTGGCTTTGAATTCAACTTCTTCTGCCTTGACCTCCCAAGCCACTGGGATTAGAGAGGTGCACCAACATGCCTGGTTAATTTGTCTATGTTTATTTGAAATAGAGAAAGAATTTTTGGAGTGAATTGAAACTTGAAAGTACTAGAGGCTTGCTTCTATCCTACCTCATTCATGCATCTTTTCCCTAATTCAATCAAAACCAAGGAATTCCAAAATGCCTTCAGGATTGGTCCACTTGCACCTTAATCCTATGAGGTATTTCAATCAACGTATGATGCAAATGAATGTCCCTCCCACATAATTGGGTGTTGCTTCTGAGGTCAACTACTGGACAGAACACTATGAAAAGCTTCAGTCCATACCAGACTGAATGAGTTGGTCCTTTTCCTTGGCCAGGTACACACACATCTTGGCATGGTAGGGAAGCTGAAGCTATGGCAGTCTGTCAGTCAACCTGGAGATCATTTACTCTTAGGAGATCTTGTCCAGAGCTCTGCATTCCCCTAGGCCTGAACCCAGATAATTTTCCGTCACTGAGCTGCCACTCCTGCCAGTGCCTCCAGAGCTTCAGAGATGTAAATTTTCCAGTAAGCCCACTTCCTCACTGGGCTTACAAAGAGCAGGGAGCTGTCTTTGGGGAACTGAGGTTGTGCACTAACAGCCTGTGTTATTTCACAGAAGCACAGAGTTGAGATGGAACAGCACCGAGTTCAAGACCATCCAGCAGCCAATGGCTGAAACCTCTCAGGAGCTCTAGTCACCTCAAATATCTGCAAACACTATGGTCAGTGGGACCAATGGGTCCTGAACTTCCCAGGAGGTGCCAGTGCCTGGACAATTTGACAAACCCACACTCAGGCCTTCTCTTGGAGCCAAGGATATCCCCAGAAGCTGCTGAAAGCTGAGGCTTAAATCCCAGAGGAACCCAGAAAGGAAAGTAATCTCATCTTGAGGATGCCTTGCAGTACAATGCCCTTCAGCCAAAGCCCTAGAAGGAACCTGAAATACACCAATGGGGACCCTCATACTGCCCCTGTGGACTCATGCACTGGGACTATGCCCTGAATGCCTAGGCACTTTGAAGTCTTGGCTGTGGTGATCATCCCTCATTTTGTTCATTCTCTCTGAAATGATTTAAATGTTCTTGAATAAAAATAAAATTCTTTGTGTAATTAATTTGTTAAAGAACTCTTCTTTTAGATGAACTGAGAATTCTTCTAGTTTCTAATGTGATTGAATTTTTCATGATGAGCCATTCCTTTATTCACTGCTTGTCTATTGATCTGGAGGGGGTGAGTAAAGGGTCAGGATGGGAAGCTATATAGGTAGGTCTGGGGCAGGAAGGAGCCAATTACCCAGCTCAGATCTGTGGCTGAATTCAATGCCATCTCTGGAGATATGAGGGTAGTGTGCTAACAGAATGTATAGTTGGGTGGCCACTTGATGGTGTTTCCTCATAACTGAATGTGACCTTCCAGAAGAGGAGAGAGAATATGCATCAATAAATATCCTATAAATGGTCTACGGTTAATTTCTTACTAAGAAGGACATCAAAATGAAATCTCTAGTCTTGGGACTTCTGAGTTGACAATCATGGGATCCAAGACATCAGCTCTAGGTCAGACATGTCCAGACAGTGACAGAATCCTGCCCTGGTGGGCTATGTCCAGGTTAAGAGACTTTACAGATTTTCTTTTGAGATCCACCAAAACTGAAGGTTTTTGGGTGGGGTCATATGCCTAATGTCAGTTGGTTCAGGTAGCTTTAGCAAACTATCATCAGCAGGGTGCCATGTTGTTTATTAGTAGTCCAAGCTACACAGGAGGCTCAGGCAGGAGCATTGCTTGGGCCCAGGACTTTGAAGCCTCCCAGGACAACAGAACAAGATCCTGTATCAAAAAATAATAAGATAAATCATACATTGGGATTAGCTTGAAGGAATGTAATGCCTTCATTAGCATGGACATGAACTTTTAAACTTTCCTGTTTCCTGAAACCCGATAGGTTTTAGATTGAGGGGATTTGGATTTAGAGGGGCTTAGTTGCTAGGTCTTACTGAACAGTGAGATCAGACCTGTTTGCCTTGCTTTTCACATCAGCTAAATTTAGTGTCAATTGTCTATGGCATGAAATGGGAGTAGAGGTCAAAAAGAAGTTGAAGTATTTTTGTGGTTCAGATATACAGACAGGATTCCAATAGGATCATCTTTTTTCCTAAAAAGCTAAAATCTAAATTAGCTTTTCTTTCTCTCCCTCTCATGGATTTTCTTGAACCTTGGGGACTAGCCTCCACAATAAACAAAGGAAGCTAGGTGCAGAGGCCAAGGCCTGTAATCCCAGGGATTTGGAGTCTGAAGCAGGAGTAAAACAAGTTCAAGGCCAGCGACAACAAAATTAAAAGTCCTTCTCTCGCTCTCTGTATCTCTCTCTCTCTCTCTCTCTCTCTCTCTCTCTCTCTCTCTCTCTCTCTCACACACACACACACACACACACACACACACTGGAGATGTAGTTGTGTATAGAGATGTATGAAGCTCTTTGTTCACTCACCTGCACCACCAAGGAGGAAAAAAACACCTATAGCGTGTCATGACCACATATGTCACTGTGCAAAAAAGATTCCAGACCTTGTGCGATGATATAATTTACAAATGTAATAGTACTAAAGGACATCTTCATTTTTGAGAACCTTTCATTTCTTTACACACACATACACCATGCCTACCAAAATTGAGCATTGTAATAATGTACTTTCCTTTGGTTAAATTTACATAAAACAAAATTAGAAGTCTCTAAAAATCTTTATACAACTTATGCTTTCAGTATTGAAAATGATGAGAAGAACTACATAGCATAGCACATTATAATTTTTTTGTTATACATGACAGTACAATGACTTTGACATATCACACATTTGAATCAGATGGGATATTTTCTCATTTTCTGAGTATTCAGATTGCAGAATCCAAATTTTAATATGGGCAAAATAAAATAATAGATAACAAAAGAACAAAAAACCTGACATTTAAAAGTTCCCCCCCTTGCAACTTGGGATTGAACTTGGGGCACTTTAACACCAAGCTACATCTCCTGCTGTTTTTATGTTTGAAGAGAGAGTCTTTCTATGTTGCTTGTGTGTTTATGATCCTTTTGCTTGAGCCTCCTGAGTAGCTGGAATTAAAGACATTTTAGAGGTTGATAATGGGCAACATTAATAATCAAATATCATTATTGATAATGGGCAACATCAATATTGCATAGAGGTAGTACACAACTACCTCTATGGCTCACTTTCTCAATCACCAACTCTGTTTCAAAGTATTACATTTAGATAAATGGTGATTTTTTTTAAATTTAGGGCAGGACACTCCTCAGATTATGTTCATATTCATATTCTATATGGTATTATTTTTCTGAAATATAATCAAAGTCTCATGATCTTGAATTAAAACTGATCCATGAAAAAATTTCTGTGGCATATGTTTGAGAGAAAGAAGCTACAGTACGGTTTTTACTGTCACATTTTTTGTCACAATTATCCAAGAAAAAGTAGTTTTTATCATTAGAAGCTCAAAGAACATCCACAAAACTATGGACTCCTTCACAAACTTCCTTCTTAACAATTCATTTGGGCCAAGCAAACTCTGCTTTGTAGTGGGTTTATAACTTGGCCCTCTAGAGTCGGAGCCTTAGCTGCTGCTAACATAAATCAGTAAGATTCCAGGCAGGGCTCACCCATCCACTGTGTAAAGTGACTAGGGCCTTAAAATACATTATGGTCCTACAAAATTGTTTTAATTTCTTTTGAAACTGGAAGAAAAAATAATTATAATGCATAATATAACACAAGTTATATATATATATATATAACATCAGCATATTTTATAAAACTATAGTGTTTATCAATAATTTTTAATTTAATGTATTGATTAAGATTTTAGTTCAGGAATGAGTACCTTAAGGCAAAAGAATGCCAAGGATCAGGTGGGTTTCTGCTAGGCGCAGAGCGCCACAGTATGTGTTCTAATTCCCCAGGCTCAGGAAGGCTCAGTCTTTGACAAGTAGAACAGAGGGAGACCAAGTGCTTTGGTCTAAGCTGGAGAATGCACCAGGAAGAGGAGTTATCTCCTGACTTAACCTCCACTTAACTGTACTATGACACATTTACTTGTCTTAAGTAATGTTTGTATTATTTAAAAGTTTGTCATTGAATAATCTTTAGTAACTTTTACGTCCATTCATAATTTAATAAAGTTCTTATTTAATTATCTTTGATATCATTTGCATCCATTTTGCAAACTAAAATCTCACAATATTTTTGTAGTTTTTGTGAGTCTTACTAAATACTTTGCTAAAATATTCCTTACTTAAATTTCATTTCACTAGAATAATTTCCAGTAGTACAGGAAAGAGAATGAAAGTGGAAGATATGAAATTAGAGAATGATTTTATCAAATATTTTTTATTAAAGATCCTACACAAAATGTATAAAATTCTGTAGTATCATTATCTTTGTTTAGAGATGTAAAATCTGTATGTTTCCATATCAAAAGGGAGCCAAGTTTTTAATACCATAAAAATTTACATATATATAAAATTCCTTAATGCTCTCTACCTCTTGTAATTATAAGGGCATTTACTATGTCCTAGAACCTCTATGCTATCTATTCCCTTTGAGATTTTAAGGGTTGCCTTATTTCTAACTAAGTGGATCATTTTTATCTTGTACTATGAAAGAACACTATTTTTCCTTAATAGAGTTTCTTTTTTTTTGTGAATATATTTGTACAATAAATTCCTATATCAAAACAGTATATTTAAAATTGTTAAAACACATGGCTATGTTGCATACCAAATTCATTCAAACACTAATATTGAGGAACATCTTTCTGCCAACATTATTTAAAAATGTTTATTTTAAATGGTTTTCTTAGTTGCACAAGGACATAATATCTTTATTTTGTTTATTTTCAGTACCCTGTGCTTCACGTGTGCAAGGCAAGCACTCTGACACTGAGCCACAACCCAGTCCTTTGCCAACATTTTAACAACATGGATTATAATGAACATTCCTTCTGCTTTTTAATATAGCAGGAGTCAAATCCTTGAACTCATTCATGCTAGGCAAGTGCTCCACCACTTACCTACATCCCTGGACCCTGTGATGAAAGTTTTTAACTCTTTCTAATATGCCATTTAAATGTGTGTTTCTTTTAATTTCCTGGTGTCTAACATTGGTGAGACTAGGCTCAACATTGCTACAGAAAAGCTAGTAATGTTATGTATTTGTCTGTGGGAATTTGAAGAGTTCCATAATTTTTATCACTTTTCTAATTGATTTGGAGTGACTGACATTGATAATATCTAATTATCAATAATTAGTACTTTCAAAAGCTTAAAGCGTCCCATCTTATGTACTTTATTTCCTCTTTGCCTCATTCACATCCATTTTTTTTCCTAATACTCATCCCAATTTGCTCTCTTGCTGAATCTTCAATTATGATTTCAAACACTTCACCTCGAAACATCTCTTCATGGCTCCACTTTGCACCATAACAGCCAAGAACTCTGGATACCCAGTGTCGTCTGAACTCTCCTTTCCAGATTCCAGGTTCACACTGCTCACAAGCATCATTTCTTTTTGCTCCAGGGGAGAAACTCATGTAGTTTTAAGGTAAGAACACATCAGCAGTCAGATTGGGTGAAACATGGTGGGGGAGGACATCACTGAATAGAGCTCTAGAATTCCAGGAGAAGAGGTAGCAGGAGAAAATATTCAGGAACTAAAACTACCTAGAGGTCCAGGAAGAAGCCAGTGTCTGGAGCTGCATTGGCCATAGAAGTCACAGTGGTCATCCTGGAGCTTGGGATCTATCAAAGTTGTGTGCAGTATCTGAAAAATAGAGAGAGGGGAGAAAGAAGAAAAAAAGAGTGGGTGGAGGAAGGGGAAAAAAAACATAAGGTGGCAGAAAGGAAGCACTTTGGTCTGAAACAAGAATACCAAACTAAGAGTGCATGCAAAAAACTCAGGGTGAAATTAAACCCCAGAATACCAACACCAAGAATAAACACAAACATAACTGTCAATCCAATGGATTAGCCTTTTATACTTGGACTTAAAAACCTAAGGAACTGCCATCTCATATGTTCATTCAAAACCAAACTGCTTCATTCTCTTATATACTATAGGGTGTAGAGTTTCTGATGCAATTTGAAGTCATCCCTCACTTTTCTTCTTAGTCAAATAGATGCTATAAACACACAACTTATTGAATCCACTTACTTCCCAGAATTATATACTGGAAGGCCTTAGCATATTCTAGCATAACAGAATTGTTTGGTATATGTTCATTACAATTAATTTATGCACTGTTTTGTTTTTTTTCAAGTTATTTCACTGGAGCAAAAAAGTAGCTACATTTTGATATTTTGTATAATATCACTGAGCAACAGTTCTCTGGCTCTCTGAATAATAAATTGATTGTAAAGATAAATCCTGCTAGATGGGTCAGGATAGTACAGGCTTGTAATCTCAGTGACCTAGAAGGTTGACACAAGAGGACTACAAATTCAAGACAAGGCAGGCAGGGTGGCTCATACCTGTAATCCCAGTGGCTATGGAGGCTGAGAAAGGAGGATTGTGATGTCTAAGCCAACCACAGCAACTATGAGGTGCTAGACAACTCAGTGAGACCCTGTCTGTAAATAAAATACGAAATAACAAAATAGGGCTGGGTATGTGGCTCAGTGGTTTAGTACCCTTAAGTTCAATTCTGGCATAAAAAAGAATTCATGGGGCTGAGATTGTGGCTCAGTGATAGAGCGCTTGCCTAGCATGTGTGAGGCACTAGGTTTGGTTCTCAGCACCACATACAAACAAATAAAATAAAAATGTTTATAAAAACCTAATAAAAATACTTTAAAAAAATTCAAGAGACTGTTCAGCAACTTCATTAGATCATGTCCCAAAACAAGAACTAAAAATTATTGGAGATACATCTTATAAGGTTGTGAAAAACCAAAGATTCATGATTTCAAGTTCAAATTATAAAAACGCTCGACAAAGTTGGGTCCAAGAAGGACATCTTTAGTAGAGTTCTTTGCAGGACCCCTGGCAGCAGAACACTCTGGGTGGAGTCTTCTGGAGGATCTATGCCAATGGGAGAATATCAAGGCCTAGAGTTTGGAGGTCTAGCTATTGAGGTCTATTGAATGGCCTCACAGTGAGCACAGTCAAGGGTATAGTGGCAGCTGTGACCCAGACTGGTCAGATTGCCTGCCCTTCCCTGGCTAGACTTGATTTTCTTCTCTGGCTTTTTGAGTCCTTTGAATCTTTGTTTAATACATTTTATTTATTTATTTATTTGTTTCTTTCTTTATTTATTTATACGTGGTGCTGAGGATCAAACCCAGAGCCTCACATATGCTAGGCCAGTGCTATACCACTGAGCCACAACCCCAGCTCCACTCCATTGAATCTTGACTGCCTGGGCAGACTGTGAGTCCCAAGAAACAGAAGATTGTAGGTGGGTTTGAAAGGAAGACAGGCAGAGGTAGAATTTAGTCAACTACAAAGTGTGAAAGCACCTCTTAAATAGTCTTGGTGAAACTAGATTGCAGGGTAACACAGGAAGATCATTTCTCATCTGGGTTCTCAAGGCTGCTGTGTATCTACTTGGAGATGCAGTGTGTGTACAACACCCAATACACCAGTGCTCTGGATACCTGGAGACACCACCTAATCATGCTGCCAATAAGCAGAGAAAGAACAATGAGGGAGGGCCCCCTTAGGTTTAGAATTGACCTTTTAGATCTAGACCTGGTCTCTCACCACCCAGGGGTCTGAGCCTCCTCTTTCCCCAACATCCCCAACAGGAGTATACTACAACCAAAAATTTCGCATTGACACAATTTTATTGAGTAAACAGAAGAAAAACGCACAAGAGCTCTGAAGCCTCCATGGGGGACTAGCAAACAGAAGCGTTACTTCTAGATGATTCCTTCCAAAACCCTTCTCCAAACATGGTTGTAGGAGAAATCTCAGTGCTCCTGGGTCCCAAAGGTTGCAGACTCAAGCAGCCTCAGGGAGTCTTGTGCAGAAGGGCCTGGATCCACTCCCAGAAACCTTGGCTTGTCTCCTGGACGCTGATGGGAGCAGGGGGAAGAGGACTCTTACAAGGGTCACCACCAGAGGTTTTGGGATCTAGACATCCCTCACCCACGCACCTGGAACACAAGAAAATCCCAGCGGGTGGTCCATGGCGAGGCACTATGAAGACCCCTGACTTTCTTGGGGGCACCTGGGGCTTCTTCTGGGATGCAGAGTCCAGGACAGGAAGCTCTGTGCCATGGCACAAAGTGCTGTGTGCCCAGGAAAAGTCATCTTTCCATGACTAATGCCAGAGAAGATGCGCTTGGGGTGTGGGATGCAGGTTGCAGTGCAAGTCTTGGTAGTCATAGGAAGTATCTGGCAGTTGGATATAGAAGGGCAATGGCAAGGACCCAGGACATATTAAGCTCAGGGTTGGAAGCCTCTGTAGCCCTGGTGCCTGGTCTGCAGAATGCAAAGCCTGTGGCACACAGCAGGGGAAGTGCTGTTCCATGGCATTGTGGGCCTCACACCAGGTACCACCAAGCATGTAGGACTCAGCAGGCAGAAGCTTTGGTGTTCTGAAACTCCTCTGGCCTCCAGTGAGTGTCCAACCACACTGGGAACGTGGGTAGTGTTTGCTTTAATTCTGAAAGGAAATCCCATTACAAAGTTCACTTAATGAGATTAACAACAGTAACAATTATCTGTTAGTCTGTGTAATAGGAAGTCTTGCTCCATACAAGACACTGAAAACTGAACATTTTTCTACTGGCTTCAGCAGGGTTGTCAGCACAATACCTAGACTATCACAACTTGGTTTGGTTGTAACCCTTTTCCTTCCTGAACTCTGCCTGTGTGGTAGAATATTTGTGACTAGGAATACTTCCAAAGAGAAATTTAAAATGGCAAATGGTTCTTGGGTTTCAGATCTGGTGCTATAATCGGATTGATCTATCACCTCATTCCAAACTCCATCCAATTCATAACTTGAAAAACGAAACCCCAATATGATAATCAAATAACTTTGGGCTCTTTAGAGTAAATGAGGCCATAATCCCCCATGAAATGTATTTATGTTCCATACTGGAGATTTTTTCAGCAAAATATTTTACACACATTAGTATCTTCTAAAGCCTCAATAGAATGAAGCTAGAAATCCATAATAAAAAGGAAGTGAAAATTCACAAATTTGTCAAAAGCAAAGAAGAATATAAAATAATATTCTGATCAAGGAAAAAAGCATAAAATAGAGGAGAAAATATATAGATAACTAATAATCATGAGAACACATTATACCAAAATTTCTGGGATGAAGCAGAAACAGTGACCAGGAAGGTGTATTAGTCAGGGCTCTGCAGAGGAACAGAATCAACAGGAAGTATGATTCTAAAAATGGATTGGTTAGATTGGCTTACTTGACCAGAAACTGGATAGTCTCCAATGGCCATCTGCAGGCTGTAGAGCTGGAGGAACCAGTAGCTGCACAAGTGACTGAAGACCCCGAAACAAGAGAGATCAACAGTACTCTCAGAGTCTAAAACAGAAGGCTTCCAGAAACTCCTTAGATGATTACTGGCAGAGCTCACTTTGCAGGAGTGAAGAAGCAGGAGTCTGATATTCTCAAGTGATGGCAGCAGCAATCAAGAACCATTCCTAAAAGAATCACACTTGTATCTGCTATTGCTTCCTTGTCCTCCCACCTTTTATTCCATCCAAGCCACCATGCTATTGGATGGTTCTGACCCACTTTAGGGAGGGTCTCCACTTCAGTTGTTATCCCACATGTCAATCATTCCTAAACACACCCTCACTGACACACTCAGAATCTCTTAATCTTTGGTATGTCTTAATTCCATCAAGTTGAATGAATGCTAACATTAACAAAAACTACCAAGACTGAATCAACAGGAACACCAGAAAAAAGCTACAACAATGACTGGGAATAAATCACTAATCAAACACAAGGTGAGGCTGAGGATGTAGCTCATTGGTACAGAGCACTTGCAGGATACCCTTCCTGGGTTCAGTGTCCACCACTGCAGGATAAAAAACTATCCCAGTAAGTGAAAGCTGTGGACATAATGGCTTCATCCATGAATTCTATGAAAGATTTACAGAAGCAGTTAGAGAAACATTACCAATTACTCTGAGTCGCATTCAAAAAATTGAAGAGGAAGAGTGAAAACTATTGTGGACCTGAAGCCAGATTTAAAGATAGGTAATTAGTGTAGTTAGGTAAATCGGGTCTAATATGGAGTAAGATAAATAAAATGGAGACCATAATGGAGTGCAGGAAACCAGTGCAGCACTTGGGGAAATTGAAATGTTAATGTCCCCAAGGTCCCAAGCCTATCCCAAGGAAATATTAAAGAAGGGACTCCAGCAAACTCCAAGATGCCAATACAAAAGCCACCCCAGGCCTTTCCTACCTAGATTACTTCTCCAGTCCACCTATCTCTCACCTTTTGGGCCTCCCCACCTATATTCTATCACTGCAAGATAAGGGACAACAAAGGACAGGAATGTGGGAAAGCTGAAAGAAGACCTTAGCTATAAAAAAGAGAAGACCTGGCCCTTCCATGGATTCCACCTTTTGGGTCCCCTTCTTCCTCCAGGGAGAAGTCTTTTCTGCTGTCCTTTAATAAAGCTTCTTCTTTCCACTCTGTACTTGCCTTGGCATACTTCTCTGGTGTTATACTTCAGCAGTCTGGGAAGCAAAGACTTGTTACTGGTAAAGAGCAGTAACAGAACTCTATTCCTAATTCTACCTGTGATTATTTGCAAGTGGGTTCAGAGAGAACTGCCAGTGTGTGAATTCAAGGAATATTTCAATTGTACCAATCTTTCATGTTTTTGTCTATAATGTATTTTGCAATTGATGGTGAAAATGTTGAACATGAAATAAAGTATTAACTTAGGGGCTGCCCTTCATTTCTGGTTTTCCCTGATTACATTTTTACTATTCAACTAAAAAAAAATAAAAATACAAATAAAAAGGAAAGTAGAAAATTGAAGTACTTCTTTAAGGGTGCATCAACATCTCTAACACACATATCTAGATTATCAGTTTCTCTGGGAATACTTTGCTTATCATGTTTTTCCTTTCCTGGAAAACTCTTTTTGAATCTGACAAAGTAAAATTTCTCCCTGTGGTCTCTCAAAAGTTTAAAAGTAAGACTTCTGGAATTCACTCTAAGAAATGGAGGAAAGGGTTCCGATGTTCAGAGAACTCTGAGATTAATCTGCATGGCTGTTTTGCCCCAGAAGTATTATAGAAGTGAAATGAGTTTAAGAATACTTGTAATTAACATTGACCACACATTTATACCTGGCAGAATTAACAGGCAAGTGAGAACCTTGTCTGACCTCTGTGCAAAGGGGACCCAGGACCCAACCCATATCCAGCAAAGATACCCACACAGGACACATACTGGCACCCAGGAAACCCACCCTTCCTTTCTCAATCTCCAAAACAAACACACAAGTGTAAAACTATTTTTTCTATAATTTTATTATACATGGGACAGAAAATTCATGAAAATCCAAGAAAGCATAAATTTCTCACATGATTACTAAATTGAGAAACTTTTTAAAAATTATTTATTTTTTTTTAGTTGTAGTTAGACAGAATACCTTTATTTTTTCTATTCTTATGTGGTGCTGAGGATCTAACCCAGGGCCTGGCATGTGCTAGATGAGCACTCTACTGCTGAGCCACAACCCCAGCTCTGAGAAATGATTTTTAATATCATTTATTCACAGAGGATCTTCTATTGCAGTGTGTTAGCAGAGACCTCATGGCTCTCAACCCAAAGAAAGGCAGTGAGGAATCTAGAGCCCCCATTATTTTAAATTCACTGAGCATGATTGGAAACCTCAGGCAGCATCCTGCAGACATGGGATGGTATTTCTTGGAACTCATAAAGGGAGACTCTTGAAAGAGCATGGGCAATCTCAGGATTCCTCGATCATGGGGGCAGGCTGGACGCTGGTCAGCCGGGTTTCTCAGAGGCATACTCCTCTCCTGGGGGTACTTGGGGCTACTGCTGGGTCTCACACATCTGTCCTGGACAGGCAGGTGGCTATGTTTCTCTTCTCATGGTGTTGTGTGATCTGGGTCCATGGAAGGGTCAGGACCAGCTGAGAGACCCACAAGGTGTAAAAGGCATTACACAGTTGAAGTCCTGGGGATCCCAAGAAAGGAAGCCCAGTCTGGGATAGAAAAGCAGAAGCCAGGGCCCAGAATCTGCTTCCTTTAAGGCTTGGCAGCACCTGAGTCCCTGGAGCCTCACCTTCCACACAGCAGGGCAAATATTTGTCCATAGCTGCAGCCTCTCAGAGGAGAAAAAGTCTCCAGGGACCCCTTGCCTGATCATTTTTACTCTTCTGGGCTCCTCTTGATCAGAAGCACAGTGTGTAAAGTTGAGTGGAGATAGGATCTTAGGGGGTATTTCTTCAGAAGGCAGGATCTCCTAATCCTAGAGGCAGATCCAATCATCTGGGGTGTCAGTGTTCATTTGAATAGGTTTTGTTGATTGATTGGTTTAAAATAATTTTTGAAAATCTCAGGATCCTCACTGTTGATGGTGATGGCCAAGCCTGACTACCCTGGTCTCCAAGGAGAGAAAGAGAGCGTAGAGGATGAGAGAGTGAAAGAGTTATCCTGGGAGTGTTGTAGGAACACACAAGCAGGGCTCTAAAGATAGCAGAAAACAGTTCTATTTGGCTGTAGCCAGGATCAGAGGTACAAATTTTACTGTAATCAATTAATTCCCTGAACTCTGATTCAGGTAGTTTCAGAACTTTATACCCAGTGTGTAAGGAGAAGAGCTCACAAGTTCACAATCTGCAGAAGCTCACATAAAAGCAGCTTTTTCTTTCACTGTTTTGGGCAAGTTAACTTTTCAAGGACAAGGCACGGGATGGGGGCTGACTCTATGGTGACACAGCCTCAGTGGGAGGCAAAGTCTAAGGGTCAGAGGTCAGGAGTTAGAGGCTGCCCAACAAATTCACCCACAGGTCTAGCCCCTAGAAATACTATTTCTAGCCCCAGACTCCCTGCTGGGCCTCTCCCAACCTCCAAGGCCTTGCTTTTCCAGGTAGCAGCCCACAGCTGAGAGGAGCAGGTCCATGGCACAGCTAACTGTTATCTGAACACTAGAAATAGAGTGGTTTAAAAAATGGAAAGACAGACAGACTTTTTTGACATTTAACAGATTGTCACCATACGTTATGTAAAATCAGTATAGAGGGTTTGTATAACAAAACAAGCTCCCTTCTACTTTAATTCATAAAAAGTAAATTGTAATTCATCTTTAGGGAAGAATGTACAAAAACATGTATACTTGTTAAAAAAAAGTTTTAAAACTTATTCTTATTTCATGAGCAGGGAATAGGGTTTTCCCTGGTCAGTAACAAGGGCAGCTTTAGTGATGGGGCAAGTCTTCTCTGGGATCCTAACTTCAGATCATCCCATTGTTGAGATTTGCTTTCCAGTGTTTGGGTAAGGTGGGCTTGCCTATTGTTTCCCATTATTTCTAAACTATTAATTTTTGTACCAGAATTGAACCCAGGGGAGATTAATCATTGAGACAAAAATGTAGCCTATTTATTTGTTCATTTACGTAAACTGGGAATTGATCCTCGGTGCTTAACCACTGAGCCACATATCAGCTTTTTTTAGGTTTTATTTTGAGACAGAGAATCACTAAAGTATTAAGGGTTTAACTAAATTGCTGAGGCTGGCTTTGAACTCACCATCCTCGTGTCTTAGCCTCCTGAATCACTGGCATTACAGGCATGTGTAACCATGCCCAGCCCTGTTCTTTTTTAATTTGAGACAAGGTCTTCTTAAGTTGTTTAAGAACTCCTGAAGTTACTGAGGCTGGTCTTGAATTTGCCATCCATCTTCCTCAGCATCCCAAGTCCCTGGGATTACAGATGTGGGCCACTTAGCCCAGCTGTTTTATTTTTTTTTTATTTTTTTTTTATTGGTTGTTCACAACATTACAAAGCTCTTGACATATCATATTTCATACATTAGATTGAAGTGGGTTATGAACTCCCAATTTTACCCCAAATGCAGAAAAATACGGAACGCTTCACGAATTTGCGTGTCATCCTTGCGCAGGGGCCATGCTAATCTTCTCTGTATCGTTCCAATTTTAGTATATGTGCTGCTGAAGCGAGCACTAGCCCAGCTGTTTTTTGTTTGTTTGTTTTTGTTTTGTTTTGTTTATGTAGTTGGACACAATACCTTTATTTCATTGTAGTGCTGAAGATTAAACCCAGTGCCTCACACATTCTAGGCAAGAGCTCTACCACTGAGGCACAACACCAGCACCTAGCCCAGATGTTATTGCTCTACTTTTTACTTAAAGAACTAGGCCAGAAAAAAGTCAGGCACTCTGAGGGGTATAATCATTGGTGTCACTACCTCTAGATACTAGAAGTGATAACTGTGGGTCCACCTCCATTTAAAGCATAATTTCCTTCTCAAAAAAAGTGGAATTTCAGTTTTAGAAGCATTCTCACACACATCAAGTATCCACAGTGAAATGTTTAATCTGTGTTGCCTTATTGGGTTTCTCTTCCACTCTCCCCCTCAGCTCTCAACACCTTGTGTTCTGTGGCTCTGGGGATCAGAACCAGAGTCTACAGCCCACCAGAAAAATACTCAACCTAGGAGCTAGACCCTCAGCTCCCATATTTGCTTTCAAATGATCTTATATTATGTATTTCTACCAACTGTTTGAGAGTCACTAAGATATGACTATCTACCTACTTACCTACTTTGGACAGAAGGCAGATGTTTAGTATGTGACAGAATATTAATGAACATTTTACCTCACTTTTGAAATTTGAATTTCTATGATGTTAGTGACTCACACATCCCTGTGCTCTTGCTCAGGTCACAGTTCCAACCCTACTATTTCCTCTCTTGACTTCAATACCACACAAAATTTGAATTCCAAAGATGAAAGGAAAAGGCTTTAATCATGTTATAAATTTTAATAAAAGAAAAATCACAATTATGAATAGATCAAAAGGTACACAGAATATGATAATTAGCCACAGAATTGGATAAATTTAAAAAAGAGATTTATCTCACTGAAAAGTGTTCAGTCATTTATGAGAGGAAGAGAGAGGAAGGAGTGGTGGGCACTGCAGAGACCTCAGGCCCCAAATGTCCAGGTGCTGGGAAAGAGAACAACATGTTGCAGCATCAAAATTTTACAAAGAAAGTGGCAAAAAGTACCAATATCCGCTTTCCACTTGGGAAAAACAGAACCAGGATGAAGTTGTGAGGTGAGACCACCCGAAGCTCTCCACTCTCACTCTCTCCCCTTCTAGTTCCTGTGTCTTCTCATGTTTTAAGAGACCTGCAACTTTGAGAAGCATGAGGGCTCTCTGCTGCTCAGCATGATAAGTAGAGCAGAGACACTGCACCCCCTCTTCACTAGACTTAAGAAGTACAAAGCTTCATCTGGGATCCTAGCAAGTTCTTCCCAAGAATTCTTTTCTCCAGAGTAAATGGAGCCATCTTTGACCACTGAGTCCTCATCCTATATAATCAATGAGTTTATACATTTGTTCCTATAATAATGTCTTAGCAATGTGTTAATGTTCCACCCTGGAGACATGGAAGAATTTTACATAAAAAAGTTGAAATGAGATCCCTGGCTTTTCCTGTTACCCAAGTACAATGTTGTTTATTAAACACAGGATATAAAAGTGATATGAAAGTAATTCTCCAACAAGGGCTGAATCAGGTATCAGGATCTTTAAGCTACAGTCAAGACCTTAGGTCTGCCAAGCTGGGTTTGGCTCTAGACTTGGAGGTGAGTCAGAGAAGGTCTCAGAGTTCAGGTCCTTCTAGTTCCTTCTTTCTCTTTCCCCTCTCCGAGCTCTTGTTTGACACTCATATCTTTTAAAATTCCAATATACCATTCTGAGACTCACCACTCCAGTAGGTGTGTATTCAGATTTTGTGGAGGAAGAAGTTCTAGTAAATGGGGGAGGGCTAGCGAAATATATTTAATGAAGACTGAAAAACCTCAAGTATCCAAGTTACATGACTAGGGACCTTCTCAGAAGATCTGAGGGTACATTAGCTTTATGAGATTGATGAATTTTATAGTAAACCTTTTTTTACAGCATTCTCTAAATCTTAAACTATCTGAATGTTCATTTCCCATTCATGGTCAGAGGCCTAGTCATTTTTAAGATTAGGGGTGAGTTCGATGGCCTTAGGGAAGGCTTGGACAACACCCCTGGAGTGGGGGTGGCAGAAAATGCCAAGCTGATCTGAGAAACATGCTTTCACTTGGGGGGATAAAAAAACTGATGGAGATGAAGAAGGCAACTATTTTAAGACCCCTCAGAACTTTGTTTCAGCTGGAAACTGCCATCAGGCTACTCGATATGGACCCTACTTAGCAAAGACTCATTCCCCTGGTGCTTCATCCCCCTCACACTTCCTCTGGCCTCGAGGTGCTCAAATCTTGCTGCCCACTAGGTGGTGCCAGAAGGTCGAAAACCCCTGGATTCCTTTTAAGACAAAGCCCTAAGCATGCCTAAAAGAGTGCTTCCTCTTTTTTTCCTTTAGCTACTGAAGGGTGCTGCTGAAGCCTCCTTGGGCCCCTGTGGGGAGAAAACCCAATTGCACCAGGCATCAGAGTGGTCGACAGGTAAACTGAGGCAAGAGAAACTGGAGAAGAAGCTTAAAAGAGCTGTGCTTAGGAAGTTGGTGAGGGCAGGGGTAAAGCCCTCTCTGCTGCCCAGGCTTACACCTGAAGACCCAGGGCCTCCAGGCTGTCATCACAGGCGCACACCCTGAGCATAGTCCCTTCACCTCTTGGGGCCTCTGTATGGGAAAGGAGGGTTTCAGCTTCTCTGGGATGGGACTCCTCTCAGTGTGATTGGGCTCCCCATTCACCAGGAGGACTTCTGCTCCTTTACTAGGGCTGCCCACCTGCTTACCCAAAACCTGCACTGCTAGCAAAGTTTCCAGGTACACCCACTCCTGCCTGGTCAGAGGAGGCAGGAGTAAAGTACTTCACTGGCTTCCCAGATGCCAATTGCAGTCTCTAAGCTGAACCTGCCTAGAACTCATGAAATCTGTACAAGTCATTGGATTCACTATTCGGGGAGAGAAGGCGTGTCACCTGAAAAACAAGATGACAGCATTGTCACCACTGAGGATAAGAAGTAGATGTCAGGGTTCCAGTCTTTTCTTCTCTCCAACTTATGCAGGCATGTGACAGAGTGGGAGCTCACAGGAGGTAATTGCTGGTAAATGAGCCAGTGTTAAACCTATATAACAGCACAACCCTGTAGCAAGTGTTGGACTCAGGCTGTGTGCTAGCATAGGAAAAACAGAATTATAACTGAATGTGAGATAATCCTTACCTGTGCTATCATCTAATCCTCATTGGGAATAAGTCTATTATCCTAGTGTATCAAGTCAGAAAATGTGCTTACAGAAGTTGATTAAAATTTACCAAAAATACTACAACATACACCCCAACCAATGTCTTAATCTTTCAACTTGGTTTCTGGGGCTTCTTGTGTGTGTGTGTGTGTGTGTGTGTGTGTGTGTGTGTGTGTAGTCAGGGAAGGGGGAGACATTTCTCCCCATATGATTCTGTTGCTGGGAAAGGCTGAGAACATCACTCCAAGAAAATAGAGTTAGTTCTGAGTCTCTTACTCCCACCATGTTTCCCAACGTTTTCCTTTTATACCATTGTTTCCTATGTTTCTTTTCCTAGAAGTTCCCACAACTCTCCTACAAGGTTAGCTTCTCTTCCTATGTTCCTAAACATCCAGGCTGGAGACAGGCCTGGAGCTAAGACAACACCAGTCCCTGACTACCTCCCCCACTCCATCCCTACCCATCCTCAGAAGGCTTAATTAGGACACCCCCCACCCCCCCACACACACATACAGACACCTGTCAGGATGACCAAGGACTGGGAGAAGAGGGCTGATCTCAGCTCCCAACTTGCTTTTGCATCTCAGCTCACTCCCCTATCTTTTCCTTGGTAAAGAATAAAAAGCTGCTACAGCTGAGTTCTGATCACTAGAACCATAGACCTAATGACCTCATTTAAATCCAGGGCCTCACCTCATTCCCAGGTTCTTTCCTTCTTTGGATTTGTATTAAAAATAAGATAATTAATGGGGATCCAGGTAGTGTAATATACAACAAGAATCCTTGGCATATTATCCACTGCTTCCAATGGCACCATCAGAAACAAAGACTCTGAAGGGGCATCCTGATCCCTCCCAAGAAATTAATGATATTTCAAGGGATGATGGTGGTTGAGGAAGTAGCAGCCTGAAAGCAGAACTCTATGTCTGGTGATATTCTGTTTTTTCCTAGAAGTTAGCACAGTGCGGTTATATGACTTGTTAGTGTGTGGGAACCAATGATTACAGACGATCCTGATAAGAGAACTGAAAGGCTAATTTTTGACTCTCAGCAATTTGAAAAGCCCAGAGTACACTGGCCATGCTGAACATTTTGGTTTTACTGGTTTGTATCACAAGATTGCAGATACAACAAGAGTCAGAGATGTTCCTTAGAATGAAGGGAAAATATGTAGATGTGAATTATGTAAAAGAAATTGATATGGATGGGCACAGTGGCACACCAGCTTGTTATTCTAGCTGTTGGCAAGAATGAGGCAGAATCATGGCAAGTTCCTGGACAGCCTGAAACTTGCCTCAAAATTAAAAGGAGCAGCAGCTAGATGTGTGGCTCAGTGTTAGAACACAACTGAGTCCAATTCCCAGTACTACAAATACATAGAAAGACAAGTGGTCGGGGTTGAGGTTATGGCTCATCAGTAGAGCACTTACCTAGCATGTGTGAGGCCCTGGGTTCGATCCTCAGCACCACATAAAAATAAATAAATACAATAAAAGTATTGTGTCTGAATACAACTAAGAAATCAATATTTAAATTAAAAAAAACAGAACAATTGGTCCCATAATAATTTTTAATAACATAAAGGTGACTACAGTCACTTGAATATGAAGCAACAAGGAAGATGAGTATAGAAGGAAACTCCAGTGGGCTGCAGAGCCTCAAAGTTGGAAGGAAGCCAGCTTTGAGTTGATAGTCAGCTAATTTGGGATAAAAATTTAAGTCTTTGTAAGAGAAGAGATACATGCCCTGAAGAAGTGCTATGAACATGGGATATCACATATGTAAAGGAAGCAGAGAGACTGGCATTTCATGATAAGTAAGCTATTGTTAAAGATGTTAACCATAATCTAATTAACAACTGATAACAATTGGATTTATTATAATTTCACCCAGCCCAACCAAGGAAGGTGTGAATCTGCAGGACTCCTGTGTGGGGCTGGCGGCACAGGACAGTGGATCTGAAATAGAAATTGGTTTCAGAGACCAAGAAAGCAGAAGCAGGCTGTGGGAATGCTCCTGGGGGACACATGTGGCCTCCAGCAGGCTCTTTTTTCCTTCTGTACTTTTGCATGCACTGATCTCCTGGGACTAGGACCTCATCTGCAGTAGCTTGGGGCTGCCAAGACCTGATAGGTTCTTATACAGAAGTCTCAAATCCTATCCATAAAGGAAGTCATTTCTGTGACTTTAAGGATCCTGCTCATCAGCTCTCAGGTAAGTGGATTGATTCTTGCCTGCTCACAGCTTTCCCAAGGTGGGGAATTTCCCCCCACATTGTGCTCCCTTTCCAGGTAGAACTCAAAAACTACAGAATTCTGCACCTGCTCCCAAAAGAAAGGAAAAAATTAGTTTTATTCATTTTTATTGTTGTTGTTGTACTGCTTTGAAAATTGATTTTTTTGACACATATTCACAACAATCATTGAATGGGGTTCATGTTATATCCTTGTTCAAACAGAGTGCATTGGTCACTTCCAACAACTATTCTTTTACCCTCTCCTCACCCCTTCCTAGACTCTAAGCATTCCTACTATGCATTCAAGTAATCTTTGTTGTTATAAAATTCCACATTTGAGAGAGAAAATGTCATGCTTGTAGCTCTTTTTATAACGACTGGCACAGGTAAGCACTTGTGTATGCTTAAGTGAATAATAATGCAGAGTTGATGACACTGAAGGTAAAAGAATTATTAAACAGAATAGACTGTGTTCCAATAAGATGTAAATATAAGTATGCTTCTGACAATTTTTTAATAACCAATTTCTGATAACCAGGAAACAGTGGATCATACCTACAATCACACCTATTTGGGAGCCTGAGATGGGAGAATTTCAAGTAGTAGAAAGCATGGGAAATTTAGGAAGACCCTGTCTCACAAAGAAAACACCAATAAAGTGGCTCTGGTAGAAGAAGGTGAAAAATCCTTTTAGGTTAGGGAGATTTTTAAAGGGCTACATTTATGCATTTGTCCTTCATTAGGGTTATGCTTCTGGGATAATAATTTACTAAGGTTATTTGTTGTATTATGTCTCAGGAATTGTACGTACTTTGCTCCTATTTTATTTTTTCTTCTTCAGTTGGGAATTAAAGCCAGGGCTCTAGAACAAAGCTACATCTCCAGCCTCTTTTATCATTTTGAGACAGGGTTATTCAGCCTTCAGTTACTCAGCCTCCTCATTGCTGGGATTACAGGTGTGTGTGACAACTGTGCCTAACCGACCCACACATATTTAACATCCTGAAACCTACTTTTTAAAATGAACAATTTTGTTCTCACTTCACAGATTGAACAATGACTATCAGCTGTGGCTTAGAAAATTTAAATGACACTTCAACCTATTAAAAGTTGAGATAAGAATTTCAATCTGAAACATATGTGTTTATTTCATATTTAAAGTCTATAGCTTCCCATTCCTCTTTCCCCCTTCCTTCAACCTCTCTTTTCCCCTTAGTCCTTATAATTTTTGAATTCATCAGTAGAGAAACAAAGCAGTTAGCTGAGAATTCCAGTCAAGAGTGGAGAATTGATCTCCATCTTCTCTCCAAACAGTCCTCTCTATGAAGAACACACCTGAAGCTTTACCTATGGTTTGACTTGGGATCATGAATTAAGCCTTTGTAGAAGCAGAGACACATGCTCTGAAGAAGCACTGTGAACAGAGAATATCACATATACACTGGAAACAGAGAGTCTGGTATTTCATAATAAGTAAGCATTTGAGAAATATATTGACCTGAATCTAATTAATAACTGATACCAATTAGATTTTTTATAGTTGCATCCAAGATGATTGCTTTTCTTTTTTCATTTGTTTTTCCTAGATATATAGGACAGTAGAGTGAAGATGCTTGCTTTTCAACTGAAGTTCCTCAGACCCAACCTTGTGAAGCAATTTTCTTCCAGGAGAACCATTATCACCCAACGTAATGAACTCTACTTTGAGATTGTGCAAGAGTGCCATCAGTATACAACAAATGCTGAGCAGCCACTCAACACTTTGCCTCCTCTCTCAGCCCTGCCACTTTTTTTTTCTGACCTAGAGGCCAAAGTCATGGACCAGTCACTTCTGTGTGAAGCAGTCTCTGGAATCTGCAGAGATGATACTAAGATCCCAGTTGCCTTTGTCACTGATATTAGAAGATTATGGACCAAGGGTACTCCCTGGTGGGGTAGCCTACATTTCCACTGAAAAAATGCTCTCTAATCCATGGGGGCTGCTATATTGGGCATGCCCTCCACACAGATACTTGCCTAAAGCCCAAGCACCATAGTTTTTTTTTTCTGCCTCCCTGCCTGGAACCCTATGCCCATGACACAGAAGAAATCAAATTCAGCCTCAGGAGACTGCCATGCTGCAAAGCAAACAGAAAGTTGCCTGCCCTGGCAGCTTCTCTTGGACAAATCCATGTAGTCCTGTTGACAGGCTCCCCAGAAACAGGCAGACCTTTAACCCTGATCCATGACCACTGAGTCCTAGGAGTACTGAGTGTTCCGATTGATAGATTTTATTTCTACTTCTGTTCCAGAAAAATGAAAGACTGATCACTTACCAAAGTCTCCTTGTTTACTTATTACTAGGCAATTGATGTTGTTGAACAGGCCCTCATGAATATTTGGTTCCCTTGCTTAGCAGCAGACAGAATGAAGAGAGAAGAGAGGATGGAAGGGTGCTGCATGGGGTGGGAGACAGAGCTCTGATTCTGAGCTGTGCTGTGGACTGGACATCAGAGCCTTAGAGAAGGTCTCCTTTCATGGACAGAGGTGTGGAAAGTATTCATGGAGAGGAATGCAAAGGAGCCCCAAGTCTTGATCTCAAATCTATCCAAGTTTAGGAAAGAACATAGGGGAAGGCAGGAGTTTCTTATATGGGAAGTGTGTCTCCTTGGACAGTATTTTTATTCTGCATCTACCTAAGAATGGGCCTGGAGTTTCTAAGACTCCACATAGCTATCCCTGTCCAGCACAGCCTCTCCCAGACACTGGCCTCTCTCAGACTAGTGTCACTCAGATCCAGTTTAATACCCACTAGGGAAAGGAGGTCCTGGAAGGCAGAATGTCTGCCTCTGGTCACAAGATCCCTATGGTAAAGCATTTAATATATATAGAAAATGTACAAATGTTTTTATTTAAACAATTTATTTCTTGGTGGAAAGGCTTATACAAAAGAAAAACTAAAAAAATCAAAATAAAATTTTGAAAAACATGTTTTCTTTTACCTGTATTTTTGCTCAAATAAAAATTATGTGAAACTAACCTAATAAAGACATCCTAAAAGCAAAAGATTTTAAATATGGAGAATATATATTTTTTAATTTTTTTTTCAGTTGTAGAAGACTGAACACCTTTATTTATCTCTCTGTGTTTCTGAGGATCAAACCCAGAGCCCCCACACACATCCTAGGTAAGCATTGTACCTCTGAGCCACAATCCCAGCCTAAGAGGAAATCTATTATTGATGGATAAAACCTAATTCCATTCTTTGGGGGTTGTTAAAAATAAAAGAGATTATAATATGCTCAAAGGCAAGAAGTGAAATGTAAAGGCACTCTTGTTTTCCTTCTGTCTTTAGGAACAGACACTAAACAAACACAGTTTAAACACAAGGGATAAAGATAACTAGCAATCTGATCAAAAAGCAAAAGCAGATTTCAGACTGAACATCAGAGAATGTCTCTCAAAATCACATAGCAACTGGCCCATAGAGAAAAATTTTCAGAAATTAGAAAAGACTGGAGCAAGCAGCCATCAGCACCAGAGCAAACCTCTACAGAGCCACAAAGATCCTGGCAAATGTCAGAATACTGGGTCATTCCAAGTGTTTGTGGAAAATGTATGCAGGTAGCACTGCAGGCCACTATTGTTGGAAAGTAAATGCTGTGTTCACCCTAAAGTACAATTTGGCAATGCTCAGTAAAACTCAGGTTATACTCTTTTGAAGGAACAACTGTATTTATGTGCACCTGCCCTAGAGAAATTCTCCCACAGGTTTATAGGGACAATTATATGTAGTGATGAGGGATACAGCAATATGAATGTCCACTGCAGGACAGTGGAGATGTAGGGTGTGCTAAGGCACATCAGAGGCTACCATGTCAGAGTTTGAAGAAGCAGACGAAATGTATATAGAAAGATCTTAGTAACTTGCGAATGGGGTCTTTGAGTGAAAGTTAGTGTAGAGTGCTTGTCTGGCATGCATAAGGCCCTGGGGTCCATCCCCCAATGCCTCTCTCAGACAAACAAATAAATAAATAAAATGAAACAACAAGAACAAGAAAAAAAAACAGGAAAGGTTAAAATTTTTTCTAAATAAAATTAGGTATGTCCCCTGAAACATTTTACATATATTGAAAATATAATCACCTAAAGAATGAATCACTCCTCAACCTATACTTTGTCCATGGTGATCTGTGAAAATGATTCAGTATTGTCTTGATACACAAAACCTCACAAAATCTCACAAATCAAGAGGTTCAAATATTTGTACTCACTTTTAAAACACAGAGAAACTGTCAAGGCCATCAAGGATATGCATATTCAAAGGGCCACCAAGTATCTGAAAGATGTCACTTTAGAGAAGCAATGTGGCTTGGCATAGTGGTTCCTGCTTGTAATCCCAGAAGCTCCAGAGACTGAGACAGGAGGATCCCCAAATCTAGGTCACCCTCAGTAATTTGTGAGGCCTTATTCAACATTATGAGACCCTGTCTCGAAATAGAGAATTTAAAAAAACCTGGGGATAGACTCAGTAGTAAGTAATCCTAGATTCAGTCATCAGTAATCAATCACTGTTAAAATGTGGGAGTTGATAGGTGTGTCTAGGCCAAACTGTGGGACCCGCATGAATTCATAGACCAAACAAAGTGCTGAATTTTGGCAGACATACTTAAATATGACAAAAATAAAGCTGAACTTGAGGGTTTAGATGTGGATTTTCTGTTCATTGAATGTTTCCAGGATGAACAAAGCACTCAAGATACACTGTCACACTTACAGAGCTCATGGCCAGAGTAACCCATACACGAACTCCCCCTGCCACATTCAGATATGAGCCTTAATTAATAAGAACTTTTTTTTTCATAAACAAAAAGAAGAAAATGAACTCATGTATGCTTTGTTCTTGCCTTTGTAATGCCAGATTCCTGGGACCCCAATAGACCTCCAGGAGCCGAATCCAATGCATTCACACAAGAGTCTTTATTGCAAGATCGAACCTGGATTCACAACAATTTCCTATGCAGTGGTCTCAGGGAGTCAGTCCTGGTCCTGTGTTCAGTGAGATTTTATAGGTTTTGGGGGAATACTCTATGGATCACAATGTCAGACAGCAAATCATTCCCTACCTCAGGAAAACCAAACAACAACTCTTAACATTAATTAGCACATTCATTGGCAGAAACAAGTTGGGTAGGGGTGATTTGTTAGTACAAAAGAGGGATTCCTTTGAACTTATTGGTTTAAGCCATGAGGGGTGTACTTCCTAAACTACATGGTTTCACAACATGATATCAACCACCATAAACTACTGGGGGTTCAACTGGCATCCCAGGTATTCTCCCTGTCTCATGCTGATTGGTGGTTGCTAGGGGGTTGCTATGGGTCTTCACCTAGCCTAACTGAGTCAGGGACACCTAGCACCTGCCACAGATCTTTCCTGTTATTTGCAAATAACTCAGGAGGGTGGATATGTGACCAAAGGCTCTGTGGGTTTTACCAAGGACAAGGGTCACGCCCCCTTCCATAGGACAGGCCTTGAGGTAGAAGGTGCTGTTTATTTTTAAAAATGGAGTCACATTAGTTTCTCACCCTTGCTGAGGTTGGCTTGAGCTCCAGATCCTCCTGCTTCAGTCTCCCAAGCCACTGGGATTACAAGGGTGCACCTCCAAGCCTGGCTAACTTGTCTATGTTTATCTGAAATGGGAAAATAATTTTTACAGTGAATTGAGACTATCAAGAACTAGAGCCTATTTTCTATCCCATCTCATCCACCCACCCTTTCCTTAATTCATTCAAAACCAAGGAATTTCAATAATGCCTTCAGCATTGGTCCATTTGCATCTTCATCTTATCAGGGTCTTCAGTCAATTTGTGATACAAAGGAAAGTCCCTCCCACTTGATTGGTGTGGCTTCTGAGGTCAGTTACTAGAAGCCCCACTACTGCAATGGTGCAGTCTATACCAGACTAATTCATTTGCTTCTTTTCCTAGACCAGGTACACACCTTCACTTGGTAGGGAAACTGAAGTTATGGCAGTCTGTCTGTCAACCTCAGGATCGCTGACTCCCAGGAGGGCATGTCCAGAGACCAACATGCCACCAGGCCTGAACCCAGGCCAGGGCACTGGATAATTTTCCTGCACTGAGCCACCACTCCTGCCAGTGTCCCCAGAGCTGCAGAGATGTAAATTTTCCAGTAAGCCAACTGCCTCACTGGGCTTACACAGAGCAGAGAGCTAGCTGTCTTTGGGGAACTGTGTTGTTACACAGGAGCAAGGAGTTGAGATGGACCAGCACGGAGTTAAAGACCATCCAGCAGCCAATGGCTGAAACCTCTCAGGAGCTCTAGTCACCTCAAGAAGAGGCAAGCTCTAGTCACCTCAAGAAGAGGTCAGGGGGGCCCAATGGGCCCTGAACATCCCAGAAAGTGCCAGTGGCTGGGCAATTGGACAGGCACATACTCAGGCTGTCTGCTAGAGCCCAGGTCACCCCCTAAGCTGCTGAAAACCCAAGCTTACATCACAGAGGAAACTAAGAAGGAAAAAAACAAAAAAGAGCCTTGAGGGCACCTTGCAGTACAATGCTCTTCAGCCAATGCCCTACAAAGAGCCAGAAAAACTCCAGTGCGGACCCTCATACTGTCCCTGTAGACTCATGAGCTGGGACTGTGCCCTGAATGCCTAGGAGCCTTGAAGTCTTGGCTGTGGTGATTGAAAGGGTAAAGTTTCTAAACTGGAAAGCTTGAATGTAAAAGATTAGGTATTATTAAGTTCCTCTGTTACACCCAGATTTCTGAGATAGTTAAAACAACGCCCTACAGGCCATTTAGCCTAGGGCCCTGTGCAGTTCATCACAGGGCCCGAACCAATCAGTTTGAATGTGTAACCCGCTTACAAATGACCAATCACCCCCGCCCGACCTGTTCCCCCAATGAATGTGCCAATCACGTCTCAGAGTTCTTGTTCAATTTTCCCGCGCCTCATGATGATTTGTTCTGATGTATGCAAAGCCCACCGCCCTCTCCAGGAAGTGTACTTAAGCTCTGCTTGACCTTTGCTCTGGGCTCTGGGCTGCTCTCCCTTCTTGAGTAAGCACGGAGCCCCAGCGCGCTGGAATGGATCCCCAATAAATCCTCTTTTGCCAATTCCATGGAGTAAGTCTCTTGTGTGGTCTCTCCCTCCGACGCTCCACTGGACCCCCCTTACAGTGATCAGTCCTTATTTTGTGCCTTCACTCTTAAATGATTTACAGGTTCTTGAATAAGAAAAACTCTGTGTAATTAATTTCATAAGGAACTCTTTTTTGAGATAGAGAATTCTCATAGTTTCTAATATGATTGAATTTTTCATGATGATTAAAGGCATTTCTTTATTCACTGCTTGTCTATTGATTCTGAGGAGGTGAGTCAGAGTGGAAAGATGTATAGGTGGGTCTGGGGTAAGAAGAAGACAATTACCCAGGTCAGAGCTTTGGGTTGAACCAAGGGCATCTCCAGGTTAGTGTGCTAACAGAATGTGTATTTGGGTGGCCACTTGCTGCTGTTTCTTCAAAACTGAATGTGACCTTCAGAGGAGGGGAGAGAATCAGCATCAAACAGTATCCTTTAAATGGTCTTCAGTTACTTTCTTATTAAATAGGAAAGCACACCAAAACGAAATCTCTACTTTGGGCCTTCTGAGTTGACAACCATGGGGTCTAGAACATAAGCTCTAGGTCAGACATGTTCAGGTAGTTACAAAATCCTGCACAAGTGGGCTGTGTCCAGCATAAGAGACTTCACAGATTGTAATTGTTTTAAACTTTTCTGTTATTTGAAATCCAGTAGGTTTTAAATTGAAGGCATTTGGATTTAGAGGGGCTTAGGTGCTAGGTCCCACTGGATCAGACCAATTTGTCTTGTTTTTCTCATCAGTTTAATTGCATGTCAATGGTCCATGGCATGGAATTGGAGTAGAGGGTCAAAGAGGATTTGGGGTGTTTTTGTGGTTCAGATATACAGACAGGATTCCAAATGGATCAGCCTTTGTTCTAAAAACCTAAAGTCTAAATCAGCTTTTAATACTCAGCAATAAAAGAGAATAAAATCATGGCATTTGCAGGTATATGGATGGAGTTACAGAAGATAATTCTAAGTGAAGTTAGCCAATCCCAAAAAACCAAATGCCATATATATTTTTTTATATAGGAAGGCTGATTTATAGTGAGATAAGAGGAATAGAAGAACTCTACATAGGGCACAGGGGTTGGAAGGAAAAGGAGAGAGCATGGGGTTAGAAATTATGGTGGACCGTGATGATCATTATTATCCAAAGTACATGTATGAAGTCATGAATTGGTGTGAATAACATTGTATACAAGCAGAGATATAAAAAGTTGTGCTCTATATATATAATTTGTTTAATTTTGTTTAAAATTGAAAGAAAAAATTAGTTCTCATGGATAATATAACATCTGATATATAATATCAACATATTATAGTAAAACCATAGTGAGAGATTATAATTTTTAAATTTAATGTATTGATTGAGTTTTCAGTTCAGAAAAGTGTGCCATGGGCCTAGGGTCAGGGTGCGTCTCTGCAAGGGGCAGAGGGCCACAGGTTATGCTTTACTTCCCAGCCTCATGAAGGCTCAGCCTTTGACAAGTAGCACAGGGAGAGGCTAAGAGCTTTGGTCCAAGCTGATGAAAGCACCAGGAAGAGAGTTAGTTATCTCCTGATTTAACTTCCACTTAACTTTACTATGACATCTTTACTTGCCTTAACTACTCTTTGTAATATTATTATTAATAATAATATCTTTATTTTTATTTATTTATTTTTATATTGTGCTGAGGCTCGAACCCAGGGCTTCATGCATGAGAGGTAAGTAATCTACCACTGAGCCTCAACCCCAGCCTATTCTTTGTATTATTTAAAAGATTGTCATTTAATAATCTTTAGTAACTTTGCATCTTTTCATATTTAATAAAGTTCTTATGTAATTATCTTTGATATCATTTGTACCCATTTTTTGTAGTTTTTGTGACTCTTATTAAATATCTAACTAAAAAATTCATTACTTAAATTGCATTTCACTAGAATAATTTCGAGAAAGAAAGAAAAGAGAGTGAAAGTGAAAGATGTGAGACTAGAGAATTGGTGTTACCAAATATTTTTCTGATTAAAGGTCCTACAGAAAATCTACAAAATTGTGTAACATCATTATCTTTATTTAGACATTTAAAATCTACATGATTCCAGTTCAACAGGGAGCCTTGTTTTCACTACTATTAAAACGTACATACATGTTAAATCACACTGCTCACTACCTCTTGGAATTACAAGGACATTTAATATGTCCTAGAAGCTTCATACAATTTATTGTCTCTCGGATTCTAAGGGTTGCCTTAATTCTAACCAAGTGGATGATTTTTATCTTGTACTATGAAAGAACACTATATTTTTCTTAATAGAGTTTCTTGTTTCTGCGAATGAATCTGTGGAATAAATTCATAAAAGTGAAATTCCTGTATCAAAATAGTATATTTAAAATTGTTAAAACACGTGGATATGTTGCATGTTCCAGGAGCCTACCGAATTCATTCAAACAGTATTGAGAAAGGTCCTTCTGCCAACAATTTTTAAAATTTTTCTCTTAGTTATACACAATATCTTTATTTTGTTTATTTGTTTTTAGGTGGTGCTGAGAATCAAACCCCATGCTTCACAGGTGCCAGGCAAGTGCTCTGACCCTGAGTCACAACCCCAGCCCTTAGATCTTTTAATAACATGGATTATAATGAAAATTTCTTCTTCTTTTTATATAGCAGGAATCAAATCCAGGGTCTCACGCATGCTAGGCAAGTGCTCCACCACTGACCTTCATCCCTGGACGCTGTAATAAAAGTTTTGAATACTTTTTAATATGCCATTTAAATATGTCCTTTTTTTAATTTGTGTCTAATATTAGTGAAGCCATAATTATGTTTCCTACTACAGAAGTGTTTAGTATTGTATATTTATCTGTGGGAATTTGAAAAGAGTTCCATAATTTTAATGACTTTTCTAATTGATTTTTGGTGAATGATATTGATAATATCTAACTTTCAATAATTTGTACTTTCAGAAGCTTATAGCATCCCATCTTATGTACTTGGTTTCCTCTTTGACTTTTTTACATACAATTGTTTTGCCCCTACTCTCACCCAATATGTTCTCTTGATGAATCTTCAATTATGATTCTAATCTTTGACCTCATAACATCTCTTTATGGCTCCACTTAGCACCATAACAGTCAAGAACTCTGGATACCAGTGTAATCTGAATCTCCTTTCCAGATTCCAGATTCACACTGCCCCCAAGCATCATTACTTTTCTGCTCCAGGAGAAACACTTGTGTAGTTTTAAAGCAAGAACATGTCAGTAGTCAGAATTAGATAAACTTTGGTAAGAAAAGGACATCACTGATTATAGCTCTGGAGTGCCAGAAGAAAAGATTCAGGAAGAAGAAACTACCTAGAGGTCCAGGAAAAAGCAAGTGTCTGGAGGTGCATTGGCAATAGGAGTCACAGTTGTCATCCTGGAGCTTGGGATATATCAAAGTTGTGTGCAGTATCTGAAAAACAAACACAGAGAGAGGGAGAGGGAGAGAAGAGGGAAAGGGAGAGAAAAAGGGAGGGAGAGAGGGAGAGGGAGGGAGAGAAGAGAGAGAGAAGAAAGAGAGAGAGGGAGGGATGGGAAAAGAAAAAGAAGTAGGGAGGAAGCAAGGAAAAGAAAATGAAAGAGAAGGAGGCAGAAAGGAAGCCATTTGGTCTGAAACAAGAATGCTTAACTAAGACTGCATGCAAAAAACTGCGGGTGAAATTTTAACCCAGGAGACCAATACCAAGAACAAATACAACCATAAATGTCATTCCAAGGGATTAACTTTTTATACTTGGACTTAAAAACCTAGAGAACTATCATCTTATGTGTTGACTCAGAACCAAACTGCTTCATTCTCTTATACTCTATGAGTGTAAAGTTTCTGATGCAATTTGAAGTCATCCCTCACTTTCCTTCTAAGGAAAGTGCTATAGAAGCTATAAATACACAACTTATTGAATCCACTTTCTTCCCAGAATTATATACTAGAAGACCTTGGCACATTTTGAGTCTTCAACACAGATTCTTCTCCCAAGACAGATCTATAATAGTGATAAATTTCATTAAGCTCTTGGTGTGTTCTCAACACCCAAACATTCACACACATGACCACAAAAAGAAATGAAACCAACACCACATTCAACTTTATTCCTACTAACATATTGCACCTTTTTTTCTATTTACAAGCTTTGAAAAGTGAATATAAATTGTTTAATAAAACATGTAAGTAATTACATGGTTTCTTGGTTTTCAGGATATTTTCAAAATGTTTGTTTTATAGTGGTCATTACATTTACATGAGGACAAAATAAAAAAAATAAATAATAATAATGATAATTTCTCTCATATTTCACCTTGGAAGTTTGTGGGTTTTCCTTTTTTTAAGTGCTCTTCCATCCAAAATGCTCTCATAAATATCCTTTGTTCTCTTTTGTATGTGTTTACTTCATTAACATGAATGCAGGGAGACAAACCAGGATTTTTATCAATCCTTTTGGGGAACAGGAGTAGAGTTGGGCTCCTGAGTCCACCTTGTGGGTAAGGCCTGAGAGTGGTGGTGCTTGAGGGGTAGGCAGAGAACAGGAAGAGTGGACCTTGAAACTGAAGACCAAAGTGCTGCTACACAGATAAATCCAGAAAAGAAGTTTTTGAAGTGAAAGGCTTCAATCTGAACCTGACCATACTTCCACCCTAATCCCATTTCCACTGTTGCTCAAAATTTGAGGCTGACTTTAGGATCAACAATTGCACTTGCCTCTTTAGACACATGCACATGAGCTAAGTTCTGGACTAGTTTTCCGACCCACCAGAGGGAGAAGAGACCTTCTCTCATGGGTCAGAATCAGAGATGGATCTGTCCCTACCACGTGTCATTCTTCAGTCTAAAGTGGTAGAGGCTGCACAACTAGTAGATGCCAGAAACGCCACTCTGAAGGTGCAGGCCCCAAGTTAAAGTGTTTTCCCAGGCCAGGTTCACAGGGCTGCCATCTGCTGCATGTCTCTGAGGCTCAGAGTGTTAAGTAAGTGCGACTTCTGATCCTGCTTGTCACCACCGTCTGCATGAACAGAATCCAGGACACTGGACAGACAGGGCTGCCCGATTCACAGACTTTTTGAGTGCCTTCTCCCCAGTTCTACCCTGCATGGCCGCTCAGAGGGCCACCTGCTGCTTTGGCTCGCCTCACAGGGCTGCTTGCTGGTGCTTCCACCAGTCAATAAAGGAGCTTTCCTGGTTGGGTCCGCTGGAGGACCCTCACTGGCGCTCTCCAACCTACTCATCCACAGGGATATTCCTTTCACATCCACAAAGAAATTCTCAAACGCACACAACTGTAAAAAAACATCATACATTTCGGAACATTCTCTTGGGAATGTGGAAGAAAAAAAAATCAAATCAATGTTTAACGCAATGATTTGAAGTTGATTTTTTGGATTCTTTTCATTAGATGAATTAAAATGCGGGAGGCCCTTCTGGAAGCTAAAGGCAGAGACACTGAAGGCGCAGAAGCAGGTGTAGGTTCGGGCCCTCTTCTCAGCCCCTCTGCCTACTCCTGCTCCTGTGCGCGCACACCCCTGATGCTGGGTGATGGTGCCCTAGCTCTGCTGGCAGGGTCGCATCCATACGTACATTACCCTAGCCCTGCTTTTACCTTCATCAGTCCTTTCCTCCATAAGAGAAAAATCATATCTTATGGCTGTGTTGGCTTAAAGGCAATGTTAAAAATTTTACACCATATGAAACATTTTCTTTGAACTTGGAGTTTTTGTCCCCCCCCCCTTTATTTTTACCCCTCTCCTCTTTGTGGCTTTTGAATGAAATTATATCTATTTGCATGTGGCTTCAAAAGTAATATGAGGCCCCATCCATCTGGTGGATGAGTCGGTTCTGGTTGGTCGCCTATTTATTCCAGGCTTAAGCAAGGTGAATTCTAAAGCTTCTCAAATGGGCTCTCCTCCGCATAGCTTAGACACAGTTTCTGCCATGAGGGCGATGAGGCAAGGATTCCATAACTGCCAAGCAGTTAAGTGTGTACTCTCTTTTTTTGCTTTAAACCCTGAACTTTGGCTCTTGACTTAAGCTCTTACTCTGAGTCCCTAGGACTCCCCAGTGCAGGCCTGCATCTTGAGCCTCCAGCATAAGGAGGAACACAAGTGGCAGGAGTTCACATTTGATGGACACTTTTATTGGGCAGGCCACAGAAAAAGGCAGGAAGCAAAGTGAACAAGAAATTTGTCACATACTGTCTGAACAAACACAGAAGTGTTACTGGAACATCTTATCTCCAGCTGAGGGTCTCTGGAGAAAATGGTGAAGATCTCAGAGACCAAAAGTGGGTGACTGAGGCAGACGGGCTTGTGGCCTGGTCCCCAAAGTGCCTGAGTATCTATCTTGGGGAGTTGTAGGGTGAACTAGTACTTCTCACATTCTGAGAAGCTATTGAGGAGCTGTTTATTTTCAAAATATTCATGCATATAAAACAAGTGGAACTCTGAGATACATACCATTGTTTCACTACCTTTCCATCACTTAATAAGTTGTAACCATATCATGAGATTGTGTTCACCAATTTTATATGTCCTGATTTGGATTCATAATATTTTATTTCTAATCCCTTATTGCCAGCTATTGCCCAATTTAAATGTTTGGATTGTGATAATCTTCAGCTTGTAGGTGTGTGAGTGTGTGTGTGTGTGTGTGTGTGTGTGTGTGTGTGTGTGAGAGAGAGAGAGAGAGAGAGAGAGAGAGAGAATGTACTAGAAAAACACGAAAGATGTACACTGAACAAAAAGTTAACATTTGGGTTTGAGTATAGATGTATTTTAAAATTAGGTTCATTCCTTACATTTCCCTTTAAAATACTACACCCACTTCCTTACTACTTATGTTGTCAAAGTGTAGTTTGCCCTCCAAAGTGAGGATAAATCATTATAACAAACTAGAATATATTCTAAAACTTTTCTTTGTAATTTTTAAATAAATTTTATGCATATTGTTCAGTCTCTTTCAAACTATAAAATTTTGTCTGAGGAAAGGCCTACTTAATTATAGACAAAGTAAAACAAGTACAGTTTTTCCTCAATGTTCGTAAATGTAGCCTCTGTCATTTGAGTTGTTCCTTGGTAAGTTTCCTTCCCTTCTCTTTGCCAAGTATTGTAAATTCTAAAGAAAGTTTGCACCTAACTTCCCACTATGTTCACTGCTACGTAGTCATTCTTTAGATTGATGAAAGCTAGATCATTTGGTGACCTTCAGATTACATCAGAATGTGAAATGCACCTCCTAAGTCTTCACTTCTGTGCATCAGTTAACACAAAGCATGAAAATTGCTGTGAGATCTAACTTGCAGAAAAATGAGTGTAGCTAAAGAAATATAGAACTATTCCCAGGAGGTTCATGTTGGTTGGAATATTCTGAGGAGGAAAAACGGTGAAGCAGACAGATGCCCTGGATGAAGATTATCCCCATCACACCTTCTTCCTGCCCATTGCTTACTACACCTCATTTCCCTTCCTTTACAACCCCATTCATGCTCCTGAGTTCCCTGATGTGGTCTTTCCGGGAATGATGTTCACACCCCACCTTCTCAGGGTGCCAAGCCTTAAGTAAACCTGATTGTTTCTGAACTCTTGATTTCCAAGTATTTGCTTACCAGGGGTGAGTACATGGACTTGGATGTGGTAAAACATTCACCTTTTAACAGTTTGAGTTCACTGGGGATCTGTATCTGCATCCTTCTCATGTCATACATTCACTTGCAAAGGGCCCATCCAGTCCCTTGTCGTGAAATACCAAGCAGGAGAGTAAATCTATCCCCCACATGAATCTATTCACCTAATTCAAGCTCTAATACTCCAATAGTGGATTCCTTTTTCTGTTCTGAACACATGCACTGGATGCACTCAGACAACTCGACACTAAGCCTACCCTACCCTCCTTGTGGATTCCCTGTGTTGAATAATGATACCTAGAAATGTTAACAGAAACTCAGAAATCTAGGATGAATGTTCCCTCCCTCCCTCTTTCATTTTTTTTTTATTGGCATCCTTTTTCCTATTCTCCCTTTGGACTTCCCTGCCTCCTTCACCATAATCCTAACTCTAATTCTATCCAGAGACTGAACCCTTCATGCCATATTACTTATCACTAGTTAAAAAAAAACTGAGATATTCCAAATTTCAAGACCAGGACATGGAGAGAGAGAGAAAGAGAGAGATAGAGTGATAGAGAAGAGAGAGAGAGAGAGAGATTTTCAATGAGTTCACTGCTTAGGATCAGACTAACAGATATGTCCCACATTCCTGAATATATGATGAAATTCTCACTTATAACCCCATGTGGCAGTTTACCAAGGCCACCACATCTACCTTTCTAGCTTATTATGAACTTTCTGGACTATGAACATTGACCAATCCAGAAACAACAAGTGAACTGTCCCATTAGTCCCCAAATTTTCCCATTTTGCATTGTAATGCCTCTCTTATCTATAGCCAATGTAAGCTAAATGTAAACTGATTTATGCTTTCCTTCCTCACATTTTCATGTTAAGAATACTTTTGGCTCTTAGGCCTGGTATACATATTTCCAGTCACACTCTACCCTTGCTGCTGGTAGTTGTGGAACTTACCTTAGGACCTGCCCCTTTTCTGGCTAGCATCTGCATGGCCCAATGTGGACAGTGATTTCAGGGAACCTTCAGTTTAAAGGGGTTTTGTTTAATATCACCCTCTATGTACACATTCCCCTTTCTAGGGGGAATGATGTCTGCATTCACTGTCCTCAGTACATGTTCCTCAGGCAAGTGCACTCAGATTCACACCAAAGTTTTATGAAAGAAGAAATTCTCACTAGATTCCTAGTGGTTCATATTAATTTCATAGCATTCACGAACTCAAGATGCCTTGTGTAATCTGAACTCAACTAGGCCCAGGTTCATGCTGTCTCCATGCACTGCATGGAGACTCACAGGAGAGACACATAGTTTTAACCCAGAGCTAGGTGAGCTCTTGGAATCAGTAACTGAATACAGCCCTAGATCATTAGAAACAACTGTACCTGAAATAAAAGTAGCACCAGGAAGCAGACACTATGTTAAAGAATCAGGAAGAAATCTTCCATAAGTGTATTGGGAGTGCTACTCAGGGAGCTCCTCTTCACCCTGCAGGGACTAGAGAATCAGGGTAGTTAAAAATTCCTCCATCTTTTTTAGAGAGCATCTCAAAGCAAACTCCTTTGAGCTGCAACAAGGATGCAAAACTGACACTAAATGGCCAAATGGAAGGGTGAATTTTCAATCCAGGAGACCAATGGAAAATGCTCTCTTTTTGGCTGGTGAATGAGGTGACATAGTGGAGATCTCTGTTGAGGCAAGAGGCGGCAATGGGAAGAATTGTGCGCTTTCTATCTCAGTGTTACTGACCCTGGGGAATGTTCTCTTTTATTGCTGTTTATTGGTCACCATGGTCTTTGTCTTGACCTGAACTACCAGGCCCAGGGGTGATCACTGTTACCTCAGTATTGAGCCTCAAATTGACATTTGAAAAAAGGGGGTGGAGATCCTTGCTATGGTTTGAATGTATCCCTGAAAGCTAATTCATAGGAACTGAATCCCCCACGAATCAGTATCTGAGAGGTGGGTCTTCAAAAATGTGATTAGGCCAGCAGGGCTCTGCCTCAATGAGTGGCTTCAGTGCCTTATATGAAAGGGCTTTTAGTAGTGGGTCTTCACACATATGTTCCTGTGCCTTTCCATCATAAGACAAGGTACCAAAAAGGTCCTTTTCAGTTGCCTGCACCATATTCTTTGACCTCCTTGACTCCAGAACCCATAGAAAATGTGTTTATTTTCTTAATAAGTTGCTTGGTTTCTGAGATTCTGTTATAGTGACAAGAACCAAATTAAAAACAATTTTTACAATTAGGAGTTTTCCTAATAAAGGGAATTATGAAAGAAAATCACCCTCAATATATGCTTTGGCATAAGGATTATTTTGAACTAAAGGCATTTGAGTTTCTGAAATATCTCTTTATACCTAAAAATAGGGCTTTCCCAAATACCTTGATCATTATTAGTTCTCACCCAGAAACAATTACATCTCCCTCTGATAAGAGAATTTGCCACCACACTCAAACAAACATTCTCTAAAAACTATCTTAATTCCCTATTAAGGTGATTGTAAGTTCTCTAATTTCACCACTCCTTTGGAGTAATTAGTTCTTTCTCTGATGCCTCCAATACACAAAACTTAAAATTCATTAATCTGTAATGCCTTTGGTTCTGTTCAGCTGTTTCCATTTATTTCACAGTCCCAACCAAGGCCACTGAACCTCCCAAGGCAGAGGAAAAGCTTTTATTTGTTTTACTGGAAAGCATGGACATGTATTATTACTATCTTTCTAAGACATTATTGCATAGCTTCTGAACCATGTCCATACTTCCCACAAGGTTCACCTGTGCACATTGCTGTGGTTCCAAACTTCCTTTCTGCATTTTTGCCTCAAATGTTAGAGAAAGTTTGTTGTGTTTCACCTTTTTTCAGTCAATAATATCCTAACAAGTCTTGTTAGTGTGCTGCATATCTTGGTTTGGTGAAGGTTTTCTTAATGACATTTTACAGACATATCTCTTGCTGTTTACACTTTGTTTCCTCTTTCCAATGACAAATGAGGACAGACACTTTGAAAGGCTCCACATCACATGTTTATCTGTGCCCCACAACTGGCCCTGGGGGTTGAAACCATGGCCTGGCACCTATACACCTGACATTGCCAGCCTGCCCAGAATGTAGCCAATTTCAGACTGCAAAAGACTTAGAGTCTCTTCATGGGGAATATGCCATTCCCATGAGCAGTCTCTGGCTATTCTCACACGTGCACACAACACTGGAATTAGTCTGAATTTGAAGGCCTGAAGTAGCTCTGATGTACACTCCTTCAGGGGAGTAACTCCTACCAAACTCCTCTTTAGATTCCTAAACTGGAGTTGGTTACCCTTACCACTAGGGGTGCTAATTTCCAACATTTCTGCTAAGATACAAGGCTAGGGTGGAGGGGAAGTGTTGGGGGTTTGGCTCAGTGGTGTAGCACTTGCCCAGCATGACTCAAGTACCTAGGTTCAATCTGTAGTACTGCAAAGTGTGAATGAATGAATGAATGAAGTAGGAAAGGGGTAGATGTGTGGGAGATAGGACTGATGGGCCCCCAATTTTGCTTTAAACAGCTCTCTGCCCTGGCCTCTTGGTCCTGATAAGGTGGCTGTAACTTTTCCTGTGGGGACAAGGCACTTCTTTTTTCACTCTCCAGACCCACAGCAAAGGAGGCAATTGGAGATGCTTCAAGTACCAGAGAGGGTTTTGGCTAGGAGAGGAACTGGTAGGATAGTGGGGGAAGACTATAGTAGCCAGCTTGAGAGTAGGTGAGATGAGGGTCCAAAAGGGGTCCCCTTACCTCTCTGGGGCACCTGTCCCCTCCTGTGAACAGCTGAGGTTCATCTTGGAAAATGATGAAATTGATTTGATGGAATCAGCCAGAGGAGTATTGGAGATCCTAAGGCCTGCTAGAGATGCCCATGAAGGAGTCTGCAATCTCTGTGGGCATCCCTTCCAGTAGTGCAGCTGTTTGGGGGAAACATAAAAAGTCATGGGACAGAGCAATTTTCTTCTGTGCAGTGGCACCTCCATACTTTGTAGAAAAAAGTAATTCAGAGGTATCAGTCTTACTTTAAAAGTGAGTGGAAAGGGAGGGTTCAAGTGCTTGAAACTTTGCCACCACTGCAACACCTCAAAGACCTAGAAGCCATCAATGACTCATTTAAAATGACTCATTTACAGAACCCCAGCTAAGTAATTAGGGAGCCCTCCTTTGAAGGTTTGGTGGTAGTTTCCTGTCCCCAAAAGATGTGTTTTTCTCACTTGCCTTAAAAGCTCTGAGATGTATATAAAAGAAGAGGGGCCCCAGACCAAGACAGAGGGGTGGCATGCAAGAAGGGTTCAGCACTGCTTCCTGGTGGCACAGATGTTGGTGACCTGGAGGCCCTACTTTTCCCTTAGACCAGCCTGATGCATGCCCGCCTTGGGTGATACTCAGCCTGTTCTCACCACGTGCAGCCCTATGGGTCAGTAGCTGGGGACCCAGACTTGGCCAAGAAAAAGAAAGGTTTTGTTATGTCGGAAGTGTGGGTTTGGAGACAGCCAGTGGGAGTGGAAATCTCACTAGCAGCATTGACTCACCTACATTCCTGCTACCTTCTCACATCTGGTGTAAATTTACCTGCGACACCGATGATGAAGCCAGAAGTAATGCCTTTGGCTTTGGTGAAGCCATAAACTGGGTTTGGATTTTGCAGGATTTTAGATTTTGAATTTTGAAGCCAGCAACTGGAATCCCAGATCACTAGCGCCTTACCCAAAAGAAAAGGAGCCTACTTTTCACCTTAGCACTGCCTTTAGTTGCACGGAGAGAATGTTTCTCTACACTCTGGGCTTTCCCTTTCTCCACCCTAGGCAGGTTGGTGCAGCCTTTCCCAGGTTGTCTTTCTGGGCGTTCCCAATTGCTCTGGGACCAGTAGCGCCCCCCCCCTCCACAGTTTCCCCGTCACAGCACATATTCGCACCAAGCCTGGGTGGCAGTAAGCCTCCTTTCTTTGCATCGCCAGATTCTAGATAACAGCGCCGTGGTTTGCGCCAAAGTGGAAGTTTGTCGCTGGCAGCAATATCCAGTTGTGGTCCTTTGGGGAATCCCAGCACACCATTCTCTCCCGCCTACTTTCTCTTGGTCTTGGCTCAGCCAGTTGTTCTGTGGGCGCGTTTTCTCGGTGGCACCGTCGAATACACAGCTGTGAGGGGTCCTAAAGTGCAGTTTCCGCGGTTGCCTGGATCAGAGTTCCTTAATGGCAGCCAGGCTGGCAGGGCCACTGCTCCTCTGTTCCGGAGCCCTTTGGCTATAGCAGCGCCTGAGCTTTTTTTTTTCCCAGATCAGTCTTCCCAGCGCTCTCCTCTCTTTGGCCGCCCAAGAACCGAGTTTTGTTTGGGTGGAGCTTCATCAATGTCGCAGAATCCCTGTCCTCCCTGCATCCTGCGTTTATTGGCTCAGCAAGCTTCGATTTAGAGGCTCCTGTGATTTCCATTCCTTGTCCGCCCAAGTACCAGTACCTTGTCCTGATTGGAGCCTAAGCTAAAAGCAAAAGCTGGTCCTGGGCTCCAGCCTTGGGTTACCAGGTCCTTGGAGTCCCCGCTTGTCAATGGCCAGTTGAAACTTAACACCGGAGGGCGATGGCTTTGTCAGAGCAAGTCCGGGATTGGCCATTTCTTAGTGTTTATTTCAGCCTCTGATTTTTAGTCTTAAGAACTGGGGTTTAGCAGCAGCTCCTGTCATTTAAGTGGAAGCAAGTTCCGGATTCCTGAGAGCAAACTCCATTTCAGCTTTGTGGGTGATGGTGATGTCGGATACAAACGTGGATACTGAAGAATGCCATTTTTCTGAAAGGCCAGTTCAACAATTATCACTTTAGCACTATCCACAGTTTCTTTTTCCTAACAAGTTGGTTTTGCAACAGAGAGCTCTGCTTTGACTACCTTCGGGGTTTGTACCTCCCTGGGAAACGCGATGTGGCCACCAAAGCCATTTCTCCCTTGCGCCAGTTCTGTTATCTGCATGGCGTGCAGATGAATCATTATCTCTAATTTTCACTTCCTGATATCTTTGATATTGTGCTGATCATCTATTTTATGTCAGTGTTCTCCTTGCCTCAGAATGCAGTGGGTGCTCTCAATTCCGTTCCCTTTTGACCCTATTGACCCTATTAAGGTTCTGGCACCTTAGCCAACTAATGGATGTACAGATTCCAAGCAAGACCCTGTCTCCAAAAATAAAAAGGGCTGAGGACTGATAGTAGCTCAGTGTCATAGCGCACCTGATTTCAATCCCCACTATCAGGAGGAGGTGGGGGAAACTACACTCTTATGACCTGATGACGATTGTCTTGCTTTCAGGCTTGTTATAGTTTAGGTATTAGTTGACACCCCCCCCCAAACTCATGTGTGAAACAAAGCAAGAAATTTTTTGGGGGGGGAAATAACTGGGTCATGCAGATCTTAACTTAATCAATGCATCAGTCCTCTGAGAGGTATTAACTGGGAGGTAAGTATAGGCAGGTAGGGTGTGGATGGAGGAGGTGTGTCCCTGGTAGCTGCCTTTGATTTATATTTTGTCCTCCTGAAGTGGAGCAACTTTGTGCTCTCCCTCCCCCTACTCCACCCCTGCTTTCTCTTCTGGTTCAATAACCTGAGCTGCTTTTCTTTACCATATATGATGTTCTGGCCCACCTTGGGCACAGAGCAACAGAACAATGGAGTTGGTCACCTATTGACTGACATCTCTGAAACCGAGAGCCCCCAAATAAACATTTTCTCTTCTAATTGTTCTTCTCATATCTTTTTATCACAGCAGTGAAAAAGCTGATAAAACAAACCCAGGGCCTGGCACAGTGGTGACACATGCTCAGCTCAGCCCAGGAGGCTGAGGCAAGAGGATCAAGGGTTCAAAGCCAATCTCAGCAAATTAGCCAGGCACTAAGCAACTCAGTGAAACCCTGTCTCTAAATATAATACAAAATAGGGCTGGGGATGTGGCTCAGTGGTCGAGTGCCCCTGAGTAAATCTCTAGAACAACAACAACAAAAATGGGGCCAGATTGCCACAACTGTCCACCTCAGCCCTGTTTCCACAGGTGAGCTGGATTGGTATAGCAGGATTCCCAGAATGGGAACTCAGAATAGAAAGGACATATTGTTGTGGGAATTTGTCTTCACCCAAGGGAGCCAGAGACTATGCATCTCCAGAACCCAATATTTAGAGGTGTGTTTGCTGGAGGCCTCAGAGCAACTTGAGGCTCACATGTGGCCCCCTGAGACAGACTCAGGGAAGAAGTGCCAGGAGATCCAGCAGGATTATTCCCAGACTAATTTCTCTGGGTAGCTGCCTGTCTGCTACATAGACCAAATGTGTATAAATAACAAAATGTCTATGGCCCCTTGCCACCCCATTCTAAGAAGGCACAAGCCACCACCAGCCCCATGCCTACTAGAGCAGAGCAAGAGAGGGTCCTGCACCAATTACATCACAGTATAAGACTCCAATTTTTAAGTACCATCAAATAGCATAAAATTGAATAAATACAAAGATCTAAGTACTGTGATAAGTCAGGCTTTATTAAATCATCAGTGGTCTATATGTAAATCCATTGATTTCTTTACAGTAGTGGGTTTGACTCAGATGAAGCTGTATTACACTTCCAACATGGAAATGATATGAGGTAAAAGAAAGAAAGAAAAGAAGGAAGGAAGACAGAACCTGCAAAAGATATGTCCATTTTACTTTTGTTCCCATTAAGTTCTTTTTTCAATTCATGATACTCATCATTCACTTACACCACCAAAGAGTATTCAAGAAACCTCCTTGAAAAAGTGAGAGCTGACTTGGCCTCCATTTCAGAGAAGCTTAAAATAAAAGGCTGCAGCAGTTTGAGAACTTGGTGAGGGTCACTTATCTAGAAAGTCACACTACTCTGTGACTCAATTTGAGACTTTAGCTTCTTGCAGTTGCACACGTGTACACAAATTCTGAAATCTCTTTAATTTAGCAATTTGGTACCAGAACACTAAACTGGTAAAGTGAAAGACCACAGCAGAACTGAGTGTGTGCCCCTGCCCTGCTCCTCAACATCCTAAGTCACCATTCACACATTTCCCTTCCAGATTTCTCTGTTCAGAGAACAGGGTTCTAGACTGTGCTCCAAAACTAGCAATGTAATTTGGTGCAGTAGTCAACCAGCTGCCCCCAAACAGCTTTCCTCTCACAAATCTGGTAGAAATTTTTCTTTCAAAACCTCATGCCAATCTCCTCTCAACCTCCATAATTTCATCCAGGAGGATAAGATTCTGTGTGAATATCATTAATTCTGTTTTAGGAGGTAATTTGCTCCAAAGACTATACTCCCCACCCAGCTTTCCGGAATCTAGATAGGACTGCCAAGGAGATCAGAAGTGAATACTCAGACAGGTGCTCATGATTTCTGACAGCAACCCCCTGCCATAATCTGTGTAACCTGTCAGGGAGCAGTATGTGGCAGCAGGCAGTGGTCCTGAGAGTTCAACAGACCAGGTGGCAGAACTTCAGGGATCAATATACTGTGGAACATGGCCACCCCGCTTTCTCTCTGGACCTGGATGATCTGCCCTGGGTTGGCCAGGAGTTTCACTGGAACCTGATTTCCAACACCACTGTCCCTCACCCTCCCCTCAGCTTCACACCCCCATCCCATCACCTAGAGCTTTTTCCCTGGGACCTCAGTTGAAACTGCTACTTTTCTCCCAACTACTTCCTGGCTTGGTTGTTGAGGGAATGTTACTAAGGAAACGTGAAGCCCTATGCCTGGCACTCAAACCAGCAGAAGAAATACACGGCGTTTAAATAAAAAGACAGAAAATAAGTCATGAAAAACATTTCTTCATTGCAATTAGGAAACAATACAAACCAAACACATCCGTCCAAGGCCAAACTCTCCAAAAGAAATTTTAAAAGCAAAACATCCGGGCAACCATTTCCATAAAGTGAAGCTGCACACCTGGGGCAAGGGCTGTGGGTGGAACTCAGTGTAGCATGCTCCAAGCCCTGGATTCAATACCCATGCACCAAAAACAAAACAAAAAAAACACCCAGTGCAGAATGGGCTATATCGATCATCCATGTACCATATTAAGCCAACGTTGTTGCTAACTGGGGTTGCTGGATAGGCTAAATTAAAAGGATTTCAGAATTTGTGTACACTTGTGCAACTGTGACTGTTGTAAACTGTCATGCGACCTAGAAATCCTTGGCATCAGGTAAGAGAAAGCTGGTCATCCACCAATCGGGTATTCTGTGCGACTAAGAAATCTGAGGCACTGCTTGGCTAGTACTGGTTTCCCTCCACTAAGTTCTGATCTGAAAACGCAACCTTGGAAGGTGCTTCAAATCTCAAGCATAGCTAGCTGGATTTGAAAGAAAGGAAGAAAGGAAGAAAGGAAGGAAGGAAGGAAGGGAGGGAGGGAGGGAGGGAGGAAAATGAAAGAAGAAAGAAAGAAAGAAAGAAAGAAAGAAAGAAAGAAAGAAAGAAAGAAAGAAAGAAAGAAAGAAAGAAAGAAAGAAGGAAGGAAGAAAAGAAAAAATCTTTCACTGGAAGTTACTCAGAAAAAGAACATTTCAAAGCACAACTAAGAAATCACAGGCAAGGAAAAAAACAAGAACGTTTCCGCTTAATTCGTTCACATTCAGAGGTGGAAAATTCTGAGACAAGGCTAAATTGGATCTTCTGGGCCTACCCGCACTTGCCTGGACAAAGAAATCTCAGATATGGCCAAAGGGAATCCTGGTACACTTAAGTAATGGTAGCACTCACCTTTGGTGCTAAATCATGCCTTCCACAGCAAACCTAAGTGGAAAGACTGCTAGACATGCAAATCAGCAAGGAATCTTTCCAAACTGGTGATCTGTGCACTTGTCCCATGTGTGCAATCTCCTGGTCCTGCAAACAGAAATCATAAGATTGATAACCACCCCTGCAGGACTTTTGACAAAATCAAAATTAAGCATTGCTTAAAAAAAAAAGGAAGACATGAGAATAGAAATAAAACAAACTGGGTGGGACTGAAAAAAAAGACAAAAATATACAAAATGCATAAATACTTAAACCAAATCAGTATGTAAAATTGCGTTAGAGCCTGGCATGGTGGCTCATGCCTACTGTAATCCCAGCAACTTGAAAGGCTGGGGATCACAAGTTTGAGGCCAGCCTCAGCAACTTAGTGAGCCCAGTCTCCCAAGCAACTGAGCGAGAGGATGTCTCAATAAATAAATAAATATTTTAAAACCACGTTGTAAAAACGAAAGGGATATGAAATGAGCAAAGCCACAGGATATTTATATCGCAAATCGCGCTAAGTAACAAAACTTAATGAGTATTAAGAATTAAAAAATAAAATCAAGAAAACAATTCATTCTTTGAAGCTACAAAATTCTGAGAGTGGTTCTAAAATTGTACATGTCATTTCTAAAAGTTGAAATGGATAAAAGTCTAAAGTTATGGAAGGGAATGTGTAATAGGACGAATACAAACGTTTGAAACAGAAGAAAACGGCAAGTTAATAGGCGACCTGAAACGCTACAGAGAATCGTCAGGAGAAAGAGAATTTTTAATAATTGACAAAGAACAACTAAAGGCAAATCTCAGTGCGTTTTGATTTCCTAGTGAAGTCGTTTTGTAACCCAGAATCTTTTCACAGAGTAAGTTCCCAGCAGCTCCTTCTCCGACCTAAGGCTGCCTCGCTGCCAGAGAAGGATGGCAGCAGCCCCAGGCGTCGAGAACTCGGGCGAATCCACCAGGAGGGCTGAGGAAAGCAGGTGCGGGTTCCACCAATTGGAGGAGACAGGTCGGGAACTGAACCAGAGCCGGCTGGAGGGCACTCAGAGAGACACTGGTCCGCAGAGGTCTGGGTGTTTGGCGGCTTGTCGCCAGGGTAGGGGCTGGGGGGCTGCATCCTTGGCAGTGAAATCTGCTACAGCTTCACTACCTCGGGCTCTTCCACAGGCTCCTCCCCGTTTGCCTCCAGTTCCTGGCATCGCAGCTTCCAGGCCTCGGTTGGTTCCCAGGAGCTCTGGACTCCCGCGGAATCCGTTTTGCAGGTGGCCCCAGCACCCCGGCCAACAGGACTGGAGAGCCGCACCCAGTGGAAGTCACAGTTGTCACCGGGAGCATTCTCCTAGGACAGGGTTGAAAGGGAGAGGACAAGGCCACCGGCTTCTAAGCACAGGAGGAGGCCGCGCCTCTGGCGCCACCTCCACAGAATCCCAAGCTGCTTCACAGGGCCCAGAAAATGCTGCTCCATCGCGTGAGCCTCAGAGAAGGAGGACAGAAGCCTCTGCGCTGATGGAGAGAGGAGGCAGAGGCTCCACACCATCCCGAGTATTTATGTCCTCCAGGCGGAGGGCGGAGACAAGCCGGAGAGGCTAAAATGCCGTGACAGCAAACTCCTGGAGCTCAGTAGATGAAAACAATATGATAGATCGCACATAAAACGGAAACGATTAAACGCTGCGGGAAAACGTAGCCGAATAACAAACGAAATAAACGGAGCTGAAGGGAACTGAACTAAGAAATCCAGAGCGAGCTCTGCGGCCTGCATCACTGTGATGGTTGCACAAATCGCCTCCTGCCCATTTATGCAGTATCCTGCCAGCACTGCACCTGGCCGCTGTGTGGGCTCCAGCTCTCTTAGAACAACAAGAGTGTCCTATTTCTGGCACCAGTTTCCTACTGAGCCTAGGCATTTCTCCCAGCTGGGCCTGTTGGTGGAGCTGCCGCGCCCTCTCCCAAAGCTCTTGCTTCTCCTTAACCAACCGACTAAAGAACTAAACGCAGCCCAAAGCCATGTTCTTTTGACAACAGCAGTGCCCTTCGCTGGAGCCTGGTGTCTCCTGTGCCACTGCGTCTGGGTTCCCAAGCCGCTAGGCACAGGTCTCATTGCTAGGAGACCTAGGGGCCAGGCAGTGATTGCCATCCCTTGTAGGTTCAGTTCCCCTTCAGCTCCGTTTATTTGTATTTGTTATTTGGCTTCCTTTTCCTGTCTCCTTTAATCCTTTTGGTTTTCTGTAGGAGACTCCACCCGCCAGAGAGCAATATATACCCAATAGCCACGCCCCCAGGGAATCCCTTCCTCAGGCCACACCCCGCAGGCCTCCTCTGTCAATCTCTTCAGGGATTCATTCACCCAATAAATCAAGGCTAACATTAAGCCCAATCATTTCTCCTCTAATCTTTGCATTGTCTCACACGTGAACTTTCGGGGCACATCACATAAACACAGGCTCCTGGAGGAACAAGTCAGGAGGCACAAAGATTTTCAGACTGCAGAAGGCCATTGTTGAATGCCCAGTTTCTGGTAAAGTAAGCCAATTTAATCAATTCTCCTTTGATAATCATACTTCCTGTTGATTCTGTTCCTCTGGAGACCCCTGACTAATACAAAATTTCCTTCTCCAAATTTTGGTACTGAGTGATTTTAATGGTTATTCACATGTATTTATTTTCTACTTTACCTTGTGCTTTTTTCCTTGATCAGAAAATTATTTGAAATACTTTTTGCTTTCTACAAATGTGTGAATTTTTATTTCCCTTTCTTTATTATTGATTTCCAGCTTCATCCCATTGGGTGTTTAGAAGACACTGACAGCTATCTTTAAAATGTTTTTAAAAATCTCCATTATGGACCATGAATACCTTTCATGAGGGATTATAACCTAACTTACACCAAAGAGCCCCAAGTCATCCTCTTATATTGGTGACTCATTTTTCAAGATATGAATTGTACAGTCGGATATGAAAAGATCAGTCAGACTAAAGCACCAGATCTGAAAACCAAAACTCATTTTCCATTTTTAAATTGGTTTGTGGAAGTATCTCTACCCACAAGTACCCTGCAGGCAGAGTTCAGGAAGAAAAAGGGTTAAAACCAAACCATGTTGTGAGAATCTGGGTATTGTGCTGACAACCCTGCTAAAGCCATAAGAATAATATCTATTTTTCAGTGACTTGAATGGAGAAAGATAGCTGCCCAACTACACAAACTAACAGATTTTTGGTGTTGTTAATCTCATTAACTGAACTTTGTGATGGGATTTCCTTTTAGGATTAAAGCCAACACCACCCAAGTTGCCGCCCCTTATAGGTTCAGTTCCCCTTCAGTTCCGTTTATTTCGGTTTGTTATTCGGCTACATTTTCCTATGACATTTAATCCTTTCGGTTTTCTTTAGGAGACTCCACCCGCCAGAGAGCAGTATATACCCAATAGCCACGCCCCCAGGGAATCCCTTCCTCAGACTACACCCACCGGCCTTTAGTTACCACTCATTCTCATCAGAGATTCAGTCACCCAGTAAATCAAGGCTAATTAAGCTCAATCATTTCTCCTCTAAACTTTGCATTGTCTCACACGTGAACTTTTGCGAAAAATAACATCAACTGTAACACAGGCTCCTGGAGGAACAAGTCAGGAGGCAGAAAGATTTCCAGACTGCAGATGGCCATTGTTGACTGCCCAGTTTCTGGTCAAGTAAGTCAATCTAATCAATCCCCTTTTGATAATCATATTTCCTGTTGATTCTGTTCCTCTGGAGACCCCTGACTAATATAACTTACTGGTCACTGTTCCTGCTTCATCTCCCAAACTTTGGTACCCAGTGATTTTCATTGTTATTCACATCTATATATTTTCTACTTTACCTTGTGCTTTTTTCCTTGATCAGAAAATTGTTTGAAATGCTTTTTGCTTTCTACAAATGTGTGAATTTTTACTTTACCTTCTTTATTATTGATTTCTAGCTTCATCCCATTGGGTGTATACAAGACACTGACGGCTATCTTTAAAATGTTTTTAAAAATCTCCATTATGGACCATGTTGTGAGAATCTGGGTATTATGCTGACAATCCTGCTAAAACCAGAAGAAAAATATCTATTTTTCAGTGACTTGTATGGAGCAAGGCTGCCTCCCAACTATACAAACTAACAGATTTTTGTTGTTGTTAAACTCGTTAACTGAACTTTGTGATGGGATTTCCTTTTAGGATTAAAGCCAACACCACCCAGGTTCCCAGTCTGTAGTTAGAAAGTCCCTGGAGGACAGAGGGATTTAAGAACACCCAAACTGCTGTCTGCTAAGTCCCACATACTTGGTGGTGCCTGGTGTGAGGCCCACAAAGCCATTGAGCAGAATTCCCTGCTGTGTGCCACAGGATTGGAATTCTGCAGAGCAGGCGCCAGGGCTCCAGAGGCCTCCAACCCTGAGCTCACTATATCCTGGGCCCTTGCCACTGTCCTTCTACATCCACCCACCAGATATCTCCTATGACCACCAAGACTTCCTCTGTGACCTGCATTTTACACCCCAAGGGCTTTTTTCCTAGCATAGGTAAAAAAAATGGTGACTTTCCCAGAGAACACAGCACCTTGTGCCAGGTCACAGAGCCTCCTGTCCTGAACCAGGCATCTCTGAAGAAGAAGCCCCAGGCGCCCCCATAAAAGTCAGGGGTCTCACAGGTACCCCTCCATTGGTTGCCCACTGGGACTCCCTTGTCATGTTCTAGGTACACATGTGAGAGATGTCTGGAGCCCAAGAAATCTGGTTGTGGTGACCCTTGTAAGAAGGCTTTCCTTCTGCCCCTGCCAGCAGCCAGGAGACTAGCCAAGGCTGTTGGGAGTGGATTCCAGGCCTTCTGCGCAGGACTCCCTGAGGCTTCTTGAGTCTGCCACCTTTGAAACTCAGAAGCATTGAGAATTCCCATGCAACTCTTGTTTAGAAAAGCGTTTTGGAAGGGATCATGTTTTCTCAATAAAATTGTGCCAAAATGTGAAATTCTTTGTTGCATAGTCCTCCTGTTGGGAATGTTGGGGAAAGTGGATGCTCAGACTGTTGGGTGATAAGAGACCATTTCCATATTTAAGAGGGTCAAGTCTGGATCTAAGAGCGCCCTACCTCATTGTTCTTGATTTGCTTATTGGCAGGGTGGGTTAGTGGCTTTTGCTAGATATAGGTAGGTTAGACGGGTAACTAGTGTACCAGGGGTTTCACATGCTTTGTCTCCAAGCAGATACACAGCAGTCTTGAGCACTCAGCTTGAGAAAAGATCTTCCTGTGCCACCCTGTTTTCACTAAGGTTTTAAGACAATATGTTAATATTATGTATCAGATATTATATTAGGTATGAGAGTTAATTGTTTTCTTTAAGTTTTACAAGAAATTAAAACAATTTTGTAGGCCCCTAAAATATTGTAAGGCCTTACATTACTTTGTCTAGTGGGTGAGTAAGACCTGCCTGGTATCCTAGGGATTTGTGTTAGCAGCAGCTGGGCTCTGGCTCTAGAGGGGCCAAATTATAAACCCACTTTAAAGCAGAATTCACTTGGTCTTGCATGTTTAAGATGAAAATTTGTTAGTGAGTCTATGCTTTTGTGTGTTTTCCTAGACTCCCAATGATAAAAAACTCCTCCTCCTTGGATTTTTGTGACAAAAATTTGACAGTAAAACCTACACTGTGGCTTCTTTCTCTCAAACAGAGATTTCTTTATGAATCATTTTCAATTCAAGATAATGAGACTCTTCATTGTATTTCAGGAAAACAATACCATATAGAAAATAAACATAATCTCCTAGGAGAGTCTTAAAATTTTTAAAAAAGGGCTGGGTTGTGACTCAGTGATAGAGCACTGCCCTAGCATATGCGAGCCCTGGGTTAGATCCTCAGCAGCACATAAAAATAAATAAATAAAAACATAGTTATTATGTCCAACTAAAACTAAAAAATAAATACTATTTTTTAAAGCATAATTCCTTTCAATGTAAGATTTTGAAATAGAGTTAGTGATGGTGAAAGTCAGCCAGCTTTGTGTACTACCTCTATGCAATTGACCATTATCAATGCCTAAAATGTCCTTAATTCTATTACTCCATCATTTATACTACTCAGAAGGTCGAGGCAAGAGGATCACAAGTTCCAGTCTAGACTCAGTAATTTAAAGAGGCCACAAGCAACTAAGTGTGACTCTCTCTTAAAAGATAAAAACAGCAGAGGATGAAACCCAGTGTTAAGGTATCCCAGGTTCATTCCCAAGTACCAAGAAGAAGAAGAAAAAAAAAAAAACAATTTAATGTCAGTTTTTCTTTTCTATTAATTTATTCTGCTAACATTATTTTTCATGATGTGCTATGCTATGTATTTCTTTCCATGATTATCAATACTGATAGCATAAGTTGTATAAAGACTTTTAGAGAGTTCTAATTTTGTTTTATGCAAATTTAACCAAAGAAAAGTACAGCTAATTATTTGGCTAGGCTGTGTATGTGTGTGTGCATGCATGTAAAAACAATGAAACTTATTTGTACATCTACTTTTGTAACGTATAAAATCTCCCAAGGTCTGGAAACTTTGGGCAGTGGCATATGTAGTCATGTCTCATTTTTTTTTTTTGTTTTTTTCTTTCTTCCCCTTGGTGGTGCTGGTGATTGAAACAAGGGCTTCATACATAATCAACAAGGCCTCTAACCCTCACCTCCATCTCAAATTTTTTTTTGAGACAGGAACTTGCTTATTTACTGTGGCTGACCTTGAACTTGTTCCCCCCCTCTCTCAGACTCTAAGTCTTTGGGACTACAGGACTGAGCCACTACACCTAGCTTCCTGCCTTTATTTATCTTGGAGACTAATCCTCAAGTTGTTCTCAAGTTTCAAAAAAATCAACAAGGAGAGGGAAAGGATGAAAAGCTGATTAAGACTTTAAGTCTTTAAAGTGAGGGTGATCACATGGCACGTTTCTCTATATCTGAACTACAAAAACACTCTAACTCCTCTTTGATCCTCTACTCTTATTCCAGGCCATGGACAATTAAACTGATGAAAAACACAAGGAAAACAGATCTAATCCCACTGTTCAGGAAGACCTAGCACCTAAAATCCTCTAAATCCAAATCCCCTTAATCTAAAGCCAACTGGATTTCAGGGAACAGGAAAATGTAACAGTTCATGTCCATCCTAATGAAGACATTTACTTCCTTTAAAGCTCAGCCCAGTGTATAGTAATTTATTTTCATTTTTTGCTACAGGATATTGCTCTATTGTTCAGGGTGGCTTCAAAGTCCTGGGCTCAAGCAAGGCTCCTGAGTCTGAGCCTTCTATGTAGCTTGGACTAGTGGTACACATCATGGCACCATGCTGATGATAATTGGCTAAAGCAACCTGAGCAAACTGATATTTGCCATGTGACATGTGGCAAAGGTGCAACTTATGTAATCCTGGTGGAGAAACAAATAATGTCCATGTGCTTTTGCCATTTTCAATGCTTTGTTCACTCATATCACTCAATATAATTTTACTCTATAGGTTTTTAACAAGGAATTGACAATCCTTAATGTTAGGCACTGCAATAAATATAATCAATTCACAGTAAACAATTTTAGATTAACTCTAAGCACTGAAAACACACTTAATCATGACAGGCTCATGAAAGACTGAAAGGGTAAAGTTTCTAAGCTGGAAAGCTTGAATGTAAAAGATTAGGTATTATTAAGTTCCTCTGTTACACCCAGATTCCTGAGATAGTTAAAACAATGTCCTACTGGCCATTTAGCCTAGGGCCCTGTGCAGTTCATCACAGGGCCCGAACCAATCAGTTTGAATGTGTAACCCGCTTAGGAATGACCAATCACACCTGCCCAACCTGTTCCCCCAATGAATTTGCCAATCACGTCTTAAAGTTGTTGTTCAATTTTCCCGCGCCTCATGATGATTTGTTCTGATGTATGTAAAGCCCACCGCCCTCTCCAGAAAGTGTACTTAAGCTCTGCTTGACCTCAGCTCTGGGCTCTGGGATGCTCTCCCTTCTTGAGTGAGCACGGGGCCCCAGCGTGCTGGAATGGATCCCCAATAAATCCCCTTTTGCCAATTGCATGGAGCCAGTATCTTGTGTGGTCTCTTTCCCGATATTCCGCTGGACCCTTACAAGACACTCCCTGTGCATGCTAAGCTGAAGTGTCAAATCAAACCTATCAATCCTTGGGCTCTAAGTCCAGCAGATGCACACTTACTCTGACTGTAGTAGTCAGATCAGGAACCAAGGCAGGCTTCTCCTAGGGTGGAGCTGATGTCTGGCTGAGGAGGCAGTCATAGGGAAAAGTTCTTTCTCACTAGAGTAAAGAGGCTGCTGTAGACTCGAGAGCTGTGAGAACAATGCTTTGAGGATCAGGCAGATGAGAAGAGTTGGGATGTCAGTCTAGGTCCTTATCAATCTCTCAGGCTTGTGTGCATCAGTGTCAGCTGGCAGAATATCTGTTTATTTGACCCATCATTTATACTAAATTTTGGGGCTTCTTATAATCCTTTCAATCCCTATCAACTGCCACCAGGTTTCTCAGTTACATCATTTGCTCTGGGGTTAAACATCTGGTCTGGTTATTGCCACCCTGATTTTCTTGCTTTTTGCTCTCATCAAGGTGAGGGCAAGATGGGAGAGACTCGACTCTGAGCTTGTCAGAGTAGGGAGAAGTGACTATTTTGTGTTTGAGGGCCATACTAGAGGGCTCTGTAGGTAGGCATGCCTCGTGAGACTGCAGGTTTCAAACTGGAGGGTTAAAATGGAGTTGCTTAGGCTAAGACCTAAGGCCATCCTTACACCCACCACTAAACAAAGCCCACCAGGGCAGGAATCTGTAACTGCTTGGACATGTCTGACCTAGAGCTGATGTCTTGGATTCCCTGGTTGTCAACTCAGAAGGCCCAAAACTAGAGATTCCATTTGGTCTCCTTTTCTAGTTAATGTAACTGGAGACCATTTAAAAGACATTTCTTGATGCTGGTTCTCTCCAGAGCTCAAGAAGGTCACATTCAGTTATGAAGAAACACCAGCAATCAGCCACCCAACTACGTATTCTGTTATACACTACCCTCATATATCCAGAGATGCCCTTGGGTTCAGCCCATAGCTCTGAGCTGGGTAATTGTCTCCTTCTTGCTCCAGACCCACCTATACATCTTCCCACTCCGACTCACCCTCTTAAAATCAATAGACAAATAGTAAATAAAAGAATAGCTTTAATTATCATAAAGAATTCAATCATATTAGAAACTATGAGAATTCTCAGTCCATCTAAAAAAAGAGTTTCTTATCAAATTAATTACACAAAGAAGGAAGATTTAAAGTTCAAGACCAGTCTCAGCAATTTACAGATATCTTTTTTGTTTGTTTGTTTGTCTGTTGTTGTTTTGTTTTTCTTTTTTTTTTTTGCATGTGTCTGTGTTCATGTGTGTGCATTTTCTTCTTCTGGTTTAGGAAAACAATTTTTTTTTAGTAAGGATCATCTCAGTGGGATAGGGGGGTTCATGTACAGGTTAATCTGGCCATGAGCTCTGTAAGTGTGGCAGTATATCTTGGTTCTTTGCTCATTTGGATACATTAAATGACCAAAAAAACCTACATCTAAATCCTCAAGTTCAACATTACTCTCTCCATATTTAAGAATGTCTGTCAAAATTGAGCACTTTTATTTTTTCAAATTTATAGACCCTAATTCAGCCCCACTCTTTGGTCTAGTCACACCAATCAACTCTACCATTTTAACAGTGGAATGGCAAACATTTTTTGTTTGTTTTTGTTTTGGTTTTTTTTTTTGTTTTTTTTTTTTTGTTACTGATGACTGAACCCAGGGGTACTTAATACTGAGTTAATCCCTAGGTCTTTTAAAATTTTCTATTTTTAGACAAGGTCTCACTAAGTTCCATAAAGCCTCACAAAGTTGCTGAGGATGATCTTGAACTTGGGAATCTCCTGTCTCAGTCTCTAGAGCTGCTGGGATTACAGGCATGAACCACTATGCCAAACCACATTGTTTCTTTAAAGTGACATTTTTCAGACACTTGGTGGCCCTTTGGATATGCATACCCATGATGGCTTTGGCAGTTTCTTTGTGTCTTAAAAGTAAACACAAAGATTTGAACCTTTTGATTTGTAAGATTTTGTGGGTTTATGTGCATCAAGACAATAGTGAGCTTTTTCACAGATCACCTTGGACAAGTTATAGGAAGAGGAGTGATTCATTTTTCAGGTGATTATACTTTCACTTGATGTAAAAAGCTTCAGGGGACATATCTAATTTTATTAAGAAGGAATTTCAACATTTTTAAAAATTAATTTATTAATTTATTTTTTTTGGTAGCATTGGGAAGCGAAACCAGGGCCTCATACAGGCCAGGCAAGAACTCTACTACTAATCTGCAATCAAAGCCCTTCTTTGCGAGTTACTAATATTCTTTTATGTACATTTCATCTGTGGCTTTGAACTCTAACATAGTAGTCTCTGATGTGCCTCAGAACACCCTACCTCTTCATTCTCCTGCAGTGGACATTCATATTGCTGCTATCCCCTGTCACCACACATAATTGTTCCTATGCACCTGTAGGAGAATTTATGTAGGGCAGGTGCCCATAAACATCACTGCTCACTCAAAAGAGTATTACCTGAATTTTGCTGAGCATTGCCACATTGTTTTTTAGGGTGAACACTGCATTTACTTTCCAACAATAGTGTTGTGCATTACTGCATGCACACATTCCCCACAAACACTTGGAGTGACCCAGTATTCTGACATTTGCTGGGGCTTTGGGATTGATGGCCTCCTGATCAAGTTTTTTCTAATTTCTTAAATTCTCTCTTTGTGGGTCTGTTGCTGTGTGTTTTTGAGAGATATTCTCTGATGTTCAGTCTTTAATATGTCTTTGCTTTTTGAAAAGATTATGAGTTTCTTCATCCCTCATGCTTAAACTGAGGGTGTTCAGTTTCAGTTCCTAAAGGCAAAAGGAACAAAACTGTGTCTACCTTTTAGTCTGTTACAATTTCTTTTATTTTTTTTTATTTTATTTTATTTTTTTTTATTGTTGGTCGTTCAAAACATTACGCAGTTCTTAATACATCATTTTTCACAGTTTGATTCAAGTGGGTTATGAACTCCCAACTTTACCCCGTATACAGATTGCTGTATCACATCAGTTACCCTTCCATTGATTGACATATTGCTTTTCTAGTGTCTGATGTATTCTGCTGTCAGTCCTATTCTCTACTATCCCCCCTCCCCTCCCCTCCCCTCCCCTTTTCTCTCTACCCCTTCTACTGTAAATCATTTCTTCCATATTTATTATCTTGTCTTACCCCTCCTTTCCTCTTATATTTCATTCTCACTCCCTTTCCCTCCCACCTCTCATCCCTGTTTAATGTAAATCTTCTTCTCAAGCTCTTTGTCCTTACCCTGACCTTGTTTACTCCCCTTATATCAAAGGGGTCATTTGGTATTTGTTTTTTAACTATTGACTAGCTTCACTTAGCATAATCTGCTCTAATGCCATCCATTTCCCTCCAAATTCTATGATTTTGTCGTTCCTTAATGCAGAGTAATACTCCATTGTGTATAAATGCCACATTTTTTTTATCCATTCATCTATTGAAGGGCATCTAGGTTGGTTCCACAGTCTTGCTATCGTGAATTGTGCTGCTATGAACATCGATGCAGCAGTGTCCCTGTAGCATGCTCTTTTTAAGTCTTTAGGGAATAGACCGAGAAGGGAAATAGCTGGGTCAAATGGTGGTTCCATTCCCAGCTTTCCAAGAAATCTCCATACTGCTTTCCAAATTGGCTGCACCAATTTGCAGTCCCACCAGCAATGAACAAGAGTGCCCTTTTCTCTACATCCTCTCCAGCACTTATTGTTGTTTGACTTCCTAATGGCTGCCAATCTTACTGGAGTGAGATGGTATCTTAGGGTAGTTTTGATTTGCATTTCTCTGACTGCTAGCGATGGTGAGCATTTCTTCATATACTTATTGATTGATTGTATGTCCTCCTCTGAGAAGTGTCTATTCAGGTCCTTGGCCCATTTATTGATTGGGTTATTTGTTATCTTATTGTCTAATTTTTTGAGTTCTTTGTATATTCTGGTTATTAGGGCTCTATCTGAAGTGTGTGGATTAAAGATTTGTTCCCAGGATGTAGGCTCCCTATTTATCTCTCTTATTGTTTCTTTTGCTGAGAAAAAACTTTTTAGTTTGAGTAAGTCCCATTTGTTGATTCTAGTTGTTAACTCTTGCGCTATGGGTGTCCTATTGAGGAATTTGGGGCCCGATCCCACAATATGTAGATCGTAGCCAACTTTTTCTTCTATCAGATGCCGTGTCTTTGATTTAATATCAAGCTCCTTGATCCATTTTGAGTTAACTTTTGTGCATGGCGAGAGATAGGGATTCAGATTCATTTTGATGCAAATGGATTTCCAGTTTTCCCAGCACCATTTGTTGAAGATGCTATCCTTCCTCCATTGCATACTTTTAGCCCCTTTATCAAATATAAGATAGTTGTAGTTTTCTAGATTGGTTACTGTATCCTCTATTCTGTATCATTGGTCCACCCGCCTGTTTTGATACCAGTACCATGCTGTTTTTGTTACTATTGCTCTGTAGTATAGTTTGAAGTCTGGTATCGCTATACCACCTGATTCACACTTGCTGCTTAGCATTGTTTTTGCTATTCTGGGTCTTTTATTATTCCATATGAATTTCATAATTCTTTTATCTATTTCTACAAGAAATGCCATTGGGATTTTGATTGGTATTGCATTGAACTTATAAAGAACTTTTGGTAATATCGCCATTTTGATGATGTTAGTTCTGCCTATCCATGAGCAGGGTATATTTATCCATCTTCTAAGGTCTTATTCTATGTCTTTCTTTAGGGTTCTGTAATTTTCATTATATAAAAATCTTTCACCTCTCTTGTTAGGTTGATTCCCAAGTATTTTATTTTTTGGGGGGATATTGTGAATGGAGTAGTTGTCCTCATTTCCGTTTCAGAGGATTTGTCGCTGATATACAGGAACGCCTTTGATTTATGAGTGTTGATCTTATATCCTGCCACTTTGCTGAATTCATTTATTAGCTCTAGTAGCTTCTTTGTAGACCCTTTTGGGTCTGCTAGGTATAGGATCATATCATCTGCAAATAGTGATAATTTAAGTTCTTCTTTTTCTATTTTTATGCCTTTAATTTCTTTCGTCTGTCTAATTGCTCTGGCCAGTGTTTCAAGGACCATGTTGAACAGAAATGGTGAGAGAGGGCATCCCTGTCTTGTACCAGATCTTAGAGGGAATGCCTTCAATTTTTCTCCATTCAGAATGATGCTGGCCTGTGGCTTATCATAGATTGCTTTTACAATGTTGAGGTATGTTCCGGTTATCCCTAATTTTTCTAGAATTTTGAACATAAAGGGATGCTGAACTTTGTCGAATGCTTTTTCTGCATCTATCGAGATGATCATATGGTTCTTATTTTTAAGTCTATTGATGTGGTGAATAACATTTATTGATTTCCGTATATTGAACCAGCCTTACATCCCAGGGATGAATCCTACTTGATCATGGTGTATAATTTTTTTGATATGTATTTGAATCCGATTCGCCAGAATTTTATTGAGGATTTTTGCGTCAAGGTTCATTAGAGATATTGGTCTGTAGTTTTCTTTCTTTGAAGTGTCTTTGTCTGGTTTCGGAATCAGGGTGATGTTGGCCTCATAGAATGAATTTGCAAGTTCTCCCTCTTTTTCTATTTCCTTAAATAGCTTGAAAAGTATTGGTGTTAGTTCCTCTTTAAAGGTTTTGTAAAACTCTGCTGTATACCCATCCGGTCCTGGGCTTTTCTTAGTTGGTAATCTTTTGATGGTTTCTTCTATTTCCTCTATTGTTATTGGTCTGTTTAGGTTGTCTATATCCTCCTGACTCAATCTGGGCAGATCATAAGACTTAAGGAATTTATCTATGCCTTCACTATCTTCTATTTTATTAGAGTATAAGGATTCAAAATAATTTCTGATTATCTTCTGTATTTCTGAAGTGTCTGTTGTGATATTGCCTTTTTCATCCCGTATGTTAGTAATTTGAGTTCTCTCTCTTCTTCTCTTCATTAGCATAGCTAAGGGCCTGTCGATTTTATTTATTTTTTCAAAGAACCAACTTTTGGTTTTTTCAATTTTTTCAATTGTTTCTTTTGTTTCAATTTCATTAATTTCAGCTCTGATTTTAATTATTTCTTGCCTTCTACTTCTTTTGCTGTTGTTTTGCTCTTCTTTTTCTAGGATTTTGAGATGAAGTAAGAGATCATTTATTTGTTGTTTTTTTCTTTTTTTGAGGAATGAAGTCCAAGCAATGAATTTTCCTTTTAGAACTGCTTTCAATGTGTCCCATAGATTCCGATATGTTGTGTCTGTGTTTTCATTTAACTCTAGGAAGTTTTTAATTTCCTCCTTGATGTCTTCTAAAACCCATTGATCATTCAGCATCCTATTGTCATTCTCCAAGTGATGCTTGATGTTTCCTTCCTTCTTTTATCATTGATTTTCAGTTTTATTCCATTATGATCAGATAAGATGCATGGTATTATCTCTACCTCTTTATATTGTCTAAGAGTTTCCCTGTGACATAATATGTGGTCTATTTTTGAGAAGGTTCCATGTGCTGCTGAGAAAAAGGTGTAACTACTTGATGTTGGGTGGTATAGTCTATATATGTCAATTAAGCCTAGGTTGTTAATTGTGTTATTGAGTTCTATAGTTTCCTTATTTAACTTTTGTTTGGAAGATCTGTCCAGTGGTGAGAGAGGTGTGTTGAAGTCTCCCATGATTATTGTATGGTGATCTATTAGACTCTTGAACTTGAGAAGAGTTTGCTTGAAGAACACAGCTGCACCATTATTTGGGGTATATATATTTATGATTGTTATGTCTTGTTGGTGTATGGTTCCCTTGAGCAGTATGAAGTGTCCTTCTTTATCCCTTTTGATTAACTTTGGCTTGAAATCTATTTTATTAGATATGAGTATGGACACTCCTGCTTGTTTCCGCATTCCATATGAGTGGTATAATTTTTCCCAACCTTTCACCTTCAATCTATGAATATCTTTTCCTATCAGATGCGTCTCCTGTAGGCAGCATATTGTTGGGTCTTGTTTTGTGATCCATTCTCCTAGCCTGTGTCTCTTAATTGGTGAGTTTAAGCCATTAACATTTAGGGTTATTATTGAGATCTGGTTTGTTCTTCTAGCCATATTTGTTTATTGATGTTACTAAACCTGATTTGTTATTCTCTTTGACTACTTTCTCCCCTTTACTGTCCTACCTCCCATTGTTGGTTTTCAATGTTATTATCCATTTCCTCTTCCTGTAATGTTTTACAAAGGATTTTTTGAAGAGATGGTTTTCTAGCTGTGAATTCTTTTAACTTTTGTTTATCGTGGAAGGTTTTAATTTTATCTTCTATCCTGAAGCTTAATTTCGCCGGATACACAATTCTTGGTTGGAACCCATTTTCTTTCAGTGTTTGAAATATGTTATTCCAGGATCTTCTAGCTTTCAGAGTCTGTGTTGAGAGATCAGCTGTTATCCTGATTGGTTTGCCCCTAAATGTAATCTGCTTTCTTTCTCTTGCAGCTTTTAAAATTCTCTCCTTATTCTGTATGTTGGACATCTTCATTATAATGTGTCTAGGTGTGGATCTCTTATGATTTTGCACATTCGGCGTCCTGTAGGCTTCTGGGATTTGGGATTCTGTCTCATTCTTCAAGTCTGGGAAGTTTTCTCATATTATTTCAGTGAATAGACTGTTTATTCCTTTGGTATGGATCTCTGTGCCTTCTTGTATCCCAATGACTCTTAAATTTGGTCTTTTGATATTGTCCCATAATTCTTGGATGTTCTGCTCATGGTTTCTTAGCAGACTTGTTGAGCTTTCTATGTTCTTTTCCAGTTGAAATACTTTGTCTTCATTGTCTGATGTTCTCTCTTCTAAGTGATCCACTCTGCTGGTAGTATTCTCAATTGAGTTTTTAAGTTGGTTTATTGTTTCCTGCATTTCTAGGATTTCTATTTGATTGTTTTTTATTACCTCTATCTCCCTGTGAAATTGATCTTTTACTTCCTGGATTTGTTTGTCAATGTGATCTTTCATTGTCTGATTTTGCTGTCTCATGTCTTCCTTGAGACTCCAGATCATCTGAAGCATATATATCCTGAACTCTTTATCTGACATTCCATCTGTTGCAGCTATTACCTCTTCTAAAGTTGAGTTGATCTGCATTGCTTGTGGTCCTTTCTTTCCTTGTCTTTTTATGCTGCTCACGTTTTTTTCTGCTTGGTGAAACTGTTGTGATTATGAGTTTCCCCCCCTAATTATTTATATTGCTCTTTTATAGTTGAAAAATCTCCCTTGCAGGGTGGGTAGTGGCTGTGCTCCTTCTCTAGTTGAGGTGATCTCAATACTGCGCTTGCAGGCCGCTAGGCCTGCTCTGCCGGTTTTTCGCAGGTCTGCCTACCCTGCGGGAGCGGGTGGCGGCTCTGCTCTGCCCCCCCTCCAATTGTGGTGATATGACTATCACCCCCTCGGGTCGTTGGGCCTGATCCGGATGCGGGCGGCTGCTCTGCTCTGCCCCCCTACTCCAAATGGAGTGGCGTATCTACCATGCTGGCAGGCCTCTAGGCCTGTTCCATTGGTGTGTCTCAGGTCTGCCTGACTCTGGCAGTAAGGGGAGTTGGGTGTCGAGAGTCCTTTGGTCCTTGCGGTCACGCCCACAGAGAGATTTTGAAGTTTTCTGGTTGTTCGCCAGGTGTGCGGGGCTATTAGCAGAGCCCGGAGGGCATGGCCATGTACGGGGCCATGCGGGGACCCTTCTAGCTGAGTCGGGCCACCGGGAGCCACGTGTAGAGCGGGGTAGCTGTGTCTGCGTGGTTAAGATCCGAGTGGGTGGTTTGGCTGTTCGCCGAGCAAGAGCAGGGCCTCACGGGAGAGCCGATATGGTGGAGGCGTCTGCCGGTTTGGGCTGCCACTCCGCTCCGGGCCGCCACCGCTTTCAGAAGCTGCTGGTGGTTGCGGGATTGGACCTCTGCGCCCGCCGGAGGGGCCACCTATAGAGCCAGGAAGCTGTGACCGCGTGGTTAGGGACCGGGTGGGTGATGCGGCTGCTCCCAGAGCAAGCACTAGGCCTCCCAGGGGAGCCCGGATGGCGGAGGCCGAATTCCGGTTCGGGCGGGGCGGGCTAAGTCGCTCCAGGTGTCCGCCGCTTGCAAAAACGGCTGCTGTTTACAGAAGATGTTTTCTGCACCCGCCGCGGGGCCACCTGTCTAGTTGGGTAGCTGTGGCCACGTGGTTAGGAACCGGGTGGGTGATGCAGCTCCTCCCAGAGCAAGAGCTAAACCTCCCGGGGGAGCTGCTTGCGGGAGCGGCTGATGTCTGTGGGACTAGAATTCTGTGCCCGCGTGGCCGTCCAAGATCCACTTCTCTGGGACAAACTGTCACTTCCAATAAACCTACCAGTTCACGGCAGCTCTCTTCTTCATGGAATTATGCTAGAAGTTTCTTCGTAGGTAGGCTGTCGCTGTTCCGATGGGTCTTTCTTATCCGGTTAAAGTGGAGATGTTAGAATTACTGCTTCCTCGCCGGCCGCCATGTTGGATCTCTCTTCTTTTATTTTTAACAATTGCAAAAGAATGGAATGTTTGAAAGAAGATGGAGATCAATTCTCCAGTCTTCACTGGAATTCTCAGCTGCCTGTTGTGTTTCTGTCCAGATGAATTTCTACATCAAAAGGACTAAGCAGAAGAGAGAGGTGGTGGGAGGGAAGGAAAGGGAGGGAGGGAAAGCTATAGCTTAAATATCAAATAACTAAATACAGTTCAGATTCAAATTCTTGTCTCAACTTATAACTAATTTAAGTGTTATTTAATTTTTCCAAGCCACAGGTGGTGGTTATTGATTAACCTCTGAATGAGAACCAAATTGTTAATTTCAAAAAGCAGATTGTAGATAATAAAAAATCATAGAGATCAGTCAGGCACAGTTGTCTCATACACATGTAATCTTAGCTACTAGAGAAGCTAACACGAAAAGAGTGAAAGTTTGAGGCCTGGCTGAGTAACTGAAGGAGATCCTGTCTCAGAATGATAACAAAGGCTGGGGATATATCTCTGTTCTAAAGCTATTCAGCTTCAATTCCCAGTACTGAAGAAGATAAAAGAAAATGTAAACAAAGTGACAGTTCCTGAGACATAATACGACTAATAACTCTTTTAAAATTATATTTATTCTTACGTGATTGGTACTATTATGCTAAAGACATAACTCCAATGAAGGACAAATGCATGACTGTGGCCCTTTAAACATCTCCCTAATGTAAGAGGATTTTTCACATTCTTGTACCAGATCAACTATATATTTATTTTCTTTATGAGAAAGGGTCTTACTAAATTTCTCAGGTTGTCCTAGAACTTGAAATTATTCCATCTCAGTCTCCTGAGTGGATGGGATTACATGCATGGTGCACTGTTGCCTGGCTATCGGATTCACTTTAAAATTGTCAGAACTACATATATTTAGCATTTTACAGGATTACAGTCTATGGTGATTAATTATCCTTTTACTTTCAATGTCATGAACTCTGCATTAGTATTAACTTAAGCATATACAGAGTGCTTACCTTTTGCCAGATGTTATGAAAATAGCTATAAGTATGTCATATTCCTTCTCAAACGTGGAATTTTTTGAAAAAAACATTACTTTAATGTAGAATAGGAATTATTAGGGAATGGGAAGGCGTCAAGAGAAGTAGAAGAAGAGTGGATGGATGTGACTACTACACTCCATATTTATATATGGAAATATAACATTAATCCCTCCCCAATATGTACTGTTTAATATGTGCCAATAAGTAAATCAATTTTAAAGGCATTACATAAGCAAAGATGAATAAAATCCATTATTCCCTCTCCTTTAGGAGCAGGCACAAAATTCTACAACCCTAGAGCACCACCTAGAAAGAGAACAGGGTTAGAGAATAATTCCTCAGCTTGAAAGACCTTCAGGAGACCAGATTCCAATCTAGTTTCCTGGGGCTGATGAGCAGAATTTTTAAAAGCACAGAAATGACTTCAACAAGGATAGGATTGGAGACTTCTGTCTAAGCACCTGTCTGGTATTGGCAGCCTCAAGCTGCTGCAGATGAGGTTCTTGTCCCAGTAGATTAGGAGATATAAAAGAACAGAAGGGAAGAAGAACCTGATGGAGGCCATATGTGCCCCCAGAGGCTTTCCCACAGCCTGCTCCTTCTTTCTTTGTCTCTGAAACCCATTTCTGTTTCTGATCCACTGTCTTGTGCTGCTGTCCCCACTCAGGAGCCCTGCAGATTCACACCTTCCTGGGTTGGGTTGGAAAGGCACAGGGTGGAGTGGTGCCCAGATCTTGAGCCTGGAATATGCCTTGGCAAAGAGACAGTTTCCTTTCTGTGCCTTTCCTTTCTAGACATTTAAGAAGTTTCGCAAATTCAATCAACATTATTTGGTTTATAGTAATATATATAATAATATTTGTCTTAATTTGTTTTATGGAGTGTGAGGGAATATTTCTCAATGGCATTCTATCCCCTATTCTAATAAAGAAAAAAATAAGTCATCATTTCATGAATTTATTCAGTTAGTTGTTAAGTAGGAGAGCAAAACCCTCAGTGATTGGGGCAACAGAAGACCCTTTTCTGTCTGTTTGCCTCTAGGTTCTGACCTGACTTTTGCCTTTCTATTCCCTGTTACCAGCACTAGCTTCTTCCTTGGCCCTGGCTACAATCCTATCCCTATCTTTCAGAATCCTTAAGTGAGTTCACACCACACCTATCATTGAAAGTACATAACTTGTTATGGAAAATTGAGATTTCCTAATTCATCTTGTTTTATTTTTTAGAGTGAAAAACTAGAGGGCCATTATGAAAGGCAGAGGTTGAAACATGATAAAAGAGCCCCTCTCAAAAATGAAGAAACTTAGTTCCATGCTGAGGATCCAAGGTGGCTGCATCCCTGCTCTATGTATGCCCTGTCCAGTCACCTGCCATTTGCCACTGTGGAGCTCTGGACTGTTCTGATGCTGAATGCCCTTAACTGCCCATGCCCTGTCAAATAGAGAACAAGGACTTTGCCCCTTTCAGCAAAAAATAGCTTGGAGATTTCATTGCCCACTTTTCATAGAAATGGAGGCTAGAAATTGACAATGGAGAAATGTAACAGGGGTTCATTTGATGCTTTCACTATATCCCTTGGGGCTTTGAAACTTACATTTTTTTTTCTTTTGTCCAACCTTTTTTTTTTTCCTGATCTTCTTCCTAATCTTTTTCCTGTCCTTTTTTCCCCTGATCTTCACCTTCCTGATCTCTTCTCCCTAATCTCATTTTCTCTGAATCACCTCTATAAATGCTCCCTGTTCCTGCTGATGGGCAGAATCACAGCCTTTGGGACAGGAGACCCCTGTGTTTCTCCTTTGCTAGCAAAGCAATAAACTTCTTTTTCCCTTTTTATCAATAAAAAAGGGACTTAATTTTGATTTTTAAATTGAATGCATTTGGATAAATGGACTCTACTCTTTTCCTGCCATTAGATGTGAAAAGACAAAGACTCTTGATCTCCCATTCCTCTTTACTGTTCTAGGTTTATTAAAAGGTGTTTTAAAAAATAGAGAAAGATATCTAAAGCCAAAGATAAAGTAGGAGATAGTGATAAATCACAAAGGGTATCTTTTAATCACTAAAGGCAACTGAAATTAAAATGATGTTGCTGAGACATAAGTTTTCATTGCCTAAAATAAAACTTTATTTCCTAGTGCCATCAAAACCCCCAAGTATATCCAAATATTTGAAAGGGCAGATGTTGGGGCACCAGGGTACCAATGACTAGTGTTTTTAACTGATCCAAAGGAGAAGTCAAGAGCTCAGAGTTTTGTTTATACTTCCCTGCCTAATGGCACATAGAAATCACAGCTCTTCATACCTCATGAAGCAAAGATCTTCTCTTCCCTTTTCTATAATGGCAGGTGACGTGCTGCAGCTGCAAACACCAGGATCTGGTTTGTGAAAAGAAAATAGAAAAGACTTTGCCCTGTATGCCCAGGTCATGTTGGCTGTGGTTTTTAATCTATTAGTACTGTGTGGTGTGGTTCCTTTCTGTGGGCTTCACCCAAGGGCTGGTTAGAACTGCACTTCCACCTCCTGAATCAGAATCTCTTTTTAAAGTATGGGCTGGTGATTCCTTTTTGCATTAGAGTTTGAGGTGCACTTTGCAAATTGGGTCCTGGGAGTTTGGAAACTGGCTGAGGAAAAATAAATATATGGAGAGTTCAACAGCTCAGATTGCTGCATCCAAATGAATGACAATAGACAAACAGTTACACTTGTATGTGCCCCTCCTTCCCTGGTAACCTCGGGGCAGGGAGAGGGGCGGCAGCGGAGGTGGCCTGGACATTTAGCTCTGAGTCAGTTGGGCACATCTTTTTGGATGATTGCTGCCAGTTTCATAGGGCAGATGTGGGGCCGAGAGAAATGTTCAGGGCTATGGAGGGTGTGAGAGGGAGATGCTGGAGTAGCAGGAGGCTTATTTCAGCTCTATTTGTCTGCAGATGTTCTGGGCTTTGGCTAGGGCTCAGGGCTGGCTCTGATTCCTTCTAACTCTTGGGCACAAACAGTGTGTTTTGTTCTCTTTTTTCTATTTTTTTTTTTAGACTTTCTCTGAGGGTCTCTTGACATCTCTTTATCTTTAGACGTTCTTCTTTGTTGGGGCCCCATCCTAGGTCTGGATAATGGGCTGGAAACTGGAATTGTAACATATCTTGGAGTAGCACAGCCTGGCTAAATCTGCATATGTGTATTCCTGCCTTTTGTTCCTATAAATTGCAACACTAGTGTAGGATTAGAGAAGAAAAAGTAGCTGCCTTCTCAGTTTGGGTCAAACTACAATTAAATTCATTTTTTCTTTTTATATTGTTTTTTTCTTATTTCAGATGCAAAAGCCAAATCCACTCCATCTGAACACCAGCAAGACCTCTGCCCTGGGGTGCCAGGAACTGGAAGGTTGAGACAGGAGAATCACAAATTTAGGACCAATATGAAGTGAGATTCCATCTCAAAAGCTTAAACAAAATGATGATGACTGAAGAAAAAAACACAAAATTTTAAAAAAATAAACTCTACTCAGTTATAATTTAGCAACTTTCCATCAAAGACAATACAAACTCCCAGTGTAAGAATTGTTCTGGAAAATCCACATTTACAAGACCAGGATTGTCATCCTGGCTGGACACTAAAAACATTCAAAAGAACTGATGGTATCTGGGCCCTGACCCACCAAAATACAATTCAGGTTGAAAACACCTGCCATATACTCCATCTGTTGATTGCAGTAGAATTTCTAGGGGCAAAAATATGTCCTGTTTCGCAAAGCACTGCATGTGCAACTTGTCCTTCCAGGGCTGCTTTTCTTCCTTCCTTCCTTTCTTTCTTCTTTCTTCTTTTTTGTTTCTGCCGTACTGGTGTTCAAACCCAGGGCCTCGTGCATGCTAGGATCCCTCTACCACTGAGCCACATCCCCAGTTCTCAGGGCTGCTTCTGACCAGCTTCTCACTGAGAGAGGAAAGGAAGTTCATTTGCTTACCTTCATCTCTCCTTCCACTTCTACTTTCAACACCACCTGCTGAAACTCCCCATTGTATTGTCAGCTCTTTTTTATTTTATTTTTTTAAGAGAGAGAGAGAGACAGAGAGAGAGAGAGAGAGAGAGAGAGAGAGAGAGAGAGAGAGAGAGAGATTGAGATAATTTTTTAAATATTTATTTTTCAGTGTTCAATGGACACAATATCTTTATTTTATTTATAATGTGGTTCTGAGGATCGAACTCAGTGCCCTGTGCATGCCAGGTGAGCATGATACTGCTTGAGCCACATCCCCAGCCCCCCCTTTTTAAAATTATTATTTTTTAGTTTTACATGGGCACAGTATCTTTATTTTGTTTATTTACTTTTATGTGGTGCTGAGGATCAAACCCAGTGTTTTTTAAAATTTTCTTCCTTTTATGGCTCTATATCCTTGTGAGTTTGGGAGCAACAGCACATTCTATTTTATGGAACTGTCTTTATATTATTGCATAAAAACAACTTTCCTTTCTTTTGTTGACAATCAGAATTATCTTTGATAATATATAATAAATTTCTCAGTTTACCAGGGATAAATGTAGTGAAGTAAACCTCAGAGATGGATGTTTAGGATTATGTTATGACGCTAGAAGCAGTTGATAAGAGACATTTGGGAGAAATTCATGACAATGTGATCATCTTGTATAAATGATTCTTTCCTCCCCTATTTCATGTAAGAATGTCATTAGATGTAGTTAGCAATCTGTTAAATAGACTTTCTTGTCAAACCCAAGACTGAGAACTGTTTCTTAGTCATTTTTACAGAACTTTGTACATAAACTGCCTTGCATTTGAGATGGGTTCATCAAATATTTAACTGAATTACTCATATTAATCAAACTGTAGATGAGGAGACACCCAAACCCTAAATTAACTATAAACCTAAATAGCATCCAGATTCCTAAAGCTATCCAAAAATAGAATAACATGAGTGTATTATCAAAAGGTAAATTTAACTTCCACAAAGTCTGCCCTTAGGGTGAGCACCATACATGACATCCTAGGGGACTTTCTCCAGGAGACTTCCCCATTCCTGCACTATTGGTCAAAGTAGAAGGAGAGCAAGTTTGGATAAGTTTAGTATGTTATGTACCACAGACCTGAATGAGAGACCGACCTTAACAAAACCTTACCTAAATAGACCTGGGGAAGAAAAACAATGGCTTTCCTAAATTCAGAACTTCTTAGGAAACAGGTGCTATATTGAGTTCTTTATAAATAGCAAGCCTCACTATTACCCACCACTTGGAGATGAAGACAGTTGACAAAACTTAGGGGTAGAACATTAAGTAACTTCCCCGAGATCTCCCAGCTCAGGAGTGGCAGTGCTGGGATTTGAACTCAGGCTATCTGGCTCCAGACTCATTATCTCTCCACTATGCTACCTCTCCAAATATATTATTAAACTTTCTTTCTCTTATGTAATAAATTAAGACTTTTCCTATTTTTTCTACTACCACCTAGAACTCATTTGTCTTGTATTCCATTCCTAGCTCATTGGACAAACTTATTCATAAAACCCATTCTTAAAAACTACACTCTATTGACAAGAATCTTAAAGAACAAGAAATAAATCAAGTATCAATAAATATATGGATTCAAACTGAAAAGCTTCTTCTCAGAAACAGAAACAATGAGGTGAAGAAAGAGCCTACAGAATGAAAGCAAATTTTTACTATATGCACATCAGAGAAAGCACTAATGTCCAGGATATGTAAAGAACCCCAAAACTTAACACTGAAAAAACAAATAACCCAATCAATAAATGGGCTAAGGAACTGAACAGACACTTCTCAGAAGATATACAATTGACCAACAAATATATGAAAGAATGTTTAACTTTTTTAGTAATTAGAGAAATGAGAATCAAAACTACTCTAAGATTTCATCTCACTTCAGTCAGTAATATTAAGTGTTGTCAAGAATATGGAAGGAAAGGCATACTCATACATTGCTGTTGGGACTGCAAATTGATGGAGATTCCTTAGAAAACATGGAATGGAACCACCATTTGATCCAGCTATCTCACTCCTCAGTTTATACCTAAAGGACTTAAAAACAGCGTACTACAAAAACACAGCCACATCAAATTTATAGCCGCACAATTCATAATAGCTAAACTGAAGAACCAATCTAGATTCCCTCTATAGATGAATGGATAAAAAATGTGGTATATATACACAATGGAATATTATTCAGCAATAAAAGAGAATAAAATCATGGCATCTATTTTCAGATAAATAGATGGAGTTGTAGAATTGTGTTAAATGAAGTAAGTCAGTCTCAGAAAACTGAAGACCAAGGTTTTCCCTGATAAGTGAATGCTGATCCATAGTGGGTACATCATGGGTGGAATGGATGAACTTTGCATAGGGCAAAAGGGAGTGTGGGGAAGGGAGTGGTCATGAAGATAGGAAAGATGGTAAAATGAGTTGGACATCATTACCCAAGTATACATATAATGACATTAATAGTGTGACCTTACTTTTGCACAACCAGAGAAATGAAAAATTGTTCTCCATTTGTGTACTATGAATCAAAATGCTCTCATGTATAAATTCTGCTCTCATGTATAAATAATTATAAAAAATAAATTAATTATCAACTCTAAGCAAGAAGTGTGAATCAGGAGGCATAGCGATACCAGCTTTCAAGCTATACTACAGAGCAATAGTAACAGAAACAGCATGGTACTGGTACCAAAACAGGCTGGTGGACAAATGGTACAGAATAGAGGACACAGAGACTAATCCACAAAGTTACAACTATCTTGTATTTGATAAAGGGGCTAAAAGCATGCAATGGAGGAAGGAGAGCATCTTCTACAAATGGTGCTGGGAAAACTGGAAATTCATATGCAAGGAAATAAAACTGAACCCCCTTCTCTCGCCATGAACAAAAATTAACTCAAAATGGATCAAGGAGCTTGATATCAAATCAGAGACTCTGCATCTGATAGAAGAAAAAGTTGGCTCAGATCTACATATTGGGAGGTCAGGCTCCAAATTCCATAAGAGGACATCCATAGCACAAAAGTTAATAACAAGAATCGACAAATGGGACTTACTTAAACTAAAAAGTTTTTTTCTCAGCAAGAGAAACAATAAGAGAGGTAAATAGGGAGCCTACATAATGGGAACAAATTTTTACTCCTCACACTTCAGATAGAGCCCTAATATCCAGAGTATACAAAGAACTCAAAAAATTAAACAATAAGATAACAAATAACTCAATCAACAAATGGGCCAAGGACCTGAACAAACACTTCTCAGAGGAGGACCTACAGTCAATCAACAAGTACATGAAAAAATGCTCACCATCTCTAGCAGTCAGAAAAATGCAAATCAAAACCACCCTAAGATACCATCTCACTCCAGTAAGATTGGCAACCATTATGAAGTCAAACAACAAGTGCTGGCGAGGATGTGGGGAAAAGGGTACTCTTGTACATTGCTGGTGGGACTGCAAATTGGTGCAGCCAATTTGGAAAGCAGTATGTAGATTCCTGGGAAAGCTGGGAATGAAACCACGATTTGACCCAGCTATTGCCCTTCTCGGACTATTCCCTGAAGACCTTAATAGAGCGTACTACAGAGATACTGCCACATCGATGTTCATAGCAGCACCATTCACAATAGCTAGACTGTAAAACCAACCCAGATGCCCTTCAATAGATGAATGGATAAAAAAAAATGTGGCATTTATACACAATGGGGTATTACACAGCACTAAAAATGACAAAAATCATGGAATTTGCAGGGAAATGGATGGCATTAGAGCAGATTATGCTAAGTGAAGCTAGCCAATCCCTAAAAAGCAAATGCCACATTTCTTATTTGATATAATGAGAACAACTAAGAACAGAGCAAGGAGGAAGAGCAGGAGGAAAAGATTAATATTAAACAGAGACATGAGATGGGAGGGAAAGGGAGAAAAAAGGGAAATTGCAAGGAAATCGAAGAAGACTCTCATTGTTATACACAATTACATATAAGAGGTTGTGAGGGGAATGGAAAAAAACAAGGAGAGAAATAAATTACAGTAGATGGGGTAGAGAGAGAAGATGAGAGGGGAGGGGAGGGGGGATAGTAGAGGATAGGAAAGGTAGCAGAATACAACAGTTACTAATATGGCATTATGTAAAAATGTGGATGTGTAACCAATGTGATTCTGCAATCTGTATTTGGGGTAAAAATGGGAGTTCATAACCCACTTGAATCTAATGTATGAAATATGATATGTCAAGAGCTTTGTAATGTTTTGAACAACCAATTTAAAAAAAGGGAGTTAAAAAAAACTACACTTTAAAATGAACATGGGAAGCCAACAATATAGACAAGCAAACTGTGAGTTCTTTGATTACTGTTGCATTAGGATTTCTATAATGTTGCCCAGTTGCAAATAGGTTTTTTTTGTTTTGTTTTGTTTTATATTGGAGATTGAAATCAGGGGCACTATGCTCCTGAGCCACATTCCCTGACCTATTTTTTTTTTTTAAGTTTCTGAGGGCCTTGCTAATTCGTTTAGGCTGGCATAGAACTTGCCATTCTCTTGCCTCAGTCTCCTGAGTCACTGGAATTACAGGTGTGTGCCAGCACTTCACCTTATTTGTTTATTTTTATGAGGTGCAGAGGATCAAACCCAGTGCCTCACACATGCTAGACAAGTGCTCTGCCATTGAGCTACAACCCCAGAACCTTTTTTTATGTTTTGTTTTGCTAAGTTGCTTACTGTCTCATTTAAGTTTCTGAGGCTAGTTTTGAAATTGTGATTCTCCTGCCTCAGCTTCCTGAATTGCGGAGATTATAGGCATACACCACCATACTTGGCTTACATTAAGTAATTCTGAGAATGAGAAAATTTAAAGGAATGTATGAGCTACCCCATAATATCTGTTTTTAAGACTTAAGATTGAAGGGCTGGGATTGTGGCTCAGTTGTAGAGTGCTTGCCTGGCACATGTGAGGCACTGTGTTTGATCTTCAGCACCACATAAAAATAAATAAAATAAAAGTATAATGTTCATCTACAACTAAACAATAACAATAACAAAAACTTAAGATTGAGATCATAGTTTTGAAACAAGGAAAGCAACTTGACTTTTTCCTTTCACCAGAGAAGTCACACTTCTGGGTATAGCAAGAGATGACCTGAGTGGGAACCAGAATGTTCCAGAACTACCTGTGAGTATGAAAAGTCAGGAAAGAAGAGAGACGTTTGTCTACCAGTCTAAGTCACTAAAATGTCTCCCTAAACCCTTTGGTAAAAAAGTTAGGATTCACTACTTTAGGACAAAATAGCTTCACTCATTTAAATATAATTTTTTAAACCAATTTTCTGTTTATCTCTGATAACTCTCCACTGAGAGGAAATGACAGAAATCTTGAAATTTAGGTCTTTATTACATGGCTGCTTCAAAAGTCATGAAATTTTAAAACAAATCTGTTTTCTACAAAAGTGAGTGTATCCCATGCATTGGCTCTAACACATGATTGGAGATTTTGGAAGTCAAGAGGGATTGTTAGCACTTTGTAACACCATCATGACTACATGACCAAGACCAGAATAAAGAAAGGGCTGTTGACATGGTTTGTTGGGTTTTGTTGTTACTAGAACTACTTCTTCTTCTGGTCTTTGGTCCTTCTAATTATTTGTGGTTGTTATTATTTTCTGTGGATTGTAGGGGAGAAGCTGCACTAGAGAACAAATGTTCTCTCTATATATAGTCAGTGAGTAAAATTATAGTTGTGGATTGGATATTAAATGTCCCCCAAAAGCCCATTTTTGAAGGCTTGGTCTCCAGCTGATGGCACTGTTGGGAGGTGGTGGGGCCTACGTGGAGAAAATCAATTGGGACCTTCCAATGAGGGACATATAGTGACCCTGCTCCTCTCTCTTCCTCTTTCTTTGCTTCCTGGCTGCCACAAGGTAATCAGCTGTGTTCTCTATCACACCCCTCCTCCAGGATGTTCTGCCTCACCCCAGGACCAAAGTGATGGACACAAGGGATATAAACTGAAACCTCTGAAACCATGAGCAAAAACAAATCTTTCTTTCTTTAAATTTATCTCTCAGGTATTTTGTCACAGCAAAGAAGTCTTCCTGGCACAGTTACCTGAGACAGGAGCACAGAAGAAACTGTGAGTCCCTGTAATGCCCTTGCATTAAACCACTCCTACTGGGCCACTTTTATTATGAATGTTGCCAGCATATCTGAAAAACGTGAAGTCCCATTGTTAGTGACAATCTTGACTGTGTTGGTAATGAAGTCAAAGCCCTAGGATTTCCATTTCTTTAACATTTATATCCCAGTTATTCTCCTGGAGATAGTTTTTCATAGAGGAAGGAAACAAAGAAGTGGGAGGAAGCAGACAGAGTTCCAGGGCAAAGGCAAGGAGAAGAGTGACTGTGAATACCAGACATGGTCTTTGTTTATTTCACAAGCTTGCAGCAGGCCAGGGCAGGCAGATGACATACAAAGAGGAAGGTTTCCAGACCTTAAAACATTGTTTGTTTGTTTGTTTTGATTTCTTATTTTCTTGAAGGAAGTATTACATTCCTGAAAGTCCACAGATTCCACACTGCCCTCCCCTCAGAACATCATCTCTGTTTCTCAGCCCCAGAGCATTTACATTTGGGAATCCTGCCACCTGCTGGATTTGTGAAATATGACATGCCACGTTTCAAAATTTTCATTTGTTGGATCCAGGGAGTGAAAATACCTCAACTGTTCCTTCAGAGTTTTTTTTTTTCCTTTCTTTTTTTTTCCCTTAGGGGAAGGGGTGGGCTGTGGTTTTGGGAGAAGGGGCTTGAGATGATTTCCCTGAGATTTTTATATTTTTCTAGAATAATCTTTCAGTTGATTTTATGTATTTTAAAATCATACTTATCAAAAAGCTTAAAAATTTGTTAACAACCCAAAGTAGTTATAAAATAAATACAAGTAGTAATAAGATAAATCAGCAATGTTAGTAAATATTACATTCAGTGTTTGGTATGTGCCAGAACTGTGCAGAGGACCTGTGAACATTGCTTTTTGCCACATTCACCACCATCCTATTGCTGGAGACAGGCAGATGTAAATGATGGGAAGTTGAGAAAAATGTAACAATTCTATAAGATGGTCCACTGTGGTGACCTCCATGTGTTTCCATCCTTGAAAATCAATTTACCTGCAGCCCTTCTTGGCTAAAGTGGTTTAATGTTATATTTCATTCATTTATTTGGAGACGGAGGTCTCACTGTGTTGCTCAGGCTGGCCCTGAACTCCTGGCTCAAGCAATTCTCCTGCTTCAGCCTCCCAAGAATCTAGGACTATGGGCCCTTACCACTGCAAGAGAATGATTTCAAATGTCTCAAAGAACTTTATTGATGCAGAAAGCTGAGAAACATTAGGTAGTAGAAATGAAAAATTCTTTTAATCTTGAACATTTTGACCATAGGATTATAGTCTTTTGAGATTAGATAATGCTTTGTCAATCTTTCAAGGTATTGTAAATGATGTTCTCAATTGCTCTGTGGGCCTTCATTTAGAAAATTGTTTCAAACTTTTTACAGCACGATCAAGTTCTCCTAAGTCACACCTGTGAATATTATCTGTGGAAAATATACTTTGAACGAAGTGTGGTTGAATACAGGAAAACCCCTGGACAATGGTTCTTTCCAAGAGTGCATGGGGCTCAATGTTCATAGCAGCTCAATTCACGATAGCTAAAACATGGAACCAACCTAGATGCCCTTCCACAGAAGAATGAGTTGAGTTTTGTACCGGGTGAGACATAAGGATTTAATTTCATTTTGCTACATATGGATTTCCAGTTTTCCCAGAACCATTTGTTGAAGAGACTATCTTTTCTCCACAAATGTTTTTGGTGACTGTGTCTAGTATGAAATAACTGTGCTCATGTGGGTTTGTTTCTGTGTCTCCTATTCTGTACCATTGGCCTAATGTCTGTTATGGTGCCAATACCATGCTGTTTTTGTTACTATGGATTTGTAGTATAGTTTAAGGTCTAATATTGTGATGCCTCCTGCTTCACTCTTCTTGCTAAGAATTGCTTTGGCTCTTCTGGGTCCCTTATTTTTCCAAATAAATTTCATGATTGCTTTTTCTACTTCTATGAAGAATTTCATTGGGATTTTAATAGGAATTGCATTAAATATGTATAACACTTTTGGTAGTATGGTCATTTTGACTATACTAGTTCTGCCTATCCAAGAATGGGATATCTTTCATTCTTCTAAGGTCTTCTTCAATTTCTTTCTTTAGAGTTATATAGTTTTCGATGTAGAGGTCTTTTACCTATTTTGTTGGATTGATTCCCAAATATTTTTTTGTGTGTGTGTGTGAGTCTATTGCAAATGGGGTAGTTTTCCTAATTTCTCCTTGAGTGGATTCATCACTGATGTATTATGGGTGTTAATTTTATATCCTCTTACTTTGCTGAATTCATTTATAAGTTCTACAGATTTTCTGGTGGAATTTTTGTGTCTTCTAAATATAGAATCATGTCATTGGCAAATAGAAATAGTGAGTTCTTCTTTTCCTATTCATATCTCTTTAATTTCTTTCATCTAATTACTCTGGCTAGTTTCCAGGACTATGTTGAAGAGAAGTGATTTATAAAAGGCATTCTTATATTGTTCTAGTTTTATTTTTAAATATTTTTTAAAAGTTGTAGTTGGACAGAATATCTTTATTTCATTTATTTATTTTTATGTGGTGTTGAGGATTGAACCCAGTGCCTCACATGTGCAAGAGGAGTGCTCTACCACTGAGCCACAATCCCAGCCCCTTGTTCTGGTTTTTTAGAGAAAATGTTTTCAATTTTTCTCCATTTAGAATGGTGCAGGTCTTGGGTTTAGCATATATAGCTTTTACAAAGTGGAAGTATGCTCCTACTATCCCTAGTTTTTCTACAGTTTTAAACATGAAGAAGTGCTGTATTTTGTCAAATGCTTTGTCTGAATCTATTGAAATGATCATATGATTCTTGTCTTTAAGTCTGTTGATGTGATGAATTACATTTATTGATTTTTGTATGTTGAACCAACCTTAAATCCCTGAGGTGAACCCCACTTGATTGTGATGCACTATCTTTTTACTGTTTTTGTATGCAATTTGCCAGAATTTTACTGAGAATTTTTGCATGTATATCCATCAGGGATATTGGACAGAAGTTTTCTTTCCTTGATGTGCCTTTGTCTGGTTTTGGCATAGGGTGATATTAGCCTCATAAAATGAGTTTGAAGGGGTTCTTTTTTTCTATTTCATGGAATAACTTGAAAAGTATTGGTATTAATTTTTTTTTTTTGAAGATCTTGTAGGACTCAGTTGAGAATCCATCTGGTCCTAGGATTTTCTTGGTTGGTAGGCTTTTGATGGCATATT